>NW_022436976.1:6323308-6734514 GCF_009761245.1 Sapajus apella
TTGCTATGGTTACCTTGAAGCCACCACAGGCTTCAGTCACACATCTGTAAGGACTCCTTGAGCTGGGGCCTGGACTTCCAGGGATGTTTTTCTCAATCCTCATGCTCCACAAGCAGCTTTCAGCTCTTCTATATGCCCATGCCAGCCACAGAGGCCATCTCTGTCCATGATCTTTCAATTTTCCCTGCAGTAGACTGCTGTTGTTTATTATTGAATGTTTGATAGATGGGTGGTGAGGATTGAGAGGGTGGAGCTTTCTGTTTTCTTGATCCAGGCACAAATTTAGTCAGATCTTGTGTACCTGGGTCTGAGGGTGGGAATTTCTCAGCATTCTTGTACCTCCTCCTCATGCCCTCCTGTTTCCCTTGCAGGTGTGTATGCTTGTGTGTGAGATTTCTCTCTCTCTCTCTCTCTCTCTCTCTCTCTCTCTCTCTATATATATATATATATATATATATATATGCATGTGTGTGTGTGTGTGTGTGTGTGTATACACACACACACGCGCACACACATATGGGTGAGGGGAGGTGGGCATAGTTACCTAACCCTCCATTTCTTAGGAGTGGAATTCCCTTCATTGCTAATATTTTATTATAGGAGTTTTAAAAAAAATCACTGGAGATAATTGGCTTCTTTTTATTGCACAATACTTAATAAATACTGAATTGTATAGCATCGTTGTGGTTTTTTGGATTCTCCAGGGCTTCTAGAACACCCCACAAGACACCTGATTTTTAAAAATTATTTTAAATAACATGATAACCTAGTGTAGGAAGTTTGCAATGTTCATCTCTTTAATTTGTATTGATCTAATCCACTTTCCAGTGTTTTCTTTCCATTTGACAGTGTTGTACCTCTTCCTAGAAAAATATTTCTTTCAGCTGTTTATATTTCTTTTTACTTTCTCATATTATTTTATTAATTTTGTATTTGTAATATGTATACTGATTTACTTTATTTTGTCATTGATTGTTTGACTCTTCTCTACTTTTATCGGTTTGTGAGAGAATTGCTTAATAGTCTGTTCCAGAAATCAGCATTTGTCATCTCAATTTTTTTATTTTTATCCCTTCTTTCATTAATTTCTGCTCATATCTTTTCTATTTTTATTCACCTTTGTCTTGAGTAACCATCATCAAGGTTATTTGTTTTTTTCTTTGACATCTATATTCCTAAGTGTTTTCTTAATGGTTTTTAAGCTTTCTTGACATTTTACTAAATACGAAAAATTTATAGCATGGTTATATTATTTATTTCACAATTTCAAACTATAAATACCCCATTGTTGCTAATCTTCATGTATCATAAGGTACTGTATATAATTTTTATTTTAAGTATTATTAAAAATTATATTTAAAAATTTTTCAGATATTGAGAAGTTTTGAGTCATGCTTCATTATTGATTTCTAATTTTATTACATTGTAGTAAGAAAACATAGTGTTTTATGCTATTGATTAGGAGAATATGCTAGCTTTTCTTGCTGACCTGGCACATATTTAATTTTTGTGAATTATTTTGTTTGCTCAAGAACAAATTGTATTTTTGGTCAATGGTTTTATCATTTTTATTATCATTCAATCAAGTATATTAATCACATTATTCAATTTTGTATATCTTTACTATTTTTCCCTTAGTTTATCAATTTTTGAAAATAATATTTAAAATGAGTACTTCTTTTTTTTGAGACAGGGTCTTGCTCTGTCAACCAGGATGGAGTGAAGTGGCATGAATATGGCTCACTGGAGCCTTGAAAAGCCAGAGAGCCTCTTATCTCAGTCGCCCAAGTAAATGGGACTACAGGTGTGTGCCACCTCCCTGGCTAATTTTTGTGTTTATTGTAGAGACAGGGTTTCACTATGTTACTCAAGCTGGTCTCAAACTCCTGAGCTCGTGATCTGCCCTCCTAGGCCTCCAAAAGTGCTGAAATTACAGGCACCCAGCCAAAAAATAAAATTTTTGATTTCTGAAGTACACTTTAGTTTTCTTAGCTGTTGTTTTATGTATTTTGAGCCTATACTATTGAGTTCATATATGTTTATGGTCACTATATTTTGTTTTTCATCAGTCTGTTTTTTTAGCATGTAATATTTAAATTGTCCTTATGATGATTTATAACTTAAAATTTAATTTGATTGATAGACAGTGACCACTGCATTTTTAAAATTTTTATTGATAAAGTGCTTATCAATCTTTCATTTTAATATTTCTTGATTATTTTGATTTATTTGTGGCTGCTAAAGATAATATATTGCTACTACTTCTTTATAATTCAATTTGGATGTTTTTCTTTTCTCTGACCTGTTCAACATATTTACATATAACAATTAAATTGGGAGTCATTTCTACTATCTCATTATTTGGTGTTTATTTACAATTGATTTTTCTTATCCTTTTATGTTTTTCACTCTATGGACCGAATACTCTCGTGGATTTAAAGCCCAATATTCAATTTTTCTGGGATGTGGGCTATCATTACTTATTAAGAGCCGTAAGTACTCTTTTCCTTTTTTTTACTATGTGAAGCGTTTTTTCTATGTAAGTATTCCATCTGAACAAGAAGAGAATGTTGGCCCACTGTCATCTACCTCTGATCTCTTCTCCTCCCCCTGGCCACAGTGGTAACATCTGGAATTCTAGTTTTGAATTGTTCCAATGCACTTTATTTTGTTTGTTGCTGCTTTTTTTAGAAAATGACAAAACTCATTATGCTCTTTATTCATTGTTACTTCCCATATCAGTGCTTTTTCTTTCTCTGCTTGCTTTATGTATTACTTTTTATTACTAGAATGAAAGGTATTTTTGTTTCTTTCCTTTTTTTTTTTTTTTCAAAAACAGTCCTGCCATGATATATTTATCTCAGTTCTTGTTTGCCTGTAATTTTTTATTTCTTTGAACTACAGCCGATGATTTTCCTGGATGTGAAATTAATGCTACTTATTTATAGCTGTTCTCTCACTTCTCATTCATATAAAGATATTTGATATTAATCAAACTTATTCCTTTGGGGCATAATCAGATTGCCTCTTGACTTTGATATTTTAAAATTTCACTATCTTCTCTTTGTTTATGATATGTATCATTACGTTATGAATGCTGCAAATTTTGCTATTTTGAGAAATTCAGGCTTTCATTGATAGCAGTACAGTTTAGCATTTGTTGGATTTCTTGATTAACGTTTGTACATATATGTCTTCTGTTTTTTTCTTTCTTGTGAGTCCATATTTTAATCCCTTAAAACTATGTATTTGCTAGTAATAGCTATCTGAGGGTATGAACAAAGCTTGGATTCCCACTTTTACAGATTACTTGAGAGCAGGGGAAACGGAATAATATTTTTCCATAGGTCTGAGAACTTAAAGTCTTGCTATTTGGGCTTAATCACTTCTTGTTTTACACTCCAGGCCTCCCTATGCTCCAAGGAAATGACTGTATTTTCATTCCAAGGACCACATTCATTGTGTATATTTGGCACCCTTTATCTTTGGCATGGCAAAGAGATAATAAAACAGATAATCCTCTGAGATTGCCTATCCAAAACCCTTGATAGAGGTTAAAGATACTGCATCAATCTGTACTTGGTTAGGAAAATGTAAAGACCAGTAAAGAAGTTAAAATTTAAGAGAAACTTCATTATCCTATAAGATAGTGAGCTACCATCAGTTTCTAATTTTTCCTCCCTAAAGAAATCCTGAGATCCCACAGAAGTTAAAATATTATAATTCTCCAAAATATGGTGAATAATTTCTTAACATTCTGAAGAGAACTTGGGAAGACAGCAGTCGTCGAGTTCATGGAAACAGCAGCAAGAGAAGCAGCCTAGAGCAGGTGTTCTGGGCTAGGTTAGGAGAGGCTCCTTTCAGTCCAGTCCACCCTTCCCCACACACATCCTTCCACCCACCTTCAATGTGCTTGGCAGAGCACTGCACATCCAGCTAGAAAGAAGTGAGTAACCCAAGTAATGAGTACAAGTGGGCTGATGGATAGGGTTCTACTTGTTTCCTCCTCCCAGCTTTTTCAATCTAGGGCCAAGCAATTTTTCTTTAATGGCGTCTTGCCCAGTCACGCAGGCTGAAGTGCAATGGTGCTACCTGTGCTCACTGCAATCTCCGCCTCCAAGTTCAAGCAGTTCTCTGACTCAGACTCCTGAATAGCTGGGATTACAGGTGCCCGCCGCCACGTCCGGCTAATTTTTGTATATTTAGTAGAGACGAGGGTTTCACCACCTTGGCCAGGCTGGTCTTGAACTCCTGACTTTGTGATCCACCCTCCTACGCCTCCCAAAGTGCTGGGATTACAGGCATGAGCCACAAAGCCTGGCCTGGCCAAGCAATTATTACAAGAATGTTTCCTGCACCTATTCTTCCTGTCTGTTTAGTTTACATCTTTCTGCAAATAAACTGCCTTTTTTTCTTTTGAAGATTTTTCTTCTTATTACTGAAGTTTGAAAGTTCACTATGACATGGCTAAGTATGTATATTTATTTCATTTTACCAAGAATTTGATGTCTGATTTCTATATGAGGCTCATTGTTCTTTGGTTGAGGTAAATTCTTGACTATAACCCGTTTAAAAAAAAACAACTTTGGTAATAGAACTTAACATGCAATCAACCCTCGTAATGAAATTTTAAGTGTGCATTATTTTTTGTTATAGGTACAATCTTATATAGCAGATCACTAGAGATTATTTATCTTCCTTGACTGAAACTTTCGGCCCGTTTATTAGTAACTCCTCATTCTGCCCCCACCCCCAAGTCCCTAACGACTGCCATTCAACTCTGATTCCATAAATTTGATAATTTTAGGTACTTCATATAATCATGAAATATTTGTCTTGCTGTGACTGGTTTATTTTACTTAGTATAACATCTTCAAGGGTTCATTCTGTTGTTTTATATTGCAAAATTTTCATCTTCTTAAATGCTAAATAGTATTTTATTGCATATATGTATCACATTTTCTTTATCCATTCATCTGTTAGATCTTTAGTTAGTTTCACATCTTGGCTTTTGTGAATAATTTGGCAATGAAAAAAGGAGTTTTAATATCTCTTAAAGACCTTTATTTTATTTCTTTTAAATTGTGGGATTATCGAATTACATTGCTGTTCTCTTTTACATTTTTTGAGGACTCCCATACTATTTCCATAGCAGTTGCACCGTTTTGCGTTCCCACCAACAATGTGCAGGGCTTCCATTTTCTTCATATCTTTGCCAGCACTTGTTCTCTCTCACTTTTTAAATGTTGATAATAATCATCTTGATCTGTGGGAAGCAACATCTCATTTTTGTTTTGATTTGCATATTCCCAATGATTAGTGATGTGAAGCTTTTTTTTTTTTTTTTAATTTAGACCATGATCCCTTTAAATATTTCTTTCTATCCAGTTGTCCTAGTTTCTGGTTCTGGAAATCTAATCAGATATATTCCAATTCTGTCCCCATTTATCACTCAGTTATCTGATGGAACTATAAAATGCTTCTTGTATGATCAAAGACATTAGTTTTTCTATGTGATTTATATTTTTCATGGATATAGCTCTCCTGGGGCTATTTCTTGACTGGACTTTCTTGATCTCTAGATGTGTTATGTTGGCCAACTCTGTTCTTGTTTCTACTTTTCTCTGCCTCCACAGATATTCATTTTTATTTCTCCTACATTCTATCTCCTATTTCTTGGATCTTGTTGGATCTTTTTCTATTCATTTTATTTACCCTCCAGCAGCATCCTCATGAAAAGTGCATCAAATGACTGGAATGTATAATTTTACCCCCCCCCTTTGATTGATAGTTTCACTAAGACTTCCAAATTGAAAAACATTTTTCCTTAGAGTTTAAAACATCACTCGTTGCCCTTCATTTCCAGTGTTGCCATTTAGAAGTGTCATGACATCTCAGTTGATGCTTTCTTAAATATGCACTCCACTTTTCCCTTTTCAAAACTTTTGGGATCTTTCATTTATTAATGATGTGCTTTGTTGATCTTTCTTCATCCATTGTGTTGGGAAGCTAATGGCGCTGTCAATATGAAAATTCTTATTTCCCACCACTAGTGTTTGTTTTCTACTTTTGATCAAGTGAGGTATTTGTTTTATTTTGATTACTGTTTTGTCATTTTAATATTTTTAGAAATAATTTATTATAATATGTTTTAGAATTAAAGGCAGCAATTTAGTCCAGAAAGTTATTGCACCGTGACAATCATGCATCATTTTAATTGGTTTCCATTTGTTCATTAGGCTCTCTTCTTCAGTTTTCCATAGCGAACTTTCGAACTTTTGAACGTGATTGTGTAACTCCTATACTTGAATTACTTTAGAAGTTTAGGAGTTTGCAAACTCCAAATACCTTAACACAGAGGGCAAAATCCAAATACCTTAACATAGAAGACAAGATCTGTTATGATCTAGCCCTGCTTAGCTCCTTCTTAACATGTAATTCAATTTTCCCCATCAACATACTCAACTGTTCACCACACCTGAATTTATTATGTTATTTCACAAATGACTGCCTTCCCACTGGACATAATCTAGAAGTGAATTACATCCTGCTCCCCAGAATGTAATTCACTTCTATATTATGTCCAGTGAATTCCTGTTCATCAAGTAGGATTTAACTCAAGCGTTGTCTCTTCTAGATAGTATGATTTTACCCTTCAATCTAAACTAAACAAGTTTTCTAATGACCTGGGTGTGCTTATTTGGCTTTTCAGCAAAACTACAAACTCATTGAAGTTAGAGACTATTCCTTGCACATTGTTGTGTACTTAATAGTACCTACAACACAGTAGACTACTACATTTAATGCATGCATTTTGAAAACAAGAAAAAATAAATAAATTGATGAATTTGCAAAATGAATACCAACTTACAGACACATTTATTTGATACAGGGCTCAAATAAAAAAAGTTGCTAATGAGGATATAAAACTGTGAACAAACAACTGCGATGAGTTGCGAAAACGATTTCATCCTATCACCTTGCTTTAAAGGTTGTGTGACAGAATAAAGAAAATTACAGGCTATCACCACCAAAAGCTTATATGCATACTGATTATTAGAGTAAAAACATAATCCTTTTCAAATCCCAGAGAGATTACAATTTAAATAACTTCCTAAAGCTGTTTCATTAAAATCCATTGGCCATGTAGAATAGGAATATGATGGAAAATATAAGAACTTCTAATGAAATATCTTGGTAATACATTGTACAATATATTGTAATTTTCAGTAAAAAGAATGTTGAACTCTTGTTCTATGTACATAATTACATATTTTGTTTTACTTAAAAATAGTGTTTAATTTTTTCATTTGCTATAATTTCATGATTTTACTACTAATTATTCATTATGGTACAGCATTTTCTTTTGACTTGTATATAATGACATTGTCTCATACAGATTTTAACTGCTTGAGAAGAAAAATGTAGATGGAATGTCTTGTTTTCTTTTTGGCTCAAATTTAATCCCCTTTTCTCTTTATAAACATACTCAGATGTTTTCTGGTGACCTGCTCCTCCTTCATTGAGTACTCTCATATATAGGCATAATGGACAATCACACTTCAAAGTACAAATTAATAAACAAAAACAAATAACATTAAGAATTTCTTTGACAAAAACTTGTAAGGAAAATCAATAGAACAAAATACATGGTTCTTCAAATTCTCATTAGCCTAAAGAGAATTGTGCCTAGATTGGAACTGGTTGGATTACATACAATCTTGAAGGCATTATAGGAGAAAAAGTTCTTAGTGTGAAATAACTTACATATTTTAGGAACAGAGTGTCATGGAATATCTATGCAGCTTCGTATCGATGGAGATGCCTGTGTGGATATAATGATCTTGTTAGAAATAGAAAGCCCTCCAGAATTCAGCCTTTGGTACTGGCTGATTCTTCCAATTAATTCAATCAGAATTGCTCAGTCTGCTCTAAGACTACTTCTTACTAAGTTATGGCAAGCAAATGACGAAACAACTCTTGAGGCTATTGCATTTGTCTCTCTTAAGATAAGCTATTCATGGGTTTGGCAAACAAATGGTATTGTTCTAATCCTATGCATAAACCAAGCAAGACTATGTAAACTTATAAAAACTATTTACTACTTAATGTGTGCTGGTCATAAATTGGATCTAAAAGCTAAGAGTACAACAATAAACCAGACAGACAAAAGCCCTGTCATGAAGCTTTCATTCTTCTGAAAAGAAGCAACAGAGATATTAATTAACGCATGACTAAAAGAATAATTAGTGAACCATTACAATTTGCTTTGTGCATAATTAAAACTAGATAATACAATAAATGTTAGTAAGTAACTACTTGGTTAGGTGATATGCCAAGACTGATAATAATCACCAATATTTACCTTCACCTCTTTATCCTGGAGAAACCACTAAGCCATATTTCCCAGCATCTCTTGACGTTACTGTGACTATGTGGCTAAAATCTGACGAAGAGAATGTGAGGAATAGTGAAAAAAATCACCTCAGACATGGCCCATAAAGAATTCCGTGCAGTTCTCCATAGACTTCCTCTTTTCTGAAGGTGATAGAAGCCAGATACACAGACTTCAAAGGAGATCTTCAGGCCCATGAGATAGTGAAGTCACTGCATTGAAGAAGCCCCCAAATGAATAGGGGCATTCATAAATAAATAACTGCGTGAATAATAACTGCATGAAGCAGAACAACTCCATCCACCATACACAAAGAGTGAAACTGAATTGTTATGTAGGTAGAAGATAGCTTTTGTGTGTGTGTGTGTGTGTGTGTGTGTGTGTGTGTGTGTGTGTTTGTGTGCGTATTGTCACTAAGACTTTGGACTTGTGGCTGATAGCTACATAGAGATATGAATTTAAGTGAATGATCCAAAGAAGCAGTCATCTATGTAAAAACCATGGAGAGGAGTCTCCCTTGAGACTATGCAGTTCAACTAGATAGTAGAGAAGACTGGTAGAGCTGATGAGAAGAAAGCTAATTTAAAATAAGATCAAAACGGTAGCAGGGTTCTATCACAGGCCAAAGCAGAATAAAAATATGATTTTATTTCAAGTAAGCTGAGAGATCATTTGAGAATTTTAAATAAGTAAGTGACACTACAAAAATATTTCTAAAATATCTTTTTTTTTTTTCTATTGGGAAGAGAAAGGAATTGTTAAGATAGGAAATGAAAAGCTACTTAGGAGGCCATGGTAATAGTCCAACTTAGAGAAGTGGTTCGGTCTGGGTGGCCCTAGTAGAGACTGAAAAAAGTGGATAGATTTTGCATACGTTTTAGAGATACAGTCAACAGGATTTGCCAGTGAACTGGATGGATGTCATAATGGAGAAAGAAGCATCAAGGACTCTGAGATGTTTGGCCTTGCCAACTGGGTATACAGTGATGTGGTTTACTGAGGTAGAAGAAACTGAAGAAAGACCAGGGTGAAAATGGGGTGGTTTAGATGATCTGTTTTCCACATGGTAAATTTCAGATGGTTGTTGGTAATGCATGTGAAGATGTCCATTAGACAACTGCACAGAAGCATGTAGAGGGACGAGGGAAATCAGAGCTACAAGGGGAAACATGGGATTTGCTGAAAAAAGTAGTAACTGATGAGAGAGCAGTGAATGAGGTCATATGTGGAGAGTGCTCAGACAGTGAAGACGTGATTTAGGCAAAGGCCAGGAAGCACTTTAACTCTGAGTAGTCAAGCAGATGAGCTTGGGAAAGAGTAGCCGGTCAGTTAGGTGAAAACAAAGGGCATTTCTCGTGACAGGTAAGAGAAAATGTGTTTCTAGAAAGAGGGTAGGGTCAACAAGGTCTAATACTGCTCAGAGCCCAGGAAAGGCAAAACTAGAGAAGTGACCATCAAATCTGACAAGGATAGATACTTGGTATTCTGGACAAAAGTAGTCTCTGCAGTGTTGGATCCTGAAATAATGCAGTCAATTAAGGAGAGGATGCTATGTGAGGAAGCGTAAACAGCAATAATTAACCACTGTATGTAAGAAGGATAGAAAATGTCTGGTTGTGGTGGCAGAATGATGGACAAGAAATTATTTTTTTATAAGATGGATATTATAACTATAATGGAGGTGACATTCTCTTCAACTTGCATACCGAAGGGAAGGAATACAGAAGTAGAAATTAGAAAAAGACCCTGGAAAGTACAAATTGTGAGTTCAGTCATGGAGAAGGTGAGAGAAGGTGATACCTAGAGTGCCAAGGGGGAGTTTGACTTTTGATGGGAACAGGACACTTGCTCCAGTGTAATAGGAGGGAAGAAAGAGTTTACAAATGGTTTTATCAACTAGGAATGGCTTGGAGAGATATTTCCATTGTTGCTACTTCCAAGTTTCAGGAAGCTGCTCCAATTCCTTCCTTTATAAAGCCTGGATCTTGAGCACTTACTTTGATTCTGTGAATTATTTCACATTCCATCAATAAATTTCCTTGTACTGTACCTAATTTTATTTGTGTCAGTAGGAAAAATCCTATTTAATAAGATAGGTAGCATAATGTGAAGATATATCCTCATTAAATTTGGGAAGTATTAAGTAGATAGAGGTTTTTCCTAAATACCTTCCCAAACTTCTTGGTATAGTGCCCAAGAATCCAGTAACAGAGAGTTTTGCAATGGTTTAAGAGACTGCATAGTATTCTATTCTATTTTGTTTTATTTTATTTTATTCTATTTTATTTTGACAGAGTCTTGCTGTGTTGCCCAGGCTGGAGTGCAGTGGCAACTCTGGTCACTGCAACCTCTACCTCCCGGGCTCAAGCAATTCTCGTGCCTTAGTCTCCTGAGTAGCTTAGTTTACAGGCACCTGCCACCACAACCAGCTAATTTTTGTATTTTTAGTAGAGACGGGGTTTCATCGTGTTGGCCAGACTGGTGTCGAACTCCTGACCTCAAGTGATCTGTCAGCCTCTGCTTCCCAAAGTGCTGGGATTACAGGCGTGAGACACCATGCCCAGCCGGTATAGTTTTTTTATGTGGTTGCAGAGAGCTCATTTTTGATGCATGGAGTCAAGGTCAGGTAGACAGATAATGAAGCAGTGAAGTGGTTATTTCTTCTCTCTCTCCATTTAAATAAGTAAAAATTAATTACTAGGCCTTATACGGCCTCTACAAACAAAGATAAATGGTATTTTCCATAAAAAAATTTCCATAAAAAAAGCAATCATCGTTGATGTTTCAAAGCAGAAAAATTTGGGAGAGGTGGGTTTATCTAGTTCACTGGTTTTTTGTTACTTTAGCTATGGAACTGATTCTACAAATGAAAACATTAAAAATATATTATTTAAAATTAAAAACAGAGCAGTTTTGTTTAATTAAGAATGGATAAGTCTATAAGACATATACTTACTCATAGCCTCCATAAACTTAGGGCTCTACTATAGAATATAATCTGGGAATCCATGGATCTATGTGGTAAAAGTATGTATTTACTTATTTAACAAATGTGAACATGGTAATATATGAGTGAATATAATCTATGAGTAAGTTCCTTGATTATTTCTAATTTAAGTTACAACTGAAAATACTTAATGGTTGTACTTTTGATTTTAAAACTATAACTATATTTTGAATGATTTGAATACATGTTTAAAACCTCAAATTAAGTAATACCCATTAATTCAAAAAATTACATGGATCACTACATGCCAATTTTTAAAAATTTTATAATTTGTATTTCCTCTTCCTGATGATACAAACAGTGTCCAAAGTAATATGAGGGTGATAATACAGTGGTATCCCTCAACTCCATGACGGAGAAGGTTGGTTCAAGGCAGCGTGAGCTGGTTGTCTTTTCTCCATGAATGTTCAGTGTGTGTGCTCTAAACTGTGTGCTCATTCAGAGAGCTAGTTTCTCAGAAAGATAAGGGCAATATTCAGTCACAGATATGGGTATTCCAACCTATCAAATTATTTTTTCCTGCAATTTATGCTAAATGTGTTTGCATTCTAATGGAAACCTTTATGTGGGCAGGATCATTGTATGAGTCCATCTCATGCTGGTAATAATGACATACCCGAGACTGGGTAATTGTACTCTCTGAAGCAATTAAAAGAGATTTAATGATTCAGAGTTCAGCATGGTTGGGAGGCCTCAGGAAACTCACAATTGTGGTATAAGGGGAAGCAAATACATCCTTCACACCCCTTATAAAAGCATCGGTTCTGGTGATGAGAACAGCAGGAAAGCAACCACACTCATGATTAAATTATTCCTCATTAGGTCCCTCCCATGACACCTGGGGATTGGAGAGCTACAATTCAAGATGAGATTTGGGTGGGGAAACAGCCAAATAATATCAACCATTATTACATATTTTTTTCCAAAAGAGCCTATGGAAGTTGGAGAGGTTAAGAACTACATTCTTAAAAAAAAAAATGATTGGCTATGGCATTTATTTAAAAAGGAGCTAAATCAACATGCCCACTCTTATACACAGAACCATTCATCAGAGAACAGATGGTCCCCTAAAAGTGAAACTAAACAGTTCTTGAAACATGACAATCTATTTATCTTAATGTGAACATCCTCTAGCAGAAATCCAAAAACAACCTAGGCAGATTTATTACTTTCGGAGAGTATTATAGAGGCACTTGAAATCCAGGAAAGACTGTTCACATTTAATAATCTGATTCATATTGCTAAATGGCACATGAAAATATATACTAAAGCAGTGCTTAAATATTTTGATTATATTCAAAACCACATTAGTAGAAAATATAACATTTATCATCAGTATTTCTTTAAGCTTTCTATTCTGTAGTGTAGCAAAATTATCTGAAATCCCCTTCTTAATATGTCTATCTGCCTAGATATTTGAAATCTGGATATCTTTCGTTGGGCTGCATACTTTTACATTAAATTGATTAATAAATGTGTATATATTCTATTTTATATTTTTAATTTATGGATTCATTTTTTTTTAATTTACTTAGCAAGCAGTTATTGAGAGACTATTTTGAGTGGTGCCAAAAAGTGGAAATAAAGAGATAAATCAATAATGTCTAGTTCTTCCCTTAAGGACCTTACAGTGTAAGAAGAGACAGACATATGAACATATAATAATATACCACATAATGATTCAGTCAACAATGGACCACATATACAATGGTGGTCCCAGGATATTATAATACTGTATTTTTCCTGTACCTTTTCTAAGTTTAGATACATACATACGTACTATTACTTTATTAATACAATTACCTACAGTATTCAGTTCAGTAACATGCTGTACAGGTTTGTATCCTAGAAGCAACAGGCTATACCATATAGCCTGGATAAGCAATAGTCTATACCACGTAGGTCTGTGTAAGTGCACTTTATGTTGTTTGCACAATGACAAAATCTCTTAATGATCCATTTCTCAGAATCTACTCCTGTCATTAAGCAATAAATGATTGTAATTATAATAAAATAAAATAAGAGTTTAAAAAGTGTAGTGGAGGAATATGTTAAAAATATTAACTAATTTTTTTTGTTTCTCGCTTACTCTCAATTCTTCCTTGATACCTTCTTTTCCCTCCCTCTATACCTTTCCTCTTAATCTATAAACTGATGTCTTCCTGATTTGGGAGCTTTAAAGATACATGTTTTCAAGAGATAGAAGAGGACTACGGGGCATTGACAAAAGACTGGGAGTAAACCCAACTAAAAAAAAGCAAGATCTATCTACAAAATTATTTTCTGTATTAAGTGGAGGAAGAAGAGAGTAGGAAGAAAAATAAGATTAGAAGATGGTGGGATTTTTTTGAATGAGTTCTTTTCTTCGATTCCATGAGAGTTTATCTAGTGGTGCCAGAAATGAGTAAAGAGAGTTTCTAGATATATCAATGAGACCTGAGCGTCAAGGGAAACTATGCCACTGAATGGTTGCCCAGGTAGAACCATAGACACATGTGCCAGACCCAGGCAAATCATGACTGTGTGTTGCTCTAGGCAGATGAGAAAGTTAACAGAAGATTAGATCACAAGGGCATTAGGGACCCTAGTTTGAATTTTGACTTTTCCTCTGAAATGGGAATCCCATTAGCATCTTAAATAGAGGAGTAGTATAATAAATCTCTTTACTCAAAGGGATTGCCCTAGCACCTAAGAATTAACAGAATGAGTAAGTAACAAACATTGAAAAAAAACTTTGACCTGTTAGTGTCTTACACATAGAAACAAAGTAACTCACAAGAAACGTACAAACATGAATAGCAAAAGACCAAGTAAGATTGTAAATCTCTCAGAAAAAAATGTCTTTGAGGAGATGTCCACTAGGATGTAAACTGTATGAAGGTAAAGTTTTGCTCTGCTTTAGTTTTTGGCCTATTTTCTTAATTGGAGTATTTATGGAGCTTGAAATGGAGGTCCACACTATAATTAATTGTTGAATGAATAAAGTCATATATGAATCAATTAGTGATTACTGAAAGCCACTTATTTACCTGCTTTGTCTTCCAAACCGGGAGAAGTTGAGGTTTGTGGAAACTGGTTAAACGTAGGTTTATGCCACATTGACAACTGTTTATAACTGTTAACCCTGAGGGAATGAACATAGTTGTTCCATCATTAGGTTCCAATGGCACAATTTTAGCAGAAATTCTTCATGTTCCCCCATGTTTGTTGCTCCCTTCTTCCATTTGACAATAATAGTCTCTAATATTAGTCTGGTAACATGGGGAAACCCTATCTGTATAAAAACAAAAACAAAAAATTAGCCAGGTAGCCAGGCATGATGATATGTGCTGGTAGTCCCAGCTACTCGGGAGACTAAGGCAAGAGAATTGCTTGAGCCTGGGAGGTAGAGGTTGCAATGAGCTGAAATCATGCTACTGCACTCCAGACTGGGTGACAGAGGGAGACTCTGTGTCCAAACAACAACAAAAACAACAACAACAAAAACCCAACTCCCAAACATTTATCACATAGCCACTGAGACAGAGGGTCGGTCAACCTTCCTTTGAGGAGAGGTGAGGCAGCTTATGTCCAATGAGATATGAATAGACATTTTATGAGCAATTTCTTGATCATATCCTTAAAGGGAAGATATTTCCCATACACTTTCTCTTTTTCTTTTCTGTAGTTTGAAATAGGGAAAGAATACCCTAGAGAATGGCAGAGCAACAAAAGCGATGGAATCTAGGTTACAGGCTCACTTTATGGAGTGGACTTTCCCTATACTTAATGGACTGTCTATCAGCTAGAACCTTTGTGTGAAAGAAAAATAAACCTTCTATCTTTTGTAATGTTATAATACAGTAATACAAGTAATACAGTTACTTGTATAATGGTAAAAAAGTATAGTGTTACTGCGGTATTTGGTTCCTACAAAGCAGCTAGGCCAATGTCCTAACTAATAATACATTTATACTCCCTTACAGGGAATTGGCCCTTCAACAACACAGGTTTGAACTGCATATATCTGTTTACATTTGGATTTTCTTCCACCTCTGCCACCCTGAAGACAGTAAGACCAACCTCTCTGATTCTTCCTCCAGAGCATACTCGATGTGGAGATGATGAGGTTGAAGATCTTTATGATGATCCATTTACACTTAATAATTAGTAAATTTTCTCTTCCTTATAATTACCTTAATAACTTCTTTCTTTTCCCTAGTTTATTGTAAGAATATAGCGTATAATACATATAATATACAAAATATGTGTGAATCCGCCACATGCTGTAGCTCAGGCCGGTAACCCCAGTGTTTTGGGATGGCTAGACTGGAGAATCACTTGAGCCCAGGAGTTCAAGTTTGCAGGGAGCTGTGATCGAACCACTGCACTCCAGCCTGGGCAACAGAGTGAAACCCTGCCTCAGAAACATAATAAAATTAAACAAAAACAAACAAACAAACAAAACTCGAAATATAGGTTGAGTGTTTATGTTATGAGTAAAGCTTCTGGTCAGCAATAATGATGTCGGTTATGTTTTGAGGGAGTCAAAAATTATATGTGAATTTTCAATTGCTCAGGGATTGGTGCCCCTAATCTTTGCATTCTTCAAGGGTCAGCTGTACGTCATTGTAGTTATTAGTCTATAGACTGCCTTTGGTTGTTTAAGAAAAAAAAGAGGGGAGAGAGATTGATTTGAAGAATAAAGTGGTATTTCATAGAGATCACAAAAGTCTAACAACAGGGAATGGAAAGCCTGACCAGAAAGCAAAATTATTATTGTTTGAGGTATAATCACTTTTCCTATGTGACTTACTCTGCTACTTCTGAAGTTGACTTCATTTTTTTCTTTTTTTGAGATGGAATCTTGCCCTGTTGCCCAGGCTGGAATGCAATGGTGCAATCACAGCTCACTGCAACCTCCGCCTCCCAGGTTCAAGTGATGCTCCTGCATCAGCCTCCTGAGTAGCTGGGATTACAGGCGCCTGCCACTATGCTCAGTGAATTTTTTGTATTTTTAGTAGAGATGGGGTTTCACTTTGTTGGCCAGGCTGGTCTCGAATGCCTGACCTCAGGTGATCCACCCGCCTCAGCCTCTCAAAGTGCTGAGATTACAGGTGTGAGCTACTGTGCCCAGTCTGGACTTCATTCTTCTATCTGGTAATTAAATGCCTTTTCCTTCACACACAATGGGAGAAGGTGTCTCCCCCACACCTCTCCAGAATATATCACTTACATGTAAGCAAAATACTAATGGACTTATCTCCTTTAAGTTCTAATTCCACATTTATTAAAAGAGAATCTCAGTGGTTGAACTTGGGTAAAATCTTCAATTCTAATCTAATCACACAGCCAGAGAGCAGACATTATTTTTTCTCAGGGGGAAAAAAAATGTGATTGTGTGTGCACATTCATACTGAGAGATGTCTGCTGCAGAAATCATTTGATACTATAGGCCTTGTCAAGGTTTTACTCATTTTGTTATCCTCCAAGCCTAGTGCACTGCCTGATAAAATAAATATTTGCTGAATGGAGAGTAAATGAATGAGTGTGATTCTGATAGAGCAGGCTAATGTACAGCAGCTAGAAGTAGATTTCATCATTTTGGGTATAGTCATAAAATCTCCTTGCCTATAGACAAGAAGTTAAACTCAAACAGTGCATAACTCGAAGAAGATATTTTCCAGAATCAGACTTATCACTAGCAGTTCTCAAGAGGTGACCAATAAAACACAGACAGAATTATCCTGGAAGTAATGTCATTATCCCATGCAAATCACAGCTCTGTGCGTGTACTCATATTACTTTTTTTATTTCAGAAAAATAATCTAAAAATGATTATCTGCAGTTCTCTTTTTATCAGTGAAAAGATCTTGACTTTGTTTCAATGAAAAATACAAAATGGAAATATTTAACTAAGTGCATAAATATGACATTAATAAATTATGAGCTCTATTTTGATTCCTCAGTTTTGCTTCTTTGCATTCTTTGGTAGACAGGATAAAGATCTGTATTATCTGTCGTAGAAAACGTAATCACCTTGGCTAGAAAGAAGAGATAGAGGATTCATTCCAAGATAAAAACATCCAGTCTCACTCCTCACATGTCAGAAAAATCATTTCATGGATGTGTATAACATATCTAGCATAGCAGAGAATGATAGACTTGGGAGATGGAAAGACATAGGTTATGTCAGAACAATCCTCAACAGTGCAAGATAACAAAGCGACACATCCATTGCAGTGTGTTTACACCTTCATTTCCAGTGCGGTAATGATCAGAAAGTTAATCCTTGAGACAATCTGAGATTATTCCAGAAAAATCATGGTAGTATCCTGTATTTCAATTCTGGCACATAATTTGAACAGCAAACTTACTGAGAACAAATAATGTGATATTATTCATTAACATCCCTATTTTTTAAAGCTTTTGTTTCAAATAATATCAAAATTAGTTTATAGTTTTAATAACTGTGCAAAGAATTTCTGTTTATCCTTCAATGACATTCCCTAAATGCTAAGATTCTACCGTATTTCCTCTATATTGTCTCTCCTCTATTTTTTGAGCTATTTCTAAGTTAACAAACTGACACCCTATTATTTCAAAATATGGTAGTGTTTGTCCAAAAAAAAAAAAAAAAGCCCACAGATAGCCCACACTCCAACATAGCAACAATTCAGCCATGAACTCTAAAAAACTGTCATTGATATATCATTACCATCAAATCTACATAATTTATTTAGATATCACCACTTGTTCCAGTTATGTATTTTCCAAAAAAAAAAAAAAAAGGATCCAGATCACAATCACACATTTCGTTTAGTTGACATTTTTTTAAAAATCACCTTTCAATATAGAAGAGTTCATTGGTCTTTCCTCAACTTTCAGGCCTTTGGCACCTCTGAAGATTGCATCACAGTTTGGGTTTGTCTGATACTCTCCCAAGATAAGATTTAGTTATGCACATTTTGCAGAAATAACTGCAGGAAGAACGCTGTGTTCTTCTGTGTTTATTATATCAGGGCACATATGGTATCTATTTTTCCTATTTCTGGTGATGGTAGCTTAGATCAGGGCACACACATGGTGTCTATTTTTCCTGTTTCTGTGATGGTAGCTTAGATCTCTTGGTTAACGATGCTGGTGTCTGACAAGCTTTTCTTTTGTCCGCTTTGGAATGAATAAATATGTTTGCAGCATTCATTAAGACCGTGTCATTGCCCTGCTACTTCTCAAATTTCACCCTATGGTTTTAGCAACCATTGATAATTCTTGTCTGAGATTATTTTTACCCTGACTCTTTTTGAACAAATCAAAAGCAATTCTTTGACATTTATTTCCAAAACCATTTATCAATAATATATTATATACCAAGCACTAGGCAAAGTTCTAAGGATATTCTACCAGTCAGGAAACAACCACTGTGAAGTATTACGGGAATATGAGATTTATTACAGGAACTTGACTTTAAACAAATGTACAACATTCTATTCAACTGAAGGTCGGGAAAAAGATAGTAGGAAGATCAGCTGAAAAGTTACTAACTTCTTTTCCTGTAGAGATTCAGGGCAAGGGAACAAGTTTGAGCTTTAAAGTAAATCCAAGAAGCCAAGCTACTGTAGCGGAACACAAGGGGGTAACCCTTGTGGAGAAACCCATAGAGACAGTTCTAGAAAACTGATGCATTTGTGCAGCTGTTGCCTTTGCAGTTCCTAGCCATAGATAGATAGATACAACACAATCCAGCACAGATATCTGGTGAGGGGGATCTCAGTTCATTCTATGAGCTTTAAATTTATTGGTGAAGACAAACATCGAAGAATTAATGATAAACAAATTAAAATTAGAACTCTGAGAAGTGCTACAGAGAGTCATATGGTGCTATGCATTATAGAGATTCATAATGTAGCCTCCTGAGACAGTGGTATTTCAATGCAAATCTGATCAAAATGACCTTAATAATATTCCCCTCTTCACATTTCTTTTGTAAGAAATGAGAGCTTGTTGCTCTCCCGTCAAGTCACAGAGCCTAATTCTTCTCCCCTTGAGTTTCTGCTGACCTTAGTGACTCATTTATAGTAAAATGAGGCATAATCAATGCTGCATGCCTTCCATGGCTAGGCCAATATAAGCCTTGAAACTTCTGTCTTGATCTCTTGAAAGGTTTGCTTTCTAGATGTTTCCTTTTGGATCATTAACCATCACATAGAGTTGTTCTTCTTGACAATGCCAATTCACCCCATGCTTCTTGTTATTCCTGCTCATGTGAGTGAAGAATCCATTTTGGGCTTGGATCATCCAGTCCTAGTTATTTTAACCTCTAGCCATTCAAATCACCCCCGTCACTCGAATCACCTCTTCTTCCTCATTGTTTGAGTCTTCCAAGCTGTAGAACCAGACATCTTCAGGTAGAGAATTAGGACTCCCACGTGGCCTCAGCTGAATTCCTGACTCATATGATTTGGGAGCATCACAAAATCATAAAATTGCAGTTTTATAGTACTAAGTTTTGGGACGTTTTGTTATGCGGCCATAGTAACTGGAATAATCAGTTGTGAGATGATTTCACTAGCCCACTTATCTTCTACCTGATTTACATTAGTAGAGATGAAGAGAAACAGATTCCTGGGAGATATTTATAGGTTAAAAATGTAAAAATCTATCTTAGTGATGGTTTAACGCATGATGGGTGATAAAGCGGATGAAAATATTGAGGTTCCAAATTTGTCCAACTCAACGGATGGTAGTGTCTTTCAATGAGGTCGTGCCCGTCATATTCTATTCTTTCTTCTCTTTGCACTTGGAAAACTGCCATCTAATTTCTTAATTGTTAGGTGCCACTATGTGCCTAGCTCTGGCCAATATGTTGTGAGTAATGAATAATTATGGGTAAGGTAATGAAAAGTGTCTGCGTGTCTTTCTGATTTGTTTCTTCTCCTTTGGTACTGAGAATGTAAGTCAACTGAGTTACTGAGCATAGCATGAGTGACAGTTGCCCTGGAGAGTCACTCACTGTAAAGGGGACTTTGTGTAAACAAGACATTAACTTTTATGCATTAAGCCACTGAGTTTATAGGAGTGTTTGTCACCATAGATTAGTGTTGTTTGTCCTGATTGACCAGATGGAAAATGGGAAAGGAGTAGTTTGTTGACATAGCAAGTTGGATAAAATCATGTTTTTTTGTTTCTCCAGAGAGACAGAATCACTAGGAGATAGATTGATGGATAGAAGGGAATTTATTAGACCAACTCATTCATGTAGTTATGGAGGTAGAAAAGTCCTACAATAGGCCATTTATAAGCTGGAGAATGATGCTGGTAAAATGGCGCCATATATATATATATGTATATATATATATATATATGTATATATATATATATATATATATATGGCAACAAAAGCCACACTCAAAGCATGACTTGGTCTAAATCATAAAGTCTTACAACCAGAAGCTTATAATGTCACTCTCAGTCAGAAGATAAAGTCCTGAGAGCCAAGGGGCCACTGGTGTAAGTCCTAGAATCTGAAGGTCAGAGAATCTCTAGTTCTGATTTCCAAGTATAGGAGAATAATGCCACAGCTCCAGAAGACAAACAGAGACAGAGAGAGAATTCACTACTCTTCTACCTTTTTGTTCTATTTGGGCCTCAGTCCATCGTATGGTGCAAACTTATACTGGGTGAAGGCAGATCTTCTGTAGTCAGTCAATTGTCAGTCATACCCAGAAATAATATTTTACCCACTATCTAAGTATCCTACAACCCACTAAAGCTGAGGCTTAACATCAACCATCACACTGTGTAAACTGACTTAATACTTTCAATTACTCTAGAAAGTGAGTTTTACATAGTCCAAGAAAGACAAAAGAATCAATATTTAACTTAAAGGTTGAACTTGAGTGAATGGGAGAACTTTAAATTATAAATAGGAAGAAAGGGCAAAATGAAGAATGGCTGTAAGAAATTTATGTTTCATTTAGTTGTTGACATTTTTTTTGAAGATCAATCTGAAATATAGATATCAGTAATATATACAAATTCCTAATTAAAATGACAATCCTAAATTTTCATTTTCAGTAGATACAAGGTTGTTTACAAATTCTTCAAATAGATTTATGGGTCAGAAGACTTTTGCTACACCACAATTCATCCCAAAACATTGGATCAAAGCAATAAGCATTTGTCATTTCACATTATTCTGTGAGTTGGTTGATTGGACAGTGCTTTTTTCCTTTTTTTCCCCCAGATAGGGTCTCATTACACTGTTCAGGCTGGCCTCAAACTCTTGTGCTCAGTGTTCCTCTAACCGCAGCCTCCTTAGCCGGGATTACAGGTAAAGACCACTGCATCCATCTGGTTGAGTTCTATAAAATGGTCCTTGTATTAGTCCATTCTTAGACTTTATAAAGAACTACCCAAGACTGGGTGATTTATGAAGGAAAGAAGTTTAATTGACTCACAGCTCCGCACAGCTGGAGAGGCCTCAGGGAACTTATGGCAGAAGGTGAGGGGGAAGCAAGGCACCTCCTTCACAAGGTGGCAGGAGGAAGAATGAAAGCAGGAGGAACTGCCACATACTTATAAAACCAGAAGATCTCATGAGAACCCACTCACTATCATAAGAGCAGCATGGGCAAACAGCTCCCATTATTCAACCATTACCTCCACCTGGCCCCTCTCTTGACACATGAGGATTATGGGGGTTATAATTCAAGGTGAGATTTTGGGTGGGGGACACAGCCAAATTATATCAGCCTTATTTACAGGTCTACATAAGGTATGTATGTTAGGCCATTCTTGCATTGCTGTAAAGAAATATCTGAGACAGAATAATTTATAAAGAAAAGAGATTTAATTGGCTCACAGTTCTGTAGGCTGTACAGAAAGCATAACAGAGGCGTCTGCTTCTGGTGAGGCTTCTAGAAGCTTTCAATCATGGCAGAAGGCAAAGCGAGAGCTTGCAGGTCAGATGGCAAAAACATTAGCAAAAGGTAAGGGTGGGAAGTGTCACACACTTTTAAACAGCCAAATCTCTCAAGAATCTATTTACTATTGCATGGACAGCACCAAGAGAATGATGCTAAACTATTAATGAAAAATCCACCCCCATGATGGAATCATCTCCCACTAGGCCCCACCTCCAATACTGGAGATTAAAATTCAACATGAGATTTGGGCAGGAACAAATATCCAAACTATATTAATATGATTTGAATGTTTGGGACATTTTGAATGATGAGGACAGCTGGAATAGCTGGTTACTCTGTTCACATGGTTACCTACTCTTCAGAAGGCTGACCTGGGCTAATTCACATGGTGGCAGAAGGGCTCAAACAGAAAAAGTTGTTGAATCCTAACACAAAAGCACTTTTTAACACTCTGCATTGGCTACATACACTGTTGTCCCAGTGGTCAAAGCAAGTCACATGATTAAACTCAGAATCCAAAGGTGGAGAAATAGCCTCCACATCTAAATGGGTATGTCACCAAAGTCAGATTGCAATGGAGCATACATATCATGAAGGATGAAAAGACAGTGGTTACTACTGCATCATACCACAGTTGATGCTAACACTTGCAACATTAAGGGGACACATTTATAATCGTATATTTTAATATGTAAGTATAGCAAATTGGGGTAATAATAGGTATGGATCTTGAAGATCAAGCATTTTCCCTCAATCTATTGTTTTCTTATGTCATCTGATTAGGAGTAAAAGAGACCAGAATGTTCCCAACAACTTCACTCCTCATTCCTCACACAATACCTGTTCTATGTGCTGGTAATATGGTTAATAGGTCTAAAGGATTGAAGTGAGGTAACTGTGTTCTTTTGTCTTTTCACATTATAGAATAGATTCTTCTGAGAGCAGTGACATAGTTATTTATCTTAATTTCCATCTCATGAAAGCTAAGTTAATATACATTATCATTGAAAAATCACTAGATTACTGTGTTCATTGTACTGCAGAATAGTAATCTGATCATTCTATATAGTAAATTCATATTTATTCATTGACCTAGAGGGTGAGGTACTGTTTTGGAACTGTTCTATTTTAAAATGTTGCCAAATTGTTTACTTAAAAACATTTGTCTTGAAAGATGGCTCTAGTTTGGGATTTTCATTGTTTTTATCTTCACAGTGAGATATAAAATCTGTCTATCTTGATAGAAGGAGCAGCCTGGTGTAATAGAAAAGGTCGAAGAGTCAATTGAGTTACACTCTAATCCTGCTTTTATTATTTACTACCTCTATGACCTAAGATAAATCAGTTAAAATCTATAGATCTTAGTTTGTACTTTTTAAGAGTAAAGTAAAATAAAATATTAAAAAGAAGTAAAATGAAATACAGTAACTGGGCCGGGTGCAGTGGCTCATGCCTGTAATCCTAGCACTTTGGGAGGCCAAGGCACGTGGATCATCTGAGGTCAGGAGTTCAAGACCAGCCTCAGGAGCAAAGGGGGAAGGGCCCTTTATGAAATCATCAGATCTTGTGAGAACTCACTATCATGAGAACAGTAAGGGGCAACAACATCCATAATCCAGTCACCTCCCACAGGTCTCTTTCTAGACATGTGGGGATTATAGGGATTACAATTCACGATGAGATTTGGGCGATGACACAGGCAAACCATATCAGTGATTCAACTAAAAATGTGTTTGCCTTATCAACAGTATCATGATACTTTTCATGCTAAAAACTTTACATGCTAGAGTGATTGCACATTGTCTTATAAAGGCTACTTTTTTGTTCCTCATATACACAGCCCAGGTAAGTACAATATTACCCTCCAGGACTTCCAAAGACCATGGCATTATTTTGTACCCACAGTTAATAAAATCCTAAACTGTCTTTCAGTCTTGATAGGATAAATTACAAATATTCTAAAAGATGAAATTTACCTGACCCCAAAAATAATGTTTTCTCAATATCTTTTGAAATAATTATTTGCTGGAAATAAATTAGCAGAATAAAAGTATAAGAGTATGTCACATACTCAAATCTGTTGAATCCTATGCCCAGGATGTGATTATTAAATAATGCCTGTATCCTTTCGATCCTTGTCTGGGCTGATCACAGCAAGTCCATGTGGCTGATCTTCTAGCCTGTTTGCATCTCCTTGATTATTGCTTTGTCCCTGTTGTCAGACTGCTATCAGTGCTGCCACAAAAATGTAACATTATACTAATTCTCCTGAATCCACTCAGGGGATTAAAAAAGCACCCTAGTTCTTCCTCCCATGATCACAGTTCATAAAGCTGTAGCCTCCTGATACATTTTGTATCTATTACCATATAGTCAAAACCAGAAGGAACTATCAAGAAGAAGCTACTGTGGTGAAATCATAATTATTATTCTAAGCCTGGGGTTAAGTGTAGCCCATTCTGTTTTATTCCAACTATAATAGTGGTGTCTGATAGCTTAAGAGTAACCACCTGCATTCTCCAAAGAATTTAATGTGTCTGGATAGGAAATGATTTTTCCTTGGTATTCCTCAACCTTTGCTTACTGATAAGCCTCATAACATTACAATTTACTCTAATTTCCTTGTTTCAGGAAGGTAGGCCCTTCAATCTTCAGACTTCACTATGTATGTCATCTCATAAGAGGTTATGTATGGATATGTCTATCCCATTGTAGGTTGTCCATATTTTGTTTAATAGAAAAATAGGCCAGCCACAGTGGTTCATGCCTGTAATCCCAGCACTTTGGTAAGCCCAAGGTGGATGGATCACCTGAAGTCAGGAGATAGAGACCAGCCTGACCAACATAGCAAAACCATGTCTCTAGTGAAAATACAAAAATTATCCAGGTGTGATGGTGCATGCCTGTATTCCAAGCTACTTTGGAGGCTAAGGCAGGAGAATCACTTGAATCCGGGAGGTGGAGGTTGCAGTGAGCTGAGGTCGTGCCATTGCACATCAGCCTGGGTGAGAAAAGCAAAACTCTGGGAGAGGGGAAGAGAAAGAAAAGAAAAGAAATAAAAGAAAAAGAAAAGAAAAGAAAAATGAAAGAAAAGAAAAGAGAAGAGAAAAGAAAAAACAGAAAAGCCAGCAACAGGAGACAGCAGTAGCACTTGATCAAAATGGCATCCAAAATGTTGTATACCTTCTTTCCTGGGCCAATTGACTCTCAGTCCTGTGATCAACTGCTTGATTTCATCGTTCTCAAGTTGACTCTCCTTTGACTTGGAATCATCTTTTTAAGCTCACAACAAATGTTAGTTGATTTGTTTTCATGCTGTTGGATTCCCTTCCAACTGAGAAACCCCAGTAGACTTTTTTCAAGAGGAGGGTCATTAAAGTTGACTCTGGTTAAGACAACATTGTATATTAATAGGGAAAATTAAATGCAACTTAGAATATCTGTCCTTGCTATTAGCTAATAGTGTGATCTTGGGAACCTTAATCAATATATTGGCATCATTTTGTTTCATCAACAAAAGATGGCATGAATCCAGAAGGTGTCCAGTGTTCTTTCTAATGTCACAATTTTTAAGTTCTGTTCATATTCACAATCTTACCTCTAGAGTGAGTGGTTCCTAATTAGTTCTGAGAACTGCATGAAGCAAGCACACAATAACTTTTGCTGAATGAATTGTTAAATAAATATATATCATAAACGTCAGAGAAAATATGACCATTCTTCACTTTTTCCCTAGTGGAAACATGATGGCAAAAGTGATTTCATTTGAAAGTTACACTTGTAATATTCTTTCTGATATGTTTTAGCTCTGTGTCCCCACCCAAAACTCTGTGGAATTGTAATTCCCAGTATTGGAAGAGGGGCCTATTGGGAGGCGATTAAATCATGGGGGCAGACTTTCCCCTTGCTGGCATCATGGTCTCATGATGAGTTTTCATGAGACCTGGTTGCTTGAAATGTGTAGCACCTCCCCCTTCTCTCTCCCTCTCCTGCTTTACCATGTGAAGATGGCACTTACTTCCCCTTTATCTTCCACCATGATTGTAAGTTTGCTGAGGCCTCCCAGAAGCAGAAGCCAGTACAGGCCCCAGAACCGTGAGCTGAAAAACCTCTTTTCTTTATAAATTACCCAATTTTAGGTATTTCTTTATAATAGTGCAAGAACAAACTAATGGACTCCCCTACTGATAATCATATTCTACTATATAACTGTATATTTTTGTCTGGAAAAATTGAAATAATGTCTTTAAGACACAATGAATATCATAATAATTATCACACTCATCAGGTATTATCAGAATAATTTCTATATACTACATGGTATACAATAGTTTGCTTTGTTAGATAAATATATGTAGGCGTAATTGGTGAGTGTTTATATATTCCATATGTTAAGCCCAGAAACTGCATTTTAATAATGAGTTACTATGCGAAAATTCATATATGCTATGTTATTCAATTTGGAGCTAATGCATATTTGAGTACATTCAAAATATTCCATTTTAAGTGTCAGTGGATTTAGCAATTAGAATGTTTCAAATTTCCATGGTTTCTGCTGGAGTTTTGAATAGCTGTGCTCCAGAGTCAGCAGTATCTATATAATTGCTACTATTTAATCTAAAAATGATAATGTAGTACAAATAGTCCTATTTTTAAAGCAAGTAACAAAGCCTCCAGTATATTTAGGTCAAAGTTGAGTAAGCAGTATGGATCGTATTATCTTATAAACTAGCTACAGCTTTAAATTAATTTCTAAATAATTTACTTCTACATTTCATATTTAAGCAACAGTAACAAGATATTTTCTTCATGTGGACAAGAGCCAGTAAGCAGTATGTTCATTAACACTTGTTTATTTTAAAAAAACAAAAAGCAAAATTATGCTAAAATAGTTCAAATAATATTTTACTGAATGCTATTAGGAATTTTAAAGAAAAAATTATTCCTTGTATGCAAATTTAGTGAAAACTAATAAATAAATATCAGATCTATAGATCTGCCTATTAAATATTCTTGCTTTATATCAATCTTACATTTCCTATGTTTATGCGGAAATCTATTTAAACAAACAGGTAATAAAAGAATAACTGTTAAGTAATTCCCTTCAGAACTGAAATAAAATAATTATGTCCATCTTGATTCTGCATTTATACCTTGTTTCAAATCTTGAAATGAGAGGTTAAGTTTTAAGTGCATATATTCTAAAAAAAATATGGGATGTTTGTAGAGTTAAATTATCTTTGAATCATTGCTTTCCGAAGTTGGTTATGTATAGTATAACTAAGACAATACTTATTCAAATGTCATAAAATAAATCTTTGCATACTTATGAACATTTTATCCAAATACTGAAATTCAAAATGAGGAAGACATACGAATATGTAAGTATTTACAGTGATTATAAAACCTTAGCTACTGACGATATCTTAACTAGCTAGATTCCATTGATCTACTATAAAGCTTTGTCAACTAAAGCTTTTATTTTTTTTAATTGATTCCCCATTTTGTCTTCTCATTTTCTCAACAGTGCACAGCAGGAATCACTGTCTACAGACAGAAAACAGGAGCTAGCTGTAGGCATACATACAAAACAAAGAGACCCTCATTAAAGAAAAAAAAAAAAAACCCGTTTTCCTTTTTGATCTTAAAATTATTGATCTTGATCTTGTCAATCAGTTACAGACATAGAGTTCCATTTAAATCTGTAATAAGTATAATGTTGCAGCTGTATTGCTGACCACTTTAAAAGTTAAAGAAATCTACAAGATAATGTGATGCAACATTAATATTGTTTTGACAGCTTATGGTACGTCGGTACAAATTCTATTTCAAAAATGCAAAATCAATCAAGAATGTCTTGAATTCAGAAAATCAGGGCATCTGTCTAGAGCTTAGCTCCATGTGGTTAAGAGAATGAAGGCTCAACATGGGGATCAATCTGGTCTACTTTGTTTTCTTTAGGTTAAAGGGAGAATGTAATGGAGAAGATAGAAGAAAGGCAACATAAGGTACTGGACTGAGCTGCAAATTGAAAAAGGTTTGTAGGAATGTTCAATGTGGGTTAAGGTGAAGAGAAAAATAACTAGCATATTCCTAGAAACATGTAGTATGCATTTCACGTGTAAAACTGGCAGATTCTAAATCAGAATGTTGATTCTCACCCCTTTTTGCTTCCCCCTCCAGTCACTTTATTAAATGTGGACAATTTCTGGTGCATTTGTAACAATTCAACAGCATTTCACCTTCACTTACATCCAAGCCTTTTAGCTCATTAGAAAAGCTGACCCTCTGCTTAAAAGGCTAACTTATTTCACTTTGCCAGTCTTTCCTTCATATAGTGGGAGAGCTTTGCTATTTCTTTTCTAATAGGGTCAGCAGCACTTTGGAACTTACTTTCACTTAAAATACAAAGGGCTATGCACTGAATAAGTAGAGAAACATATGCTAATTCCATATAGGCAGAACATACACAAGGTCCTAAGTTGATGCCTTTCCATGTGTTTAGTTGCAGTTTGAATCTACAACCCTGAGCCTGACTAACCTCAGGACATGCATTGCAATTGCAACTAACATTACATCAGGTCTCTGAAAGTTTCATCAAAAAGGACCAAATTACTTATTCAAGGTGTTCCTATCATTCTCTTTGAATTTCTTAATCCCCAAGTGGATTTCGTATATAAAAATCTCTTATTTAATCTTGGTAAAGGTAATGTAGAGCTCATAAGTGTTAAAGTAGATAGATTTGGGAATCATCAATACCCATAGAGCATGTTTATGTCTATGTTTTTAGTTATTGAAATTGTGAACAATTGCTAGAGTCATCATTATAAATGTACAGTTGATATAAAGGATAGATAGCCTCAATATCAAATCTATAGCCTTTGAAAACAATATTTGTAACGTCCTTAATTATTTTCACAAAGTAATACTTCAAAAATAGTCTATATTTCTGGGCTTTTTTTTTTTTTTCCATTGGAAGACATTGTTTCTGCAGATATAATGCAAAACCACTTCACCCATGAGCTAGCTATGCTTTTCCAGCGGTAGGTGGAAAAAAAAAAGTTAAAAGCTAAACTAACTGTATTGTATTAACTTCAGCTATAATCCAGCTCAAAAGAAAAAAATCAGAGTAGCTTAGCAAGCTTGGTTAGATAGTATGAGGTAGAAAATAATATCACATGAACAGTTCTTATTTATTAGTTTCCCCAAGTTTTATGCAAAACATTATATACAAAAGTAATCAACAAGCCAAAGTTTTGTTGGAGCTTAATTTTTAAACAATAATTTGTATTTGAATAAGAGCCTATAGCTTATAAATAGTTCTTATACATGCATTTTAGTTAATACTTACAAGGTTGTGATTTACCATAGAAAATATCATCATTCCTATTTTATGCATGAGAAGGAAAATGAGACTTAGAAAAATTGTGATTTAAACAAGGCAGTTATACACCTGCGAAGGAGAAAATCCCATATCTTTCTACTCCTACTCAGGGTTATTTCCACTAAGCCAGAACGTGTTTCTATTTATAGCATAACGAAGAGTAACAATAGTTAAACGTTTTGATTTTAATAGCTTCTGCTATTTGGAAGAAACAAAGAAACACATTTTGAAGGGCTCTAAAATAAACAGATTTCTAAAATGCTATTGAAAAAAGATATACATAGTATGTCCTGTATTCATAGGTTTGGGATGTCAGGAATATTAGCATTAACATGGTAAAAACATGTAACCTAGGAAAGAGAGAAAGCCCAGGAAGTGGACTGGACTATCCCAAAGAAGGTGGATCAATCAAAATAGAAATTGATAGTAAGAAAATCCTTGGAGAGAAGAGAGCTGCATAAAGCAGAGAAAATTGGAGCTAAGCAAATAAAAAAGAAAAGAAAGAGGATATAAAAATAACAGACAAGATATATGTGACAGACATCCTGAACTGAAAATGAAAGAACTCAAATATAAAAATATACGATTAAATACATGTTGGTGTTAACACCGCCACTCTAAAATGTCCAATAATAAAAAAAGGAGGAAGAAATATTTACTAGATACTCTCTTACAATGAGAGAAACTGAAAATTTGCGTCTCAGAAATTCACCACAGATCAAGAATAGATATTTCCCTTTCTGGAATCTTGAGAAAAATGGAAGCCAAAAAAAAAGATGCACCATGAAGGGCAACATTGAAAGAGAGGCAGAAACCTGCAAAAATAGTCTCAAGAAGGCTAAGTCACAGAGTAAACCGAGCCTTTTGGAAAGCACTAAAGACGATTTAAATATGATTTCTAAGAAAGACTGAGCAAGGGATAGGTCTGATTCCCGGGCCAGATGGTGTAATATCAGCAGATGACATTGGAAGGACTAAACTCCTATTTTGCTTCTGTTTTCTCAATCAAGAAAAGAATGATCTTCAGACTCAAAAGAGTAGGACAAACAAGGAAATCAAATCCCTAGATAAGTGAGGAGATAGTAAGAGAGCACTTAGCTACTTAAATGAGCTCACATTACCAGCTCTAGATTAATTACATCCCCAAGGACTGAAATAACTTGTAGTCCGACTCTGACTCCCCTCATGAATTCTCTGGCTCTCCTCTACCTCCACTGCCATTCTTCAGCCCAGACACTCATCATTTTTCTCCTAGATTATTTTAACAAACTTATATCCAATCTGCTTGGATGCAGCCTTTCTTCACTGAGATGAAATCGGCACACAGTCTCCAAAATGAGCTTTCCTAAAACACACACATAATTTTGTGCCTCTCACCTAAACATCTCCCTGTATTTTTCCAGTTTCTACAGATATAGTTCTTGGAATGCTATATTAGGCAGGACTTTCCCACTGTAGCTCTAGCTTGCCAGTCCAAGTTTATCTCCCACCCTTGATCACTCATTCTGTAGCCAAGCTAGACTACTGTTCAGCTGGTCATGCTCCCAGCTGCTTCCTTGCCTTGGAACATGCTCTCTCCCTTCTACCTAAAATACCCTTTCTGGCTTCCCTGATACCTTTGGATTCATAAAGGCCCAGGTTAATGATAACTCCCATTTTTAGTTTGCTCTAGGTCTCAAGTAGAATAAACTGTATACTTTTTTGTCTTCCTTAGAAGATAGCTTTCTTCTCATAATGATTAAGATTTCTCCATATTCAAGTCTTACAGGTTTAATGTTAAATATTTGCTGAGTTTAATGTAATTGTTATTTTGCAACCCAATATTTCAAAAACTGCTTGGAAAATCATGGAGAGAAGAAATCACTAATATCCTTGATTTCTAAAATTATATTTAGTATTTTTTAAGTAGCACATTGTAATTATAAAAATTCAAATATTACATAAGTTCAATTGGTGTAAATTAATTTCATTGTTCTTCTCTCTCTTCATCATGTGACCATCCCTGTAACTAGGAGTAACCAACTATGTCTGTGTGTGTGTGTGTGTGTGTGTGTGTCTAAGTCAACACATAAACACATGTAAATCTACTTCACTGTTCAAAATGTTATGTAACATTCCTGAGAGATGAATGCAGCATATTTTATTATTACAGAGGAAAAGAGAGAGAGAAAAGGGAAGAGATTATTACTTACATACTGTTGTCCTTTCCCATTGGGGCAGCTTATCAATGAGTTTACACTTAGGAGTGAGAATGCCATAGGAGAACTAAATCTGTTTTCTTAGTCAACCTAGTTCCCTTGAAACTATTATAGTGTAAGCATCTTTCTGTACTGAGAGTAATTCTATTATTTAAGAGATTTTCAGATATGTTTTGCACTAACTTTAGGACCTAAGTTCCATGAAATATGAGCTCCAGTATGTGAAAACTTCTAAAATGAGGACTGTATGCATATATGTATTTATGCTTTTTTTTTTTTTTTTTTGGAGACAGAGTTTTGCTCTTGTCGCCCAGGCTGGAGTGCAATGGCATGATCTCAGCTCATGGCAGCCTTCATTTCCTGGATTCAAGTGATTCTCCTGCCTCAGCCTCCTGAGTAGCTGGGATTGCAGGAATGTGCCACCACACTCAGCTAATTTTTGTATTTTTAGTAGAGATGGGGTTTCACCATGTTGGTCAGGCTGGACTTGAACTCCTGACCTTAGGCGATCCACCTGTTTGGCTTCCCAAAGTGCTGGGATTTCAGGCATGAGCCACCACACCTGGCAGCTGCATTTTTGTTTTTTATTTTTGCAAGATGAATTTCTAGAAATAAGATTGCTGACTCAAAATACATACATTTAAAATGTTTATACTTGTAAAGAACTAGAACTGATTTGATCACATTAGTCATATATTTTAATTATTGAATAGATATCCACCTAGAAAGCCAACTATCTAAATTTTCTTCAGCCTTATATTAGCTCTCATTTTCTTACGTATTAAAAAGATAAAAACATACTTATGAAATAAATGTATTATAAAAAGAGTGGAGATGACACTAATGCTCTGATGGAATAGCAAGACAAAAACAAAGACTTGATAAGTTTGAATAATAAAAGCAATAAAAAAAATAGGAGTCAATGAAAGTATGCAGAGTTTCACAAACGATTCAGTGGAAAAATACTCAGGAATTTCAACTGACTAAATTTCTGTCTATTCAATCAACATGTAATACGTTTTTAGATTATGTTGATATTAGTGTCTAGAATGTGGATGGTACAGATTTCATTACTTCTCAGGAAGCAGACTTCATCTGGCTGGGCAGGGTGGCTCACACCTATAATCCCAGAATTTTGGGAGGCTGAGGCAGGTGGATCACTTGAGTGTAAGAATTCGAGATCAGCCTGAAAATTATGGCGAAACCTCGTCTCTACCAAAAATGCAAAAAATTAGCCTGATATGGTGGCACGCACCTGTGGTCCCAGCTGCTTGGGAAGCTGAGATAGGAGGATCCCTTGAGCTTGGAGGCAGAGGTTGCAGTGAGTCATGATTGCAGCACTGCACTCCAGCCTGGGTGACAGGGTCAGACCCTATCTCAAAAAAAAAAAAAAAAAAAAGAGGAAAAAAGGAAGAAAAGAAAAGAAGCTAGACTTCACCTAGAGTATTGCCTCTCACTCCCCACACCACATTTTAGGATAGACATTTTCAAACTGAAAGCTGCTCAAAAGAATGATGACCAATAATAAAAAAGATCTCAAGATCATATCGAAAGAGAAATAGTTAAAGTAACTATGTAAGTGTCTCCTTAAATGGGAAGAGAAAATGTATACAAATAATCCAGAGGTTTTTGAATGTTGGAAAATCTGTCTTTAAGGAGAAAATTACTGTAGTTTGTGAAGCTTCAGAGTAATGGATACAAACGACACAGCAACCAATTTTAACCCACTATATAGAAAAAAATTAACATTTAGCAGTTTCCTGAAATGGAAAAAGAAATGAAGGTATTTATGTAAAGTAATGAGTTGTTTTCTTCTCTAGCAAGGCTAAATGTCTCCACCAATTTTTTAGCTGGGGCTCCTAGGCTGAGTATGAGTTTGGGCTTGACAACTTTTAATAGCCATTTTATCCAAGATTTTGATAAAACTGAAAACAACCATCACAATAGCTGACGTTATAGAGAGCTTATAAAGTGTCTGTCATGTGTTCTTTAAATCTCCCAAATGAAGTATTTTATTTAATCCTAGCAATAACCTGCATGGTACGTAAGATGATTATTATCCCTAAGCCTTAGAAATTATCACTGATTTTTGTGCCTAGTTTTGCAAGCAGGAAGTGGCTGCCACAGGACTGAACTCAGGTTGCCTGGCTTTGTGTCACTGCTTTTCAGTCTCATGGTGTACCCTTCCTCACAGGTGAACACACATTTTGTCTTGTGGTGAGTCACTTTTTAACACGTTCAAATGAGTGAATGCTAGTGATTGCGTGTTGTCCATTTTTTTTTTCTTCTGAGACAGAGTCTCACTCTATCTCCCAGGCTGGAGTACAGTGGTGCCTTCTCGTCTCACTGCAATCTCCACCTCCCAGGTTCAAGTGATTCTCCTGCCTCTGCCTCCTGAGTAGCTGGGATTATAGGCACATGGCACCACGCCTGGCCAGTTTTTTGTATTTTCACTAGAGATGGGGTTTCACCATGCTGGCCAGGCTGGTCTTAAACTTCTGACCTCGTTATCTGCCCGCCTCAGCCTCCCAAATTGCTGGGATTTCAGATATGAGCCACTGTGCCTGGCTGCATGTGGCCCTTTAATAAGCCCAGTGCTGTTTTTGTTCTACTATGTTTATTAAATGTCTGCATTGAATCAGGTGTTCTAAGAATAAAAGCTGCGAGTTCTGTTTTGTTCGAGATCCTAACAGTCTCTTCGACCCTTATATTCTGACTGAAAAGTTAACTTCCCAGATTAATGATATTCTTTTTGTCTCTAACTTGCACACAGTAGTAATTCAGCAAATATTCAGGGGTGAGCTGCATGCTCATTTATACTTCGGAGTACAGGCTATGGTGACAGCAGTGGTTTGGAATTGTTCTCTGCCAATCATAATTCATGTGGCTTTGAGTTAGATCTTAACTTATCTAGGTATAATTTACCTGTATAATGGAAATAATAATAGTCACAATATTTAGGACCCAAAATGTAGATAAATGATATGGAGTTATAGTGAGGATTACATGAGGAAACACATAGAAATTTCTTAGCACAGTAACTGACACATGGTAAGTCCTAGATGAATGTTGGCTATTATTGTGGTGACAGAGATGACGACATCTGTCAGAATAGCGCCTTACATTTGAGATTCATGGAAAACAGAATTTACATGAGCACCCACGCGCACTGCAAATCTTGATAACAACAAACATTATTATGCATATATTTCTACAAAGCAGTTAACATAAGTTCCATATTGCAACAATTTCTGAAATGGCCTATAACCAAAAAGTATAGTTCTCAGTATGAAGCAAAGTTCCATAAATCATTAAAAATTCTCATCCCCACTGAGTCTCTCTGTGACACCTCCAGCAGCTCAGCAGTCATTCACAGGCCCAGCAGCTTGAAGGTCGGAGAAGCGGCGTCTCCAGGTGCCAGGGTCACTTCAGCATTTAACCCCTAGTCCAGTCAGTTTAAGACTATGCAGATTTGTTCCCTCCTTTGAGACAGGACCCAGCAGGGTCTTTTCAGGTGGCTATCCCGAGGGAACAGAAACTTACACCAGGCCAAGTTAGCCAACCACATCAAATAAGGGCAGACGAGAGGCAGTCCCCTATGTCCCACATGTGAATGCTGTGGGAGTAATGAGAAGGCCTTGAGTGTGCTATGACAAATGAGAAGAAAATAACAAAAAAGAGGGTAGTGAGGATGGTTTTGCAGACAGATGGGCCACTGTGGTTGGTTGTCAGAATCTTGAGCAGTTTCTTAAACCTTATGGCCAGAGCAGCAAAGAGTTTCAAGGAAAAGAAAACGGCTTTGGGAAGGTCATCTTCTCAGACAGATATTTATGATTTATATGATGCTTGTGTTCTCCAGTTACACACAATGAAGTGATAAAGCTGAAAGCCTAATCTTCATTCCTTTATAGAAACACTTCGGGTATTTAAGAAAAACGGAAATAGATTAAGATTTAAAATCTATCATACTCCTTTCTACATGCCATTTTCAATTTGTTTATCAGAATCTTGAGTATCTTTTATAATAAACTTTTAATTTGGGCTTATATAGGAATTAGAGCAATTTAAAATTGGGGCTCTTGTTGTATTTTAACTTTTCAATCTATGAATTAATTTAAAGTGAACCTGCAAAGATGCAACCTAATAAGAGATGTTCCATCCCTTTCTTTCCATCTAAAAGGACTTTTCTAAATTATGCTTTCATGAGAAATGTTAGGAAACATTTGGATATATGGAGAAGTTTGGTTTCCTTAGATACACATACACACACACGTATATATTTATAATTAAAATATATGCATATATGTATCTATGTATTTAAATATATATTTATTTTAATATGTTATAATCTCATATATAAATATGTTACATATATTTATATGAGCCCAGTAGAAATCAGTAATGAGAAGATGTAGTCCATGATATTCACACTGTCTCACTGGTAAGGAAACTTGATATAGGTGATCAATATCAAGTAGAGATATAGGATGGATGTATCTATTTTATACATATTCTTCTTATACAAAGAGGGAATGTATAAGATGTCCTAGGTATTATCACCTCTCATAAACTCAATGATTAAATCACTGACTCACATATGCTGACATTATGGGGCAGAAATACATCTATTTACAAAGATTAAAATGTCCAGAAAACAACAAATAGAAGTGGGAAGTTTGCAAAATGGAAAGTTACAGAATAGAGTTCAACTCTTCTGGGTTGCAGTGGAATTTAATTCTTGGAGGAACAAAAGGATCTTTGAATCTTTGATAACTTTAAAACATTGCAAAATAGAAGTTGAAATGTTTCAATCATTTTACATATACATTTGTAAAGCTCTGCTTTCTCCTGGCTATCTTTCAGTTTCACACTGATGAAATAGAAGTATAGAAACTGTAGTTACCACAATATGTTAGTTTCAATGCTGTGCTGAAGAGTAATTGAAGAAAGCAGAGAAGTATACTCCACCTCTAGAATAAGATCATACTCCTGTATCCTGCTTTCATTTCCACAAATATTTACTGCTCCCTTATCAGTTATGTGTTGGTTTCTTTGCTAGCTACTGTGTGATGACTGAAGCATTCCTTGCTTTCAAGGATGGAGCTTGTATTCTATGAAGAGAGAAAACAAGTACACAAATAACTATGCACAAGGCAGAATCAAGCAGGTACCAAAGAGAAGTACATTGCGAGACTAGGATTGGACCTATAAAATCAGCCAGTCTAACCTGCCTCATTTTACAGACAAGGAAATGAGGCCAAGAGCAAAAGTGTCGAGTTTAAGGTGACACCACCAGTACGTAAAGTCAAGTCTTTTAACATCAAATCAGATTTTTTTCAATTTAAACTGCATTACCATTTTTGAGGAAATTAAATAACATTAGTTTTTCTTAGGCTTTGCCATGTTTTACTTTAAGGCAAGAGTATAAAAATAATGTATACCAAAACTTGTTCTGGACACTGTAAAATATGTGGAATGAATTAAAACTTTGGCTTAGCAAAGTAAACATAATTTTACAGCTTTCAAACCCCATTATTCTTACATTTGATGCATGTTACAAAGTGGTTGTGAAATTCAAAATTGTTAGTGGAGAAAAGCACCAAACCCCCATAGATAGGTCACACCAAGAGCACTACTTTTGTGTTCCTAGCTGTCTGAAATTTAACTTGGATTCCTGAAAGTAAATGTTGCCAATCTCTTTAAAACTTTGTAGACCTTTACATGAATATATTTTTACTCTCAGTGAATGTTGATTGGAATACATATAAAATAACAAAATATGAATTCTGTAGCACTTTTTAATTATGAAGCACAGAAGAATCTATGAACCTCTGGGGAAAAAAAAGGTAGTATGTGTGTTTACTCTGCCATATATATTCCTTCAAAAATGCTAACTTTACTTGAAGGTGATATTAACTCCATTCATTTATTCATTCATCATTGATTAACTGTTTCGGGGAAAACTGATCTAATTGTACTTACAAGACAAAGAATTAAAAAGACATGTGTTTAAAGTTATTTTTCTTTAAAATATGTGTTTAAAGTTATTTTTCTGCTACATGAAGTTTCATTTTTCTCTTCACATTTTTTCAACTGGACTGCCTGGTTACTAGTGGAATAGGGTGGCTGTATAATTTTCTGTGGAACAAAGCAAAATAGAAAACATACTTGTTTAGCAGCATAACCTTACTTTTCTTGTTTTCTTGTATATTTTACAGAAGATGCTGAAGGTCACCTATATCAAGTATCCTTACCAGTGAGAGACAGTGGTTAACAGGGACTACAAGGTCTGCTCACTACTGACCTCTACTGGGCTTAAAAGGTCCTCAAAATGATTTTTAAATAAGCATGTAGATAGGTCTAAGGGAAGGGACCGAAGCTGAACCATCTGTATAGTACTAATGGGTACTTACCTTTAATTCAGATTGGCTGAACATGGAGAACCCTTTAAAGTCAAGAGATTTAAACTCTACCATGTGTAAGGTTTACTTGGCAGGGGTCATTTTTAGGTTGGCATGGAATACATTTACCCCATTACAAAATCCTAGTAACATCTGTTGATATGAAGTGTTCGTTTGTTTCTGATTTCCCAGTCCTTCTAGTAGATTTACATGCATTTTGAACTGAATTTTGAAAAAATGAGCAACCTCATAGGCATTCCATAGTTATTTGTTCAGTGATCCTTTTTTTCTTTGCCCTTAACTTTTGTTCTCTGGTAACAACAGCAAACCAATAGAAATGTGGACAAGGCCAAACCATGCATATGAAAACTCACATTTTTTCTTTTAAAAAATTACATTCAGGCTTTTTTTTTCTGTGATAATTGAGGTATATGTTTACAATAATTTAAACAAACAGTATTGCAATTGTCTGTTTGCTTTGACTTTTAATCAGATCATTTCTTGTTGGTTGTCTGAACATGGTCAGTCATGTTCCTTTTCTAAAATAAGTATAGTTGTAAAATCGTTCACTGATTCCAAATCATGCTTTTCACATTCGCAATTGGACTTGGATATCCAGGAAGGTTTTTTGGACTGTAGCAGATTATGGCTGCCCTCTAGTGACAAGACACTCCTGCTGTTTCAGCTTAGGTAAAATAGGGCATGTTTAAAAGAGTCCTATTTTCTACTCAATCAGTGGGGTGAAAGAAATCTTTATAGAGAGAAGACAATAGATACATTGTTAATTATGCTGAAAATTAATTTTGTTCTAGGAAATGTAGACATACATGAAATGCATAAATGCAGATACATAGTTCTCAATCATAGCACTTTTGCTAACGTGCATTTCTATAGAAGTCAGCCATTTTCAAACTCAACTGTTATCAGTTAAATAATTCTAAATTATTTCAATAATCATTGAACAAAGGTTAGGCTTTCTAATGCAGAAAAGCTAATTATCTGACAGCACTGTTAACTATTGAATCTTCATCATATCTCCCCAACCTTTCTCCATCATATTCTTTGTGGCAAAGGGAACATAGTCTGTTCTTTTCACATGCAATTTGTATTTCCAACTAGCTTCAGACAAATTGCTTTTTTTTTCTAATTGCTAAAATGTCTGGAGTTGTATTTCGATGATCACACATGCTTGGGTGCATCAGGCTGCATTTAAAATTCAACAAGCAATACTATAACTGCCCCAATCAATAATAGTGAAACAGAGTAATCTAGACCACAACTGTAAGTTGGCTTTCTTATTTCATATCACCTACAAGGTACAGCATGGCAATGTTTGATTTGATTAATTTCAAATTAAAGAAAAACAAAACATAGAAGAGAAAGAAAAGAAACAATGCTCTTTGGCTTGCTGTTGATAGTGCTGAATCAAAACAAATCTCGTTGCCAACCAGACTAGAGAAAAATCACCACTTTGAAGGTTGACAGAAGAGCAAATCATTTTTCATTCACCACCTCATTTTTTTCCCCATACCCAGACCATAAGACATTTTCTACAATGGATAGGTGTTGCTTTTTCTATAAAAAGTAAGTTTTCACTGCAAGTGTGAAAACCTAAGAATTATCTAACCATTGAGGGAAAAATTCTTCCTGGCCTGTATGAAAAGATAAATCCTCCCTTGTTTAAAACACAATGAAGCATTTGACCCAGTATCACATACTGATGTGTGTGTAAACACCCCCCCCTCACACACACACACAGACACCACACACATTCAGGATAAAAATGCATTAGGAAAAATTTTTGAAACTCAATTGTGGAAGTACGTAATGAAAAATATAGACATTAAAAGGTTGACTAGGTAATCTGCTCTGACTTTCCACATGGTCAATCATCCAAGTATTCTATTGGATGATCTAAAATTAATAGAGTAAATCCAATCAAGGGACTAATTCTGATTTGGGTATGTGTGTTAAAACTTTGTAAGAGGACAATTTGTTTTCTATTTGTCACTTCCTGTGTAGGAAAATATACTTTTTCTTCTGTACAATAAAACCAACAATGAAAGCCTTTTGGGGAACCAAAACCAAATTCCCTGGGCTTTGTGGCTATGTTGAAATGGCTAAAATCAACGGACAGCAATAGCAATATCTGGTTTTCTGTTATTCCTGTAATTCCTGGAAGAAAATACTCACTTCATTATACTTTAGTAAATATTTATGGAGTTTTGATTCTGTATCAGATATATTTTTTTCCTAGAGTTGAAAACACAGAGAAGATTAGGTTTTTGCTCTCAATGACATAAAAACAAATACACATTGATGTTTTCAATCATAAGCATATATGCAATATAAAAACACAGTATCAAATAGAGACTAATTCCCAGAGAAGTTCTATTAGAAGGATAAATAAGAAGTCTGCTGACAGATAGGATTAGAAAAAGTCACTCCACTTGTACAAAATGACCATTTAAAAAATTAATTATGTCAATCCTGAAAGATGTTCTAATATTAAACAATCTGTTGTACTTTAATAAATACTTAAATCAATAATCAATTCTTAAAAACTGACTGATCTTCTAAACTCTACTTTGTGTCATATACTGTCCCAGATAACTGGTGAAGAAAACTAAACAAAACATGATGCATGCCCTAAAAGTGTTTACTATTTATAAAACATGTAACTCCACCAAAATTGTAGTTAAAGAGTACATAAAGACAGAGAAAAGACGAAAAGGCAAAAATAAAGAAATAATGTCAACACATTTTTGGAAGAGATAAGGTAATTGCAGAAGTGAAACTATTGCAGAATACAGAAAGCTATAACATAAATGCCTAAAGAAATAGATGGCCAGGAAAAGTAAGGCAATTCACCCTTGTGGAAGTCTGTGAGCCTCAAGGTTTGAAAGTACAGGTCATAGGGAAGGTGAGGGTGAAGTTCTCACTAACAGCAGGGAATATGTTAGGAGTTTGTAAAGAGAAGAAATCGACCACACCAAGGTCCTGCCCCCAAGTCACACAACTGGTATCCTAGACAAAGTAGAGGGCAAGGTTGAGGACTGGGTTTAAAAAAATAAAATGGAAGTGAAATCTACATGCTGAACTGTGAGATGCTAAAGCACATTCCTTGTGTTTTCAGAATATTGCTTCTTCTCTCAGGTAGAAGATTCAAACATTTTTCTCCAGAATACCTAAAAAGTACCAGAGAAAAGACTTCATATACAGACACTTTAGAGAGCTAAATAATTTTTTTAAAAGTCAATTCAACTGATCATTCCACAGCGAAACTCACAAGTCAATAAGCCTCATATCCATACTCAGAGAGCAATCAGTCAGGCTTTTTTCAGTCTGAAACATGAATAGAGAGTCAGGCACAGCTCGACACTTTTTTAGAAGGCTTTTGATAAGAAAAAAAAAAATTTAACAGGAATAATCTCTCCTCAAAGGAAACTCACAAGAAAGATACCAGGCCAGGAAGAGAAGCCAATAACCATACCTTTAATATATCACAAAGACGAGAGAAAATGTATTGCCTATAAAGCAAGAAAAGGAGGCCATGAAATAGGAACATTTAGAAAACATAAAGGAGCTCTTGGAAATCAAAATTTGTATTAACAAAATAACCATTCAATACAAAGTTTATCACAGTAGGAAATCTCCCAAATGATAAAGCATAAAGATAAAGAAATAGAAACTATAGCTGGAAAAACATGAACATTAAGATCATTCTAACAAGATCAACCCCTATTAATAGTAAGTATAGAAAAAAAAAAGGAGGGTTATTTGAGTGGGTGTATTATCAAATAAATAATACAAAAACATTTATCGGAGCTAAGGACATTAAAACTACAAACAGCATTAATGATCCAGCATAATACATTGAAAATGAACACATACACATAAACACACACACACACGCACACACACACACACGCACTCACACGCCCCAAATATATACACAGAAAAGAAACCAAATATATATACAGAAAAAGAAGTCACATTCAAGGCAAGGAAATCAAAATGGTTGCTATGAAAATAGTGAGGCAATTTCATCAAAATCTGAAGGAATGAGATTTTTGACCTAGAATTCTCAGTGCACCAGGGGAGCAATAATATTGCAGAATAAATGTATTTGTAGATACGATTAAGCTCAAAAATCTAAATTTCTCATGATATCTTTCTAAGGAAATTGATCTACGATGTTCTTACCTTAAGGGAGACGCAAATCCAAAACAGGAATTCACCGGAATTATTGGATGTAGAAAACAGAGAAACAAAGAGAAAAATACCTAGGAAGTCCTGGGAGACAGATATAAAATAGCCTACAAAGCCTGTGAAAGATAGAGGGCCAGAAGAGAAAGTTCTTTAGGAGAAAGCTTAATTGAAGTTTTAATTTATTAAAGTTAAATTTAGTAAAATTCTTCATGGAATTGAGGAATTACCTACTACTTGTTGATAAATTATTCCTTAGCTCTTGAAAACAGCAATAAGTACATAAAAATTTAACAAAATATGTAACATATTACTGGGAAAAGATGGAATATTGAATATTGAACGCACACATCTATTTTTGCTCCCTTTCTATAGCCCACTCTAAGTCAGCAAGTCTATATATATAAACAAGAAACATGGGAAAAAGAATAGGGAAAACAACAGTAAGTTAATGAATATCATATTAAATCTAAGAAAACTGAGTCGAACTCTAGACGGCAAAATCTGAGACTTACACCACAAAATTTCCCAAGGGATCTCGATTTTGATTCTTAAAATAAGAATCTCAAATCTTTGCCCTTTTGCAGATTTGTGGGATTGTCTCATTCCAACACCAAAAAAGAGTAAGTTTGTTCTTTGGAGATGGCTATTGGTCCCATTCAAAATTGGGTAGATTTAAAGGGTTTAGATAAAAATCACTGGGCTTCCAGCATACAAAAAGCCAAGGGTTACCCTCCACACAGAGATTGGAGGAACTTTTTCTAAGGAATCTGACCTATCCAAGAGGAAAGTCTTTTGGAGGTTTTCCTACAGCGAAGTTAATAGTTGACAAGATCCATGAACAGAATCAGAGTTGCCAATCAACTTTTTCATAATAGGATAGTGACTAAAGAGAGTACAAATGGAGGCTCTGAGAAGCTGGTAATATTCCCTTTCTTGAGTTAGTAGCTGGTTACAGAGGTGTGTTTCATTTGTGAAATTTTATCAGGCTGAATACTTATATAGTATCCCTCAGTAAAAATTAAAGTAAGTTAAAAACTACTAAAAAAAAAAACAAGCAATAATAAAAACATCAAAATAATCTCAATAATTACTGGCAATAGCATAGCACTCTGAGTCATATTTTCTTTTAAATTATTTCTGTCTGTCAGAAATGATCTTGGGTAAAGAAAAGGTATGATGTCAGTAGAAGGAGAAACTGAGGCCCAGAAAGTTGGAGAAAATTTCTCTTAAATTTGCACAACAGCACAATAGTATTAATATAACCCAAACTAGTGTTATGACTGTGGCCCATGTATTCTTCTGGAAGCTGCAATTGCAGTTGTATACTATGTTCCAAACTTTTTTCTATTGATAAAGATTCCTAAAACACATTTTCCTAAACTCCTTTAACCAGTGTCAATTGTATGTGTTTGAAACTGACCCTATTGAAATCTTAATTTTGTCTGTCTATATTAGAATTACCTTCTGATTCTAAAACCTTAGATTTGGAGTTCACATAGGAATACTTGCAGGAACAACAAGCCATTTACCTGGTACCAATTGCTAAACTTGGATGAAAAATTTTTACAGTTTAGAAACTGTAAGCATAGCGTTTGTCACATAGCCTAGGATTTATTAAATAATCTTAAAAGAAACGAGGAAGTGTATAACTTTCCATGCTCTTCTTGCAAAGAAAAGTAGCTGAACTTAAGCATTTCCATATGAAGTTGAAGACAAATATCTCTGTGTACTGACATGTGGATTAATTCATATGCACTGTAAAAGAAAGATATCTACAGAAACGAATGCACGTGTATTCTAACAGTTGATTTCTTTACTGTAGTATATTTGGTGAAGTTTTTAATTTCAACAAGATCTTTAGATTTGTACATTAGATCTGAGAAATTCTCATTACCGTCCCATGCCCTGTTCTTTTTTGGATACGAATCTAGCCTTGGTGATTTTTCAGTGAGCCCTCCTGCTGTAAGCCTGGCGAAACTCCAAGACTTTCTGGCTCAAGGGGGTTTCCTGCTGTGTGCCATTAAATATGGAAACGTTCATATTTTGTGGATTCTGCTAAACTTAGATGCCTCTGAGCTCAAAACATCTAAGAGAATATGCAGGTCTTACTGAAAGAGCCAAAGATAGTACTATGGACAAGCTGCTTATTAGAGGCAGCTGAGGGAGGGAAAACATGGTCTCTGCCTCCATTCCATTCTTGCTTCTCTGTTTTTCATTCTCCAAACAGCAAGATGTTACTGCGTGAATCAAACTTTGTCTCTCCTCTGATAAAAACCTGTCTTGGGTGTCCCAAATTTTCATTATATAAAATCTAAATATGCCAGACACAGTGGCTGATGCCTGTAATCCCAACATTTTGGGAGACCGAGGTGCATGGATCAGCTGAGGTTGGGAGTTTGAGACCAGCCTGACCAACGTAGAGAAACCCCTTCTCTATAAAAATACAAAATTAGCTGGGAATGGTGGTGCATGCCTGTAATCCCAGCTACTTGGGAGGCTGAGGCAAGAGAATTGCTTGAACCTGGGAGGCAGAGATTGCGGTGAGCTGAGGTCGCGCCATTGCACCACAGCCTGGACAACAAGAGTGACACTCTGTCTCAATAAATAAATAAATAAATAAATAAATAAATAAATAAATAAATCTAAATGCCTACATGTATAGTACATTAGCAGAGTATACAAGGTAGTCCACACTATCCTGTATAGCCTGGTTCTGAGCTCTCAATTTTCTTCTCACAAGCCACACTTTTTATTAATTATACTAAGCACCTAGGCAGGTATTCAGTCTCTATGCCTTGGTACTGTTATGTTGGTTGCTTATTGCTAAGTTGTGCCCCACTAGTAGTCAGGATAATATCACCAATCTAACATACATTTCACTGCAAATTGCAGATATGTGAGTAAAACCTCTTTACCCTGTCTAAAATTCCATAAGAAAATAGCTTCAACAGACAAAAATGAATTGTAGACTCCAGAGGCAGGGATGCCTGACAGGCTGGGATTTTGAGAAACCAAGGTAAAGAATGTTTCTTAATTTTGTATTTCAAAATTTCCCAAACTTGTTAACTTAAACCATCCTATATAACTGTGAGGCTTCCGATACATTAAAAGTGTGTCTGGCTTCTCAGGCAAGGCAATCAGCAGTCTCAGGGCAGTTGTCCTCATTCTTGAGTCCACTACTTCAATACCAACCATTATGCAAATTCCCACTGGAGAGAATTTGAATTGTAACTTCTAGAAAGATCTGAAATGGGACTAAATACATAAATCAAAGAAATTTTGATCAAAGGCCAATCTGTATCTAAGCCTGAAACCCCACTTTCCGTTCTATTTTCCATCACAAATTATGTCCAGTCCCAGTGTCCCATATAGCACATTGAAGATTTCACAATGATGTCAAGAGACTACATTTACAATAACAAAATAATGAAAAACAGACGCTACTCAAACTTATTATGCAACCCTCATCTTATTATGAAATGCTCAGAGATAAATTAATTTTCCAAAATTGTAAAATCAAACTTTGTGAATTCAAAAGAGCTAAAATTTAAAATAAATTTCTCAATTCTCTTGACCTTATAAGTTTAAAGTCCAAGAAAGAAAAATCTAAATTTCCCCCACCGCACACAAAATTTCAGTTCTGGGGTTTTTAACTAGGAATTTGAGTAGAGCCAAGTTAGACTATATTATATATATTCCATATCTATGTAGATATAGATATATAGATATATACACACAATACAGATATATTGCATATATTACATGTATATAGATAGATAGATAGATAGATAGATGGATAGATAGATAGATAGATAAAAGCTGAAGTTGCTTATCTAAGCTTTCTGATATTGCTAATCCAGAGTTTTATAATGAAAATAAAAAGGATGGATAGTATTATCACAGCAGTAGCACACATCCAAAAAGTTTTACAAGCCCATCCATTGTCCCTAGAAATTTTGGCACAAGAAAAAAATTCTGTTTATATAATGTAGCACTTATTTACTAAAAATCATAATAGAAACAATAGCGAGAAAAAAGAGACGTTTGGTTAAAAAAAAGTCCTCCTAGGTGTTATCGTTAAACTCATCAGGTTTAACGATGGGGTTAATCCATGTCAATGTTTCAGAATCTATCACACGTATATCTAAACATACTTGTCAAATACATATACCCCATCAAAAGGTACAGTTTAGTACTCCAAGTCAATAACAAAAACATGCTATTCCCTCTCAGAGTGGCATATGTAAGACATGGCTGCCTTTGCCCAAAATTTAAATATTTAAAATGTCATTCTTTCCCATCCATTACCCATATTTACTTCATTTATACAATACCTCTCAGTAAATTTTGAACTAAAGTTGCTGCTAATTTTTCCCATATGTGTTCCTACTAGTCGGAAAAGAACTGTCCCTACACTGCCATGCCCTCTCTAAATATGATAAACCCATTAGGAAATAATTTTTTCTGCTGAAAAACATTTGATCTAATCCTGGAGGTAGTTTTTTTATAGTTCTATATAGCATCACCTTATGGCCTTAAATATTTTCTTTTTTCATTGTAAATTTTCATAGGCATTGTCTTAGTCTCTTTTGACTGTGATAACAAAATACCATAAAGTAGAGGGCTTATAAACAACAGGAATTTGTTTCTCACTATTTTGGAATCTGAGAAGTCCAAGATCAAGGAGCCAGCAGATTTCTGGTTCATAGATGATGCCTTCTAGCTGTGTTGTCACATGGTGGAAGGGGCTAACAGTCTGTGGTCATTTAGAAGAGTACTAATCCCATTTATGAGGGCTCTGATGTCATGCCTTAATCACCTCCCAAAGGGCCCACCTCCTAGTATCATCACCTTGGGAGTTAGGATTTTAACATCTGAATTTTGAGGGACATGAACATTCAGACCATAGCAGGCATGTTGTGTACAATACATATAAAACCCTGAAAAGGCATCAAACATGTTTTGACTATTTTATGCTGACCTTCTCTGTACCTCTCCTTTGATCTCTTTAGATACGCAAAAGATGTTTCCTGTATCGCTACTGGAAAACTCCAGGGAATTCTACATCAAAAGCTTTGAAAGTCTTCTTCTAAATGTATCCCAGGTTCTGGCTTCCTCTGGTGGAGTCATTCAAGTCTGCTAACTTAGATTTGCTTTCTTCTGTCATATGTCATTGGACTTCAGTCACTCTCTGATCTAGTAAGTGCTTAAATACCACTCCCTTTTCTAATATCCTTTAAAAAGGTTTTAGTTAGGTGCTTTATCTTTGTAATACATAAGATCTGAAATAAAAAGGAGAAAAAGAATGGATCCCCTATAACTTCAGTTTTGTCCCCAAAGTTTGCTTACTAGATAAGACATTCCTCCTCTCTGAAGAAGTAGTTGAGAGGACAGCTGTACGTCAGATTACTCGAATGGATACCACTGGCTATAGGAAACAAGGAAAAATGAAATAATTTTTCAGCAAATAAAATAAGAGTAAAGTGGTGTTTACCAATTCCTCAAAAAGCAATGTACAACAAAATTGTATGAGGAATTTAAGATTTAAATATGAAGCGATCTTTAAAAACTAGACCTAGGACTTGAAAAATTAAAAAAAATGATAATAGCAATAAATGTATTGTGAAATTAGCTGAAAAACATTATAGATATGGTAGAAAAAGGAAAATTTCTTCCAATAATAAGAAAAAAGAAAAGTCATTTGAAATATTAAAACCAACAGAAATCAATTCATGAGGCCAGACTTTTAGGTAGCTGAGAACAATGGCAACAAGTCAAGTAGCTCCAAAAATATTCTCCCAATCCATAAGAAGAGACACAATTTCTGTAAAAAATTACGCCCTTCTCATGTTTGAAGACAGAGAATGTCAAAACCTCAAATGGACTAAGACAGAAACTGGTACTGAGAAGTAGAGTACCACTGTAACAAATACCTAAAAGTGTAGAAACGGCTTTCAAATTGGGTAATGAGCAGAGGCTGATATAATTTGGAGGTGTGTTAGGAAAGGCATATATCACCATGAATGGACAATAAAGGGAAATTCTGGGGATGGCTAGAAAGAGAGTTGTAGAGAAAACCTCATCCTTCTTAGAGATTATCTACATCATCATGAACAGAATGTTGGTAGAAATAAAGATGGTAAAGGCAATTCTCATGAGGTCTGGATAGAAACGGCGATCATGTTTTTGGAAACTGGAAGAAGACCAACCCTTGTTATGAAGCGACAAAGAACTTGGCTGAATTGTGTTTGTGTCCTAGTGTTTTGTGGAAGGAGGAGTTAATGAGTGATGGAAAAAAGGAGATTTGATGGAAAAAGAAAACATCTAAGCAAAGTATTGAGGATACAATATGTCCTCTTTTGACTGCTTATAGTAAAATGTGAAAAAAGAAACTAATTAAAGATAAAATTTATAGTTACAAGGGAAGCAGAACTTAAAGCTTTGGAAAACTCTCAGCTTGTTAAAAATGAGAAAACATGTTCAGGAGAGAACACCAAGCATGTGGCCAAGTAAACTTTTGATAAGGAGATTAGTACGCTAATCTCCATGCTAAGCATGGAGATGGTAAAAGAATGACCTGAAAATACTTCAGAGACCATCAGGGCTGCCCCGTCTATCTATCACAGGCCCAGAATTCCAGGGCTTTGGAGACAGAAGAATTTCAAGTCTCTGTTCCCTCTATTCTAGTGCAGTGGTCCTTGGCTGCCTCAACTGTGACTCAAGTATTCCAGGTTCTACTCAGGCAGCCCCTCTGAAAACTTCAAATGGTAAACCATAATTGTATCTGAGTAGTACCATCTTCATGTGTGCATAAGATGTGTGAACCGTGGGGCTATTGTCCTTTCATCTAGATTTCAAAGGATGCCCCAGGGAGCTTCAAAGCATAGACAGAGAACTGCTACAGGGGCAGGGTCATTGCAGAGAGCTCCTCCTAGGACAATGTCTAATGGAACCATGAGTGCAGGGTCTCTCCTACAACCCCAGACTGGCAAAACCACTGATGTATAACTCATGCCTGGGAGAGCAATAGGCATGTAACTCCAACCCATGAGAGCTGCAGCTTCGGCCATACCTGGCAAGGTATGGCCCCAAAGCCATGGGGGCAGAGCTCTGTAGAAACACGGGGGCACAACCTTGACCCAGCTGTGTCTGAAAGATAAAACATGGGGTTAAAGGAGATGATTATCTGGCTTTAAGATTTAATATTGTTTGCCCTGTTGTGCTATTGTATTTTGGACTTATTTGGGAAAAGTTAGCCCTTTTTTCCTTACTATTTCTCACTTTTGGAATGATCATATGTATCCTATGCCTGTCCCACCATTCATTGTATTTTGAGAGCACATATTTTGTCTGATTTGCAGGTTCACAGCTGGAGACCAATTTGTCTTAGGATGAACCATACTTGAGTCTCATCCTCAACTGATTTAGATGATATTTAGATAATACTCTGGAATTTAGACTTTTGAGTTGATGCTGAAATGAATCAAAAGTTTTGAGGCTACTGGGTTGGAATGAATGTATTTTGCATTTGAGAAGGACATGAATGTTGGTGAGTTAGGGGCAGAACACTACAATCTGAATGTTTGTGCCCTGTCCCCCGCCACCAAATTCATATGCTGAAACTTAATCCTGAATGTGATAATATTAAAAGGTGGGGTCTTTGGGATGTGATTAGGTCATGATAGCTCTGCCCTCATGAGTATAATTAGATTCCTTATAAAAGAGACTTGGGGAAGAATATTCACCCCTTCTGCTATCTAAAGGTACAGCCACAACGCATTATCTCAGACTCTTTCCAGACATTGAATCTGCTGGTGATTTAATCTTGGACTTCACAGACTCTAGGACTGCCAGCAATAAATTTCTGTTGTTTATAAATTAACTAGTCTAGGGGATTTTGTTGAAGCAGCTGGAATAGACTCAGACAAGCAGGAATTGGAACTGATTATATGGGCAAGGAAAGATATGCCTTTTGAAGTGTGACTTTTATATAGCTTTGACTCTTAGAAACTTTGTAGTTGTTCTCACACCACAATAAGTAAATATACAAAATCCAACAGAATGTGGGGGAAACCAAAGTAGAAGATAAATGGCAACAAATAAGCTTAACTATATCTAACTAAATTACAGAGAAAACAAAACGAAAATCTATAACCACACTCAAGGGAGTGGGGAATAAAAGACACAACCTAAGCAACTTTGGAAAACAGTATTTTGATATGTTACCTATAGTAGCTGCTACTCTAAGGCTAAAAGACAAAAAGAATTGATAGGTTACCTATAGTAGCTGCTACTATAAAGCTAAAAGACAAACACTGTCTTCTGGTTAATAAGTCTGCTTCTTATAGGGACACGTGTTAGCAATGTTGTATATAAATTATTTGTATACTAGAACTGAACAAATAATTGAATACAAATAATGACAGGTTGAGTTTTTCAGAGGAATTTATTGCAAGTAAGCAAAGGTGAATCCTAGAATGAATTAAATTGATTGAAATAGGAAATTGATTGAAGTTGAAGGTATTGGTATTGGTTTATGGTTTTTGAAGATAGATAGGTAGGTAGATAGATAGATAGATAAAGAAAAATAAATACACAAGCATGTACATAACTTGTTAGTATAAATACATGTATTTCCTACTCTATGGAGGTCCTGGAGACATGACGACCTAGCAGCAATGAGCACCTAGTGCCCAAATCTTGGTTACTATATATCATCTTCTAACAAAATGAATTTCAATTCCTTGTAAAGAAAAATGATCCCAGTTATAGGATAGGGAAAATATAAGAGGTACCCGGAACATCTTGTTATGCAAAGTAGAAAGTGCTTGCATGAAGTCAAATAAAAAAGATGTAAATCTCACTGAAAAACAGATAGTAATGGCCAAAGATGGAAAAACTTGAACAACCAATTTAGTAATGATAGCATTATATAATAAGTCATAGGATAAAATACACATTCTTGAGTTCATACTGATACAAAAAAAATAGATTACTTTATAACTAAATTGGGGAAAAGAGACAGCTTTCTCATACAGACAATTTCAATTAACAAATGTAGAAGGAATGAGAGAACTATAAAAATGCCATAAGGCAAACACCATATTATTAACTATTATGCAGCAAGAATCACTGATGTATGCTATAATTGATGGTTAAAAATTTAAAAAGATATTAAATATTTGCATAGCCTTAAAGGATCTCCTACAAAACATTTACCAATTACAAAGAAAAAGCAGTAACTACAGTGCTGAAATTTACCAAACACCACCTTAAACAAGTGATTAAAGATAAAATCACTGATATGAAAATCACATTGACTTTACATACCCCTGAGTGAGAATCAGTGAGGACACACGAGTTCTGTGTTATTCTTATCAAAAATGCATAACCACAACCTACTTGCAAGAAAACACCAGACACTCAAATTGCTAGACATTCTGTGAAATAACTGACCAGTACTCTTCAAAAGTTTTGAAGTCATGGAAGACAAAGAACTACTAAGGATCTGCCTGAGATGAGAAGTGTACTATGGAGACATGACAGGTAAATAAAATGTGGGATCCTACTTTAGAACCCGGAAAAGAGAAAGAACACGGAAAAACTGTTGAAATTCAAATAAGGCCTGTAGTTTAGTGAATAGTATTGTAACAATGTTAATTTGCATTATGATTATGTAAATTGTTAGTTAACATTAAGAGAGCTAAATGAGCAATACATGTGGAATCACAGTGTTGGTTTTTCAGCATTTCTCAGTCTGAAATTATTTTAAAATTAAAAAAAGTTTAAAAGCGTGCAAGAAACCATGATCCGAATATGAAGCAAATTAAATTGGTGTGGTTTTGAGCAATTAGTGAAGTGTAGAGAATCCATTTGAACATTCCCATTTGAGCAGCACAGGGATTAAAGCATTAGAAATTTAGAGAGCCTGATATATTCATATCAAAATACTTGTCCCTTCAGTGAATCATAATTATGTAGTTGTAATAATGTAAATGATATAGATGCATTTTTAGCATTTGGAATCAACCTATAAGACAAAGCACTGAAAATATGATGGTCCTTATAAAAGATAATATAAATATTCCCATTCTTGACAATATACGTAAAAATGCAACTATATGAAATTAGGAGATAGAAATAGGGAGGAAAAGTGAAGGGAAGTGTGGAATATTAATAACATGATTCAAAAGTGGGAAGCTATGAAAATCTCTCTACGGTTATGAGCCAATTAAAATAAGTAAAGCTGGCAACAGAATGATATTTCTATTTTGGGAATACGGGATGTGGGGCCAGACAAATGAATTAAGTCTTCATTTAGTATGGTCAAAAGTTAAGAGAAAATATCTAATGTTGATAAATCAAAAAGCTTATTTAAAGATTATAACCATCAATAACATGAATAGTGATGACTATACTCATAAGTAAATTTCTCTTGGGAACAGGACTGGAAGTGGGCAGACATGAGCTTTGTGTATTTTGTATATATGTGTTTTTACCATTTTAAATTATATGACATATTATACTATGTTTTAAATATTACAAAAGAATATAATAATCACAGCTTCTAATACTGCTAATGTTCTTCAACTGCATAACCATAATTATCCAGTTTTGCAGTGCATACAATTTTATTTATCCTTCAGGGCTATGCGCAAAGATTTTTTTTTCTATCACAAAATTTACTGAGTGATAGTTATGTGCTCATAAAGTTTTTTCTTATTATTCTAAATAGGTTTACTATTTTGCTTCTCTGTACTCCAATAATACTTTGTTAATAATTCCATTAAGCAACTAATTGCAACTGTTATAATTTATCTTATATCTGTTTCTCTTGCCAAGACAAGAGTGCTTCAAGAGCAGGTGTTACATGTTTCACTCATGTTTATACTGCTAGCACTTAGAGTGACTGAATATAATTTTTTAATATATAAATATTTATAGAAACTAACAATGGCATTTAGTCTCCTGAAGATATAAAAGAGCACCCTCATCTATAACAGAAGGGTGTCAAATACTGAATAAAATGATCTTGGTTACATTATTTCTGTGTTTATATCTTCCCTCATTTCTTCTTCCATGTCAGAATTGAAGATAATTTGGAATAGAGTAACCAAGACTCAATGTCTATTTTTCTTCTTAGCCTAGTTATATTCCACGACGAATACTTGTTTAATGGCGGCAGAAGAGAAAAAAAACTCTTAGATCATCCATTATAGACACTGTTATCAGTTAAATTATGCCCCTGCAAAAGATGCTGAAGTTCTAATCCCCATACCTGTGACTGTGACTTCCTTTGAAAATAGGGTCTTTGCAGTTGATTGAGTTAAAGAAAAGCCATTAAGGTTAGTCCCAATATAACATGACTGACATCTTCATATAAAGAAAAAATTTGGACACAGAGATAGACCTGCACACAGGAAAAGGCCATGTGAAATTTGGATGTATGCTGCCACAAGCCAAGAAATTGCCAGAAGCTCTGAGAGAGGTCTGGAACAAATTTCTTCCTAGCATCTTCAAAGGATGCATGACCCTGCCAACACCTTTATCTCAGATTTCTAGCTTTTAGATTTGTGAGACAGTAAGCTTTCTGCTGTTTAAACCACTCAGTTTGTGGTTCTTTGTTACAGCAGCACTAGTAAACTAATGCAGGCATACAATGGGCATTGTTGAACAATTTTTCAAGGACAGGATTAGAAAGATGAGGCATATTGTCTCTCCTCTTCTCTTCCCTTCTGTTGAAGAGGATTACAACAATGAGAGCACAGCCTAATGCATGGTGTGCTTCAGGAGACAGATCTCATGCCTGCTACTCTAACTTGTTATAGGGTTTGGTGAGTTTGGTAAAACAGGCTACTGTGTGCAATCTGAGCTTGAGTGCCAGCTCTCTGAAGAAGTTATTTGGGAAGCCCAACTTTAAGCACCTACCAATTTGTCTAACAGTTTAGAGAAAAATTGGAATTGGGCTGAATGACCTCTTCCTGGAGAGAAAAGCATTTATTTCTTCTTGTTCATTTTCTGGCAACACATGGAAGAACATTCCCAACTACTAGATGGCAGTACTTGGTTTGCCCTTCCATTGCATTTGTTTTTGTGGCAAGCTAACATTTATTAGATGTACACTATATATTAGGCATTATGACTCTTATCAATGTGTGTGTGTTCTTTTTTTTTTTTTAACAATGGTTCATATGATGGATTTATGTATCTTAAAATGATGGACAACCACAAGTGCATACCTCAGTCTAATACACATATCAGCCAAATTCAATGATTTCTTCTAATGTCATACCTTTTCCCTGCTTCTTGGGAGCACTTCTAGCATCACTAGTGTCACTTCATATGGGTCCCCTATTGCTATTCAAAGTTTATAGTATTGCACTAAATGCAATGAAAATATGCAAGAACCACGCAAAATACGCAAGAACCAAGTAAGAGACAACTTTTTACTATAGTTTACAGTTGGCTGGAAAGACAAACTGCTCACATCAAGATGATTAGCAAAGGCCCTTTAAATCAGATCCTTGTTAAACTTGAGCTTAGGACGATAGCAAGAAGAGGTGGCTACTTAATTATCATAGTAGCACAGTAGGTGCTTTGTGTTTTACATTTCTCCCCACTGTGAATGGCACCATGTATGGTCTTTAAGTGTTTATGTGCTCAAATTTTAATACCTTTTAACTTTGTATAATAGATGTGTGTATATTTTATTGTAGTAAATAATAAAATAGACTAGTATCTACATGTCTTTTATGTCTTCATGATATATCTAACTTTTTCTTAAGTGTTTTGACTTTTCTAGGCTGTGATATAACAAATCATCCTTTTTTATTATCACTGCTTAAGCCACCCAGTTTGTAGTACTTTGTTACAGCAGTCCCCCTAAAATAATACAAATATGCATACATGAATGAACAATTGGTGCTCAAGGAACTTACAGTCTATGATGGGGAAATAGACCTATAAACAGGTCTTATAGAACAATGAAGGACAATAACGTTTCCTTAGAGATGATTCCAGTTAAGGTCTGAAAGATGAGAATTCCATCTACCTCCCCTTCCTTACATCTCTTTCAAGATTACAATGCACTTTTCTTTGAAATATTTTGAGGATTCAATTCAATTTCCACCTTTGAGAAATATTACTTGATAATATCTTCTCTCCTATTCTGTGTAAAATGGGTCTTTTACATATTCCTAGAGAACCACATGCTTCCTGTACAGTAACAATTGTAATAATGCATTTTTATTTCTTCAAAATACATATACTGAAGTTATTTGTTCTCATATTAAAGAGTGACTCTATGGAAAAGAGGGTCAATATCTTATAATAGTATTCATTTTCCAAGCTCTTAAAATGATGGCTTAATATATTTTTATTGAATGAATAAGTACATGAATATTATCTAAGTATTAATAAAAATATTACCTTTATGGGGAACAAATTATTTTGTTTTCAAGCCACTTTCAAGCTTCCAAAAATGTCTATAAGTGTCATAGAAATCCAGTTTGAACTTAACAGAGAATGAGGAAATATATGAGTTAATTTTCCTGCTACTACTCTGTATACTTTCCTGGGTAGATAGGGCAGGACTCAGAATAGCATTTCGCTTGTTTGAATGATAGATTAATTGATCGATTATTGTGACAAATGGCAAATGCTAGTCACCAAATTATAACTTCAAACAACTCCTGTCATTCAAAATTCTATTGAAATATGTTTCTAGGACAATCTAATCCTAGCGAAATATAAGAAAAAAATTATCTGAAGTGCCAACTGTGTTCTGTGCATATTTCTATTTAGAAATAATAAAAAGAAGCTTCCAAGTCTAGCAAGATCTCACAAGGAAGTTTCCCTCACCACTAAGATAGCAATGGCAATGCTCTGGTCAGTGAATACATCTGTTTCCCTTGTAGAGAACAAAGGAAGAAAGGAGTGCAATGTTATTATCACTTCTCTGCATGGAGGTGGGTATCTGGAAATCAGAGTCCGTACACAACTTCGTTCTCAACTGCTGCTTCTGCTGTTTGAGCATAAAGAATATAGATGCTTGGTGTCTGTATAGTCATAATTTTACATTTATCCCACTTGTTACCAGGGGATCTAGTCTATATTCAAACAGTAACACAGATCCTGCAGAGCTAAGAAACTATGTAAAGTTGGGAAAACTATGTAGAGCTATTTTTGATTTTTTGGTGTATGATAACCCAAATTATTTTGAATGCAAAAAATGGACCACCAGGCAGACAACCTGGGTTTCTGTTCTGGCTTTGCCTCTTGGTATGTAATTGCATAGAAGAAAGCTATACATAGTATAACTACTATTGTCTTTCCAGCATTTCATTCATTTGATCTAGCCTTCCATTCTTTCTCATATTAAGTGGACATAATTTCTATCTAAGCTCTTGAAAATATCTAGTTTTCTAACTAATCTCTCTCTTCATAGATAGATAGATAGATTGAGAGAGAGAGAGAGAGAGAGAGAGAGAGCATATCATATAAGAATTTACCATAATATCACCTTTAGGGGGATATATCTATATATAGATACAGATAGATAGATATAGAGAGAATATAGTCGGTGTGTGTGTATATATATGTATATATCTGTGTGTGTTTCTCTTCATAGTGCTACTTTAATATCTTGTGAGAAGTAAATGTTAGATATTTGAAGAGTATGTCTTTAAAAAAAGTTTTCTATAATCTGTTTAAACCATGTACATTTTAACAAAAAAAAGTAAATTTTACTTTTAAAAAATTAAGGAAAATATTCTGTTAATATCAAACTGAAATGAGATTCTCAGAAGAATTATAAGAGACCTAATTTGAGGTTAATTAGTCCAAAGAAGGTAAAGCAATTCACAGGAAATTGAATGATGATTTTGAAACAGCCACTGTGTTTTCCCAAAGAAAGTCTTCTCTGGCCCCACTTCCTATTCCTAGTCTTTGTGAGGTGTCCCTTAAACAGGTTTATGCTTGGTGGTAGTGGTGGTAGATAATACTCAAACTTTCTTGATGTGTACTCCATAGCAACTTACAGCACTCATCAAACTACTCAATCAACCTTAGTATATCATTCACTCTTTGATGCTGGGAAATAATGCTACATTCACCATGTGGACTCTGGCTCTGGTACATGCGTATCACTTGATAGGTGTTGAAAAAATCAATAATGAAAGAGTAAAATATAAGACCAGCTTGAGTGTCTAGTGCTAATATCCATGCTTTTTGTATGAGAAGAAAAAACCCAAATACTTTTTTACACTCATTCCAAGATCTGCATCTACAAATGTTAAAGGTCAGCATTATCTGAGTAAGATGTTTGTTGGTTGTGAGCCATTTTATTTTAAGATATTCTCATTAGCACATGCTTAATAATTGGCAATGTGCAGGAAATTTTATAGTTGGATAAATGCCCCTGAAACTCTAGGTATAGTCTGTATTCAAGAAAGATGATATGCTATTTGAAGAAACCTCTCTTCAAAATTTTCTGTAAGTAACCTGGCAGCAATTATTTTTACCTGATACTGCTGTTTAGAGTGTTTGTGTGACATGAACTCCAACAATTGAAAAAGCCCCCCTACTGAGACACTTATCATCACAACAGTCATGTTTTCCTTTTTGCCTAGGATTTTAAATCTCACCACAAAGACACCACAGAAATCCCACTGTGGCTCATGTCTTGTGTTCTGTGCATTGCTCCTCTGACATTCTGAGAAAGATCAATCTATCAATTTTTTCCACCAGGAACTGAGTGGCATGACATCACCATGAAACTTAGCCTTGTTCTAGAAAACCAATTGAGCTTGACCAAAATGAACAGCAATTTATTTTCAACCAGGGAGGCTTAGTCTCTATAGGGTTTTAAATATTAGATACGACTGCTGATGTTGGGTCCAGGAGTACCTACACAAAGCCAAGAAGAGAAGGGTAAAAGAAGATCAATGTGCTAATTTTCAACAAATCACTAGATTAATCTAAGTGGAATTTTGCAGCTGTGAGTGAAAAGCAAAAGGAGATCATTGTTTGTATTTAAAAGTGTAAAAGAAAATCAATATTTAAAATCAAGGTTCAGGAGGACTAACTGATGAAAGGGTAGATATATAGAGAATTGAATGAATTTTAGAATTAGAAAAGTTTTGCTATGTCCTGACACTTATTAATGACAGTGAACTCCACATTTGTGAACTCACTCTGAATGCAATGGGCAATGCATTTCATTTCATTAGTAGTTCATGTAAAAGTACTTTGCATTGCAGACTGTTTATGAAGAGATCAGTCTGACTAAGATTTTTTAGGCACTCTTTTTTTTAACCTGTAATATCAATATGATACTAATGAACCCTTCTGTTACTATGGTTTTTGGTTATATATGTGCAATTGAAACCACTTTCAGCACATGCTGTTATGTTACTTGGGCTTAATAGCTTCCTCAGTCCACATACTATTATGTATGAATATTAAATTTTCCAAGAAATTTTAAAAACAAGCACAATATAATTATAATGCTTTATAATTTCTATTTTTTGTTAAAAGTTTCTATAAACCAGTATCTCTGAATAGATAACAAAGAAAACATTTCTAGATAATTATAGATAAATATTTGGCTTGCTAAACTTACTTAAGTCCCTCTCATATTAATTTAAATACATATTTATTTAAAACAAGGTATTTAATGTCAACTATGTATGTCACAGGTACTTTGATTATTTAAATACAGGCAAAAATGGTAAAATAAAGTAGGAATTGCATCATAAGTGCTGTGCAGTCATAGAAAGAATTAGTGTGCTGTTAAATGGTTAAGAAAGTTTGTGAGACTTAAACATGAATTTGAAAAACTTTTTTCAGTGTTGGTAGAGGAAAACTTGGTAGCACATTTCACAGTGTGGCAATGGTATGAACACAGATACATAAGTTGGAACAAACAATGTATGTTTCTCTAGGAGTGTTTTTAAAATTCCAGAAGCTGTATTTCTCAAAGGCATAGCTGAAATTAAAATCACCAGGGAAGGCTGTTAAAAGATACATCTTTGGATTTCAATCCAAACCTTTTTGAAATACATCTAAAGAATCACTGGTGATTATCATGCATGCCATAGTTTGAGGGCCACCATACGTGAGTAAGCTTTAGTAGACTTGAAATTCATAAAAACCACTATTAGTACACGCCAGTCAAAACTGGCATTCTCTTTCCAAACGCAAATAAAAATTACATAGAAAGAATCACTCTCTTTCTCTTGGGATAAGACATTATATCCAAGTGGTTGTTTGGAATTCATCAATTCCAAGCAAAAGTTTTGGAATTCATCTGACCTAATCTGAAGTCTAAGGGATCTCTAGGCTTTTTTTTTTTTTTTTTTTTTAGCTCATCATACTATATTGCATATGTTGAAGGCAGGAGTCATGTCTGTTTAGATTATTCTCAGCATCTAGCTCAATAAATTACTGTGGCTGTAAACAGAAGATTATGATATTTATTATTAATTATATCAGATAATGGAAATCTCAGTGAATATATGTAGAAAGCACTAAAAATACTGGTAAATGATTCAATTATAATAAAAAGTCATCCATTCATTCTGTAAGTACGTATTCAGACTTTCTGTCTCCAATCTAATCTCTGAGGATAGAAGGATAAATAAGACAATATCCTTGTTCTCACACATCTTACTGTTTTACAGAGAGAAAGGCAAACAAATTGAGAATTGAATTAAAATGTAAGAAAAGAACATGAGATAACATAGAAGAAACTGCTCGGCCAGATGGAGTACTGAGATGAAGTGCAGCCCATAGTCAGAGAAGACTTTTCTGAACACAAGACATGATATCCATGTGTGTTTCCTACAACTGCTGCAGCAAATTGACATAAACTAGGTGTCTTAAAACAATAGAAATGAATAACCTCAGCTCAGAAAGCAAGAAGTCCAAAATCAAGGTATAGACAGGGCCATGCTACCTCTGAAGGATCTAGGGAAAAATCCTTCCTTGCCTCTTGAGCTTTGAGTGACTCCCAGCAAGCCTGGGCATTTCTTGGCTTGTAGCTGTATCCCTCCAATATCTGCCTGTATCTCCATAGGGCCTTCTTCCTTTCATGTATCTATGCATATCCTTTCTTCTTTCTAAAATAACACCCATCACTGGATTTAGCTCCCATTCTTAATCCAGATTGCCTCATCTTAACTAATTCCAGATAAGGTCACATTCTGAGGTTCCCAGGAGACACAGATTTTTAGCAGGCACTATTCCATTCACTACAACATCTAAATGCGAGTTTTGATCTACAAGTGAAGGTTGATCTGACCAAGAAGGTGGAAAATAACTTACCTGTGATGCATTCTGCATTGCTGTGAGTAGCCTGGCTACTTAGAGACTGTTACTTTAGAGTCACTGCTATCTATACAGAAACTCTAGACAGAAAACCACTTTTCCTCTTGGGTTCACTATCTATCTTTTGCAGCTCCTGGAAGCTATAGTCATGCCAATCCACTTTGTAATTCAGATGTCAGGTCTAGTGTGAATACTGATAAGCCCTCCACCTTCATGTATCACTGGATGGGGAGAATCATTTTGCCTTCTAGACTCATGGATTCTTCTTTATAGAAGCCGAGATTCTGGTTGTAATTTCTTTCCAGGATAGAATTGCCTTGGTTTGGTTTAACATACAGAGGCCTTTCATAACATTATCTATTCTTGTCTATGCCTCCCAAAACCAGAAATAACAAGATTAATGTCAGGCTGCTTTTTTCACCTCTTTCAGAGCGTTTATCATAAAGGGAGAAGGAGGAGGACTTGATGAAGGTGAATAAAGAAGTATGGTGCCTATTAAAAAATGATAGAAGGAGGCATGTGTGCTTCAGTTGCTTTTCGTGCCTTCATTCACACCGAGTCCTTGGAATAGAAACAGCTAATAGTTTTTCTCTTCTATTTCTAGAAAATGATCCAGAAAACATTTTCCTTTATTTTCCAGGTTCAACACTAAGTTTTGCATATACAGATTGTAGGGTCCAGTGAAAGAAACCCCCATGAAGATGAGAATTTCCTCCAAAATTTTGCCTGGGATTACTGAGTTTTTCTGTGACTTTAACCTAAATCATTGAGCATGCCCTGCTACCCCCTATATCTTTCTGTAAAAAAAATACTGCCTTCCTTGTTGCCTTTATTCTGCAAGTTAATGGCATCCTTGTGAGTAAAACGGCCACCTACTGGAGAAAGGTGGCATAAGTAGAGTCAGACTTTGTCTTTGTGTACAGGTATACCTGTGAGCAGAGAACTAAAACCTTTGCAGTAGACTTCTTTGTTCATCACTTTATCAAATTATTTACAAATTTTAACCCAATCCATATTATCTCCATTTAGATGTGCCTTTTTTTCTCAACTTTTCAGTAACCATGGGCTAAGCAAGCAGAGGAAAGTAAAAAACAGAAAAAAAAAGTGAATTGTATTTGCTTGTGGAAGAAGTAGTATACAGGCAGTAAATAACTGCTAGTTTATCTGAATATAAAGCAAGATTAAATCAACCAACTTGGTAAAACCGAATTTTAAGTGGAACATTCTTCAAGTGATATACTAAAATTCCTTCCAAGGAGAGCAGCTATGTTTATTTATTTTAAAATGAATATCATATTATCATATTTGAATGCATTTTGGATCAGATAGTTGTTGAACATTTAAAGAAAGTACTTCAATAAAAGAATTGATATTTGATAAGAATATCATTTTTGTTAAAGATTATTTACATTTTTTGAAAAATAATTAAATATTAAATGCAGCCATGTAACCATAGAGCAACTGTTGCCGAACCAGTAACTAGAAGCAAGAGGAATGGGATGGTTTTCGAGGAAAAAAATGTAAGCATAAAAAACAGTTGTCAAGAGGCATAAGCTAAACATAAAATACCACGTTTTTGGAAAATAGTTTTAGATATTTTACAACATTTCTTAATATTGTATTAAGAAAATATATCCTCTCAGGCCGGGCGCGGTGGCTCAAGCCTGTAATCCCAGCACTTTGGGAGGCCGAGGCGGGTGGATCACGAGGTCAAGAGATCGAGACCATCCTGGTCAACACGGTGAAACCCCGTCTCTACTAAAAACTACAAAAAAAAATTAGCTGGGCATGGTGGCGCATGCCTGTAATCCCAGCTACTCAGGAGGCTGAGGCAGGAGAATTGCCTGAACCCAGGAGGCGGAGGTTGCGGTGAGCCGAGATCGCGCCATTGCACTCCAGCCTGGGTAACAAGAGCGAAACTCCGACAGATCAAAAAAAAAAAAAAAAAAAGAAAATATATCCTCTCATAAGATTTGAGAAAGTCAGAATGTTTGCTTTCTGCAAACGTATATTTCATTTTCATTATGATCACATCTATGTAGCCATTTCACTTCTCCATTAATTCCACTTTTAATAGCACTGCATACTCCACACATACAGTTTTCAAGAAAGGCAAATACTTCCAAGTAAAGAAGACAAATCTTCATAATTGAAGGGCTAAAGAGCCTATGTGAGATACTGCAGCTGTAGCCTTAGCTTCATCTATGGGGAAGCCTTATAGTACTGAAGACCATGTGTCCTGGCAGTGAGAGGGTAACAAATTAATATATTATAATTACTAATAGATTAGTTAATAAATCCAACATCTATTAAGTGGATAATTTTTTAGTCTGGTTAGTTAGTCTTTCTTTACTTCAGGTTCCTCATCTGCAAAAAGGGATTCTAGTGTCCTTCTCACAGTGTTGTTGTGGCAATGAAAAGAGTAAATACCTGTGTATCTCCAGCGCTTAGAAGGATGCCTGATCATACATACTCAAGGCATGTGAGTTATTATTATTATCTATACATGGAGATATTAAAGTATCTCAGTATTATTGAGGTAATTAAATAAGATAATATGCATAAAAAACCCCATTATAGACTCTTTACTGGTAAAAATTTCAATTTGTCATTAACTGACTTGGTAAACAAGTACCCTCTATCTCTTCTGCTCTTTGACCATAAAATGCACAAATATTGTAACCTATCAGAATCTTGTCTTTAAAGTTCCTGCAGTTGCTTTGAGGATTCACATGAAATCAATTTAGAGAAAGTGATTTTTTATAAATCTAGATTTTTCTCATTGTGTACACCAGCAGTTTGTATAGTTACATTTTCTTTTCTCGTATTCAAACTATAATATTGTGGTATGGATAGAACAGATATTGTCACCATTTTTATGAGAGAAAACCAAGGCGTTGAAAGATCAGAAAGTTTTTCAATGTTATTCAAGCACTTTGCAGCATAGCTGGAAGTTAAAGCAGGTTTTCCAAATTGAAGGTCAAGAAATTACACTTTTAGAAAGAAAATCCTTGTCACTAACTACATTATACTTAAAGCAACACAGCCAAATGAAATTTCTTTCCAGTAATACACTTTCAGTTATAGAGCCAAAGAATAAGTGCTAACAGGACCCATTTTTACCAAATCTGATGGAAAAATGATTTCCAGGATTGCCAAAGTGTTCCTGAAAGCTTTTGCTGCCACCTGATTGGTCTAATGGATCCTTAATGATTACAGTCCTGCTTTGCTTAATGACGGGGATAAGTTCTGAGAAATGTGTCTTGGGTGATTTTGTTGTGTAAGCATCACAGAGTGTACTTAAACAAACCTAGATCATATAGCCTACCAAATACCTAAGCTAGATGTTATAGGTTATTGCTCCTAAGCTACAAACCTACACACCATGTTACTGTACTGAACACTGTAGGTGGTTGTAACACAACAGTATTTGTGTATCTAAACATATCTAAACATTAAAACGGTACAGTAAAAATACAGTATAACAGATTAAAATGTCTAAGGGTACTTACCATGAATGGAGATTGCAGGACTGAGCATTGCCCTGGGTGAGTGAGTGGTGAATGAATTTAAAGGCATGCGACATGACTGCATACTATTAAAGATGTTATAAACACTGTATACTTAGGCTGCACTAGATTCATTTAAATATTTTTTTCTTTCATAATAGATTAGCTTACTGTAACTTTTACTTTGCAAAATTTTCAATTATTTTAACTTTTCTACTATTTTTAAACCAGCTTATAGCTATATAAAAATGTTTATCTACTTCTGAAACTTTTGTGTTGAAAACTAAAACAAAAATACAGATGTTAACCTAGGACTACACAGGGTTGGGATCATCAGTATCACTGTCTTCTACCTCCACATCTTTTCCCACTGAAAGGTCCTCAGGGGTGATAACATGTATGGAGCTGTCATCTCCTATGATAGCAATGCCTTCTGGAATACTCTTAAAGGATCTGCCTGAGGCTTTTCTTGAAGAGGTGTTTTTACAGAAATATGTTTAGGGTGGTCAGCTTGCAATTTTTTCCTTTTATAAATCACAGATTTGCATGAAGAATGCTTTGCTTTTTGACATTACAACAGGTAGGGCATCTGTAGGCCATAAGAATTTTTTTAGTTCTACTATCATCTTACAGGACCACCATGGTATATGCAAGTCCTTCATTGACCAAAACATTGTTATGCATGTGGCTCATGACTGAATTTAACTCCTGGTGTAGATAATATTTGAATGTGATTCTAGTGGAATCTTTCTTCAACAGCCATGTGCCCTAACCATTATACCTTTATCTTTGTTTTCTTTCCAAATTTAAAGTGCTCACACTTCCTCACCACCCCTGTCTGTCTACACATGCTATTTATATAGGTAGGACAGTCTCTTTTAGAGAAAGAGGAAGGTATAAATAAATACATACATGAATAAGCCTGTTCACTGTGTAATTTCTTCTGTTTTCTCCTATCATATTGGTTAAGAAGTATTGCTTTATATATGCTGTCAGAAGATAATACAAGAACATAATTCAGACTTTTTCCATGTTGGAATCAATTATTCTTCTAAACAGTTATTTTTTAGTCAACTGAAGCAACATAGCTACTTAAGGAAGCCAGCTACGTTAATTATTACAGAGAACCAATTGAGTTTCACTCTGTAACTAGAAATGATTTTTAAAAATCAGTTCTTGCATGCATGAGTTTATCTTTTTAATTTTAATGGAAGTTCTTGATTAACTTATGTAAGTAAATTTGATAACTGTTAGTAAAATAGCAAAAAAAAAAATTTAAAAAGTAAAAATGAGTTTTTCTTTTAGTAGAAGCTATTATCTCTTTGAAAGTTTTAAGTTCTAAAGAGGAAACTCCAGGCTTGCATAATGTTTATTCATCAACTCATTTATACTATTGTTAGGTAATATTCTGAGGATCCTTTAAAAAAGTGGAGAGGAAAATTTTCTAGGGAGGTTAGACTTCTGTTTTTCCTTGTTTTCTATGATGTATTTCTTAGGCACTTGGCTTCAGATTATAGATGTATTAGACAGTTTCAGGTTTTAGCTAGTACCCATTTATTTATGTCCTAAAGCCTCAGCTGTCAAATTTAGGCCCAGGTTTTGTGGGAGACCAAGTTAGTGATCCTTGTCTGAAGTAGCATGGTTTTAAGACAATGATAGAATGCTAGATTTACCAGAATTTTATATTTAATTTCATGATGTATTATAGACATGCTTACAATCTTCAGTGAAGACGTAAAGCTCTATACTGTAGTAATCCATAAATGATTAATTTGGTTGTTCTCTCAAATCTCTAACATATAGATCTTCTGGACAAAGACACCCTGGGCATGCATTATCAAATCAATAGTGAAGCTTTTGATGTCCCCCATTCTTCTGTATATTGAGGGCAGATTGTGACAATATGCGACGGCACTTTGGCATACCAGTCATTTCCATAGGTCCATTATAAAATAATAGAGGACCTGGCATTTCATTCCCCTCAATGGTTGTATTAGTCCATTCTCATGCTGCTAATAAAGATATACACAAGACTAGGTATTTTATAAAGAAAAGAGGTTTAATGGACTCACAGTTCCACATGGCTGGGAGGCCTCACAATCATAGTAGAAGGCAAAGGAGAAGCAAAGGCACATCTTACAGGGTAGCAGGCAAGAGAGCTTGTGCAGGGGAACTTCAATTTATAAAATGATCAGATCTTATGAGATTTATTCACTACAGAACAGTATGGGAGAAACTGCCCCCAAGATTCAATTATCTCCACCTGGCCACTTCCTTGACACATGGGGATTATTACAATTCAAGGTGAGATTTGGGTGAGGACACAGCCAAATCATATCAGTAGTTCTCTTTATTGCACTGTAATTTTTGTTATTAAAAATGTATAGGATACATTACTAACTAAAGGATCCATTACCAAACGGATCTTTTCACTTAAGTGTATCTCTTAAGTGAAATTGTTTGAGTATTTAGAAAACTACTTATATGAATTGTTTTAAACTTTAGCTCTATACATAGGGGTACTACCCTCTATCCACTCATCAGTTGATAAATATTTTAGCTGTTTCCACCTTTTGGCTAATGGGAATAATGCTTCTATGAACATTCATAAACAAGTTTTTTTGTGTATATATATGTTTGCATTGCTCTTTGGTAAGTATACCCACATACATGTTTTATGCTAAGCATTTTGAGAAACTGCCTATATTATAAGAATTCTGCACTATTTTCCATTATCCTCAGTAATGTGTGAGAGTGCTGATTTCTCTACATCCTTGCCAAGGCATGTGCTGTCTGTCTAGTGAGTATAAAATGGTGTATCTCATTGTGGTTTTGCTTTGTATTTCCTTAATGATTAATGAGGTTGAGAATATTTTCATGTATTATTGTCCATTTGCATATCTTCTTTGGAAAAATATCTGTTCAAATACTGTTTCCATTCTTTAATTGGTGTTTGTCTTTATATTGTTGAGTTGTGAGGGTTCTTTGCATATTCAGGATAAAAGTCCCTTAGCAGATAATATGATTTGTAAACATTTTCTTTCATGCCTTGGGTTGTCTTTTCCCTTTCTTGATGATATCAATTATAGAATAAAGTTTTCCATTTTGATATAATTTAATCATTTTTTTCTTTTGTTGCTTGTACTTTTAGTGCTATAGCTAAGAAATTATTGCCTAATTCAAATTTATAAAAATTTATTCCTATGTTTCAGAGTTTTTGCTCTTATATTTAGATCTCTGATTAATTTTCAGATAATTTTGATGTGTGGTATGAAGAAACGGCCAAGTCTCTCTCTCTCTCTCTCTCTCTCTCTCTCTCTCTCTCTCTCTCTCTTGTTTTTTCTTTTGGGTATCCAGTTGTCCCAGCATCATTTGCTGAAAATTATTATGCCCCATTTTATTTTCTTGGCACCATTGTTCAAAATTAATTAACTATAAATATAAAGGCTTATTTCCTGACTTTAACAGTTTACCCTATTATTAGCATGTCTATCCTTGTGCCAGTATCACAGTACTACAGTGTCCTGATTACTGTAGATTTTTCTAATGTTTTGAAATTGAGAAGTGAGATTCTGTAACTTTGTTCTTTTTCAAGACTGTTTGGATCTTCTGTGTCCCTTGAATTCTCATGTAAATTTTTGGATCAGCTTGGCAATTCCTGAAAAACAAAAGCCTACTAAGTCTTTTAATTTATGAAGATAGGATGCCTCACCATTTATTTATATCATCTTTAATTAATTTTTTTTTATTTCCATAGGTTTTTGGGAAACAGGTGGCATTTGGTTACATGAGTAAGCTCTTCAACGATGATTTGTGGGATTCTGGTACACTTATCACCTGAGCAGTGTACATGGAACCCACTTTGTGGTCTTTTATCCATCATCCCATTCCCACCCTTTTCCCTAGAGTCCCCAAAGTTTATTGTGTCATTCTTATGTCTTTAAGAACTCATGTAAACTTAGAGAGGTGGAAAAAATAATTCTGTGCAAATGGACACCAAAAGCAAGCAGGAGTAGCTATTCTTATATCAGACAAACCAAACTTTAAAGCAACAACAGTTAGAAAAGACAAAGTGGTACATTATATAATGATAAAAGGCCTTGTCCAACAGGAAAATATCACAATCCTAAGTATATATGCACCTAACAATGGAGCTCCCAAATTTATAAAATAATTAGTGCTAAGAAATGACATAGACAGCAACATAATAGTAGTGGGGGATTCCAATATTCCACTGACAGCACTAGACAGGTCATTGAGACAAAAAGTTAACAAAGAAACAATGAATTTAAACTATACCCTGGAACAAAGGGACTTAACAGTTATTTACAGAACATTCTACCCAACAACCACAGAATATATATCTATTTATCAGCCCAAGGAACGTTCTCTAAGATAGACCGTATGATAGGCCACAAAACAAGTCTCAACAAATTTAAGAAAATAAAAATTATAGCAAGTATTCTCTCAGACCACAAAGAAATAAAACTGGAAGTCAACTCCAAAAGGAACCTTCAAAACTATGCAAATACATGGGAATTAAATAACCTGCTCCTGAATGATCATTGAGTTAACAATGAAATCAATATGGTAATTCAAAAAATTATTTGAACTGAATGGCAATCCTGACACAACCTTTGAAAACCTCTGGGATATAGTAAAGGAAATGCTAAGATGAAAGTTCATAGCATTAAATGCCTGCCACAAAAAGTCTGAAAGAGCACAAATAGGCAATCTAAGGTCACACTTCTAAGGCATCTAAGGAACTAGAGAAACAAGAACAAACCAAACTCAACAGAAGAAAGGAAATAAGCACAATCAGAGCAGAAGGAAACGAAATTGAAATTTAAAAAAAAATACAAAAAGATAAATGAAACAAAAATCTGATTCTTTGAAAAGATAAATAAAATTGATAGGTCATTAGCAAGAAGATTAACCAAGAAGAGAGAAAATGTTCTTTAATTTTTTAAAGGAATGTTTTACTGTTTTCAATGCACTGATGTAACCGGAGTAGCTGCAGCTGGATTCCCTGGTTCTCCCACTGGGAGTGGAACCCAGGCCACCTGGCTGAAAACCAGGAGTCCTAACCATTAGACCACCATGGAAGTTCAGTATCAGCAGCCAGAACTTGGGCAGTTGGCCTTCCTAATCCCGAAGAATGGGGTAAGGCAACTTGGTGTGGTGGTGAGTGTTACAGCTCAAATAGAACTCGTGGACAGAAAGAGTGTACAACAGAGCTATTTATTAGGCAGAGCTAAAGGACAGCTTCCATGCCACTGTGGAAGTGGACCCAGAGAGGGTGCCAGTGCAGTCTGGGGTGGCTAGAACTTTTACCCCTGAGTTATTCCCTTCCCATTCATGTTCTCATCCAATGAGAGGGGTTCTTTCAAACTTCCTCTGGATTAATTGATCTTTGAATCCTTTACCAGATTGGGTACTGCTTTACACCTGAGTCACAAAGCCCCCACCTCCAAGAGCCAGAGGCAGGAAAATCAGAGACAAAGCCCCTACCTAGCCTGCTTGAGGCAGGAAAATGGAAACAAAGGCCCTACCTAGCCTGCCAGAGGTGAGAAAGTGGAAATAAAGGGCCCTAGCCAGCCAGACGTGGAAAAGTGAAAACAAAGGCCCCTAGCCAGCCTAGGAAGTCTCTCTAACATAGTCCATCACTGCTATTACACTTATTTTGCTAAGTTTATTCCTAAATATTTTATTCATTTTTATATGACTGTAAATAAAATTTTCTTAATATCATTTTCTGATTGTTCTTTGTTAATGTATAGAAATTCCAGTGATATTTGTATATTTATATTATTATATCTACAATTCTGCCAAATTTTATCATTTCTAATGGATTTCTAGTGGATTCCTTATATACAAAATCATAATATCATTTGCAAATGAAGTTTTATTTCTTTATTTCAAATATGGATGCCTTTATTTATTTTTTTTCTTTTCTATTTGTCCTGATTAGAATCTCCAGTAAAGGGCTGAACAGAAGAGGCAGAAGTAAACATACTTGCTTTATGGCTGATCTTAGAGGGAAAGTATGTAACTGAAGGAAACAAAAAATATTTCACCCTAAAATACATTTTCCTGACATAATTCAAGATGGTTATTCAGAAAGACTGAAAATACAAGAACAGCTAAAACGCCATTTTTTGTGGGAGGACTTTTAACTGTAGAGATTATCTGTCCTTGATGCAGCTGGACTTTTTCTTAGAGCTGATCTAGGAAAAATTAACTCACAAGCTGACACCTTCGAAGGTCTGAAAGAAACATTTGCCATTTATTCTCTCCGTTGGCTGCTACTGTGAGGTTTCATCTGGATAACAAAGCCACCTTTGCTAGCAAAGCCTTCTCTTCTCCCTCTACAATAACCTGTTTTGCCCTGATCCAAGCACCCATTCTTTCTGTAACCTCAAAATGGTATACAAGCTTAGTACTCCATTGTTGGTGTAATCATTCTGTGGTACTTCCATATGCATGTTAATAAATTTGTATGCCATTTGCTAACCTGACTTTTGTTAGCTGATTTTTAAAATTGAAAATCAGAAGGTGAAGGGGAAATTTTAACTTGATCGCTATACAATTTTTTATAATTAACATGTTAGTTGTGATTTTTTAATAGATGTTGTTTATCAGGTTGAGATGGCTCCCTTGTATTTTTGTTTGTTTAATGTTTTTGTCATGAAAACTTACTAAATTTTGTAAAATTATTTTTTAATTTATTGATAATTAAGAAAATTGGTATATTTTTTATTCTATTCATATGGTATTTTATATTACATTGAATTATTTTCAAAGTTAAAACAACCTCGATCACCCTGTGATAACCTCACCTGGTCATAAAGTACGATCCTTTCTCAAATTTCTGGATTCAGTTTGCTAGTTTTTTGTTTTTGCTTTTTTGAGGATTTTTGTGTCAATATTCATAAGAAATATTGCTCTGTAATTTTCTTTTCTTGTTATGTCTTTGTTTGGTTTTGATGTCATGGTAATACTGACCTCATAGAATTACTTACATTCTCTCATTTATTCTTTGAAAATTTTGTGAAAAACTGGTATTAATTCTTATTTAAAAGGTTGGTAGAATTCAATGGTGTAGCCATCTAGGTCTGGGCTTTACTTTGTGAATTTTGTGAAATATTTCTTAGACTTTCTTACAATAATCTTGACAGTTTTGAGGAATTCTGGTCAGGCATTTTGTATAATGCCTCTCAATTTGGGATTTTTCTGATGTTCCTCTCATGCTTAAATTGGGGTTAAGGCATGTTTTTTAATGGGAAAGTTTAAGTACCATTTTAACCACATTGTTTAACAACATTGTTTCAAGGACATACGCTACCAACATGACCTCAATATTGATGTTAACCTTGATTAACAGGCTGAAGTAATGTTTGTCAGGTTTCTCTACTGTAAGGTTACTCTTTTATTTCTACATTCCATACTCTACTCTTTGGGAAAAAAAGGCTCTATGTGTAATCCACACTTAACTCCACCACCTTGATAATGTAGTTTGTATACAAATTATTAGAAATTCTTCAAAATGAAACATTTATTTTTTTTCTCTATTTATTCAATTGATTGTTTATTTCAAGATAGACTTATGGATACTTATTTAATACCTGGTTTATAATCAAATACAGATTTATTTATTTTCTTGTTCAAATTGTTCTAGCTTTGGCCAATGGAAGCCCTTTCATTTGGTACATGTGTTTTGACAAACTATCAACATTGTGGGCTTTATTAATATTATTATTGCTATTAATATTTTAATACTTTCTTACATTCTGGTATTATGAAATGCTCCAGGCTTATTTTAAATATTTTCTGTTCCAGCCCTAGTATTAGCCATTTCTACAATAAACCCTGGTTTCTTTTATTGAAGAATAACATTAGAAATCAAAATTTGGGCCCTACATGTGTTTATTGCTGCCAATGTGTTATTGCTTCCAAGCCTTCTTAACTGGTGGAGCAAGGAAATAAATGAGTGCATACTAATCCATGTATATACATGTAACTATAAATATTTCTATGTGTAATCATCTGTATCTATATTAAACTAAAAATAACTTTATATATCTGTCTCTGACTCTAATACCACCTTCTTGCTCCTCCCATTGCTTTTCCATAAACTATCGCCCGACGTTGAGTTTTTTGTTTTGTTTTGAAGTATTAATTAAATCTCTGCTTGTTATAGGTTTGGATTATTTGTTTCTTCTTGAATTAGTTTTGGTAGTCTGTGTCTTTCTCAGAATGTATCTATTTTTCTCTATTTTATCTATGTAAAAGATAGAAAAAACCAAACTATTTCCTCATACCCATCACTCAACACAGAATACTTGTATGAATAAAACATGTGTGAGTTTTCCCCCACATCAAACAATTCTTCAAACCCCAGTTGAGAATCCTATATTGAATTTTAATTCAATTCTGACACTAGCTACCTGAAATTAGAGCCAGACCTTATGGGATAAAGGTTCAATCCTAAAATACTGCCCACTATTTTAGGTGCAAGTCGAAAGCAATAGGCTGTCACCTATATTTCCGACCAACCAACATAAATCATGTTCCTACGACCCTCTCTTCAGGTTCCATTAATTTGCTAGGGTAGTTTACAAAACTCAGAGAAACATTTACTTATGTTTACTCATTCATTATATTAATGAAGGGTATGACAAATGATGTAGAAGAACAGCCAGATGAAGAGATACACAGGGTGAGGTTTAGAAGGATTCTGACTACAGGAGCTCCTGTCCCTGTGGATTTGGGGTGTGCCACCCTCCTGACACATACATGTGTTCATCAGTTCAAAAGCTTTCTAAACTCTGTAAATCAAAGATTTTTCTGGAGGCTTCATCATGTAGGCACAATCACCTATTAACTCAATCTCCAGCCCCTCTTCCATTTTAAGAGAATGTGATTCGGGGCTGAAAGTTCCAAGCTTATAATCAGGGCTTAGTCTTTCTGGTGACCAGCCCTCATCCAGGAGCCCACCAAGAGTGGCCTCATTAGAACAAGAGACACTCCTGTCACCCAGGAAATTACAAAGGTCTCAGGAATTCTGTGTTTGGAACTGAAGTCGAAGACAGAGTATTACAACAAAAGATTCTCTGTGTCCATATCTATCCACCAGAATTTTAGGGGCTCTGTGTCAGAAACAAGGGGCAGAGGCATATATATATGTATAGGTGTGTGTGTGTGTGTGTGTGTGTGTGTGTGTGTGTGTGTGTGTGTGTAGATGCACTCTCTCTATATATACATATTCCACAAACTATTTTATTAGCACAAAAGTTTTCATAGTATTTTCTCATACTCCTTTTAAAAATGATTGTGAAGTCAGTAGTTAGCTCCCTATTTTATTCCTAATTTTAATAATTTTAGTTTCTCTCTCTTCAGTCTTAGTTTTTGTAGTATTTTTGTATGTTCAATTTTTAAGGAACCAACTTTAGTTTTGTTAACTTTCGCTTATTCTATTCTCCATTGCATTTAATTTCTCACAATAATCTTTCTTATTTTCTTCTTTCTGGTTGCTTTGTAGTTTCTCTTCTTTTTCAAGTTTCTTAGAATAAAAGCTTAGATTGTTTATTTGAGATCATTTTTCTTTAGTAATATAATCATTTATAATTGTAAATTTACTTATAACTATTGCTTTAGCTGAATTCCATAAATCTTGATATGTTAAGCTTTAGTTTTCTCTTATCTCAAATATTTTCTAACTTTTCCTGTATATCTTTTTGAACTTTTGGTGATTTAGGACTATGTTGTTTAATTTTTACATATTTATACATTTCTCAGATTTTATTTTGTTATTAATTTCTAACTTAATTTCATGTAGTCAGAGAATATATTTTAGATGGTTTTGATCCTATTAAATTTATTGAGCTTGATTTATTGGTTACCATGTTATCTACTCTGAGTAAATATTTTATGTGTACCAGAAAGGAATATGTATTCTGCTGTGATTGGAATGTAAACCCTTTGATCCCTTTAAAATGTCCATCTTTGTCTCTATTGAAATTTTTTGGAGTGCAATCAGTTTTGATTTATTTTATTTTATTTTATTTATTTATTTTTAAGATGGAGTTTCGATATTGTTACCTATAGTCCCAGCTACTTGGGAGGCTGAGGCTGGAGAAACACTTGAATCCAGAAAGAGGAGTTTGCAGTGAGCTGAGATTGTGTCACTGCACTCTAGCCTGGGTAACAGAGTCAAACCCTGCCTGAAAAGTAAAAAAATAAAAATAAAAATAAGGTAATGTGTGTCTTGTGCCTCCTATAGAGAGAATATAGTTTGTTTTGGACTTTTTTGTCATCTGATAATGTCTACCTTTTGATTGGACTTTTTAATCTATTCACATTTAATGTTATTAATAATTTACTTGTATTTAAGTGTTTTTACCATTATTTACATAATTAGAGTAATTGGGGCTCTTTGTTTTTAGTGTGGATTTGAAATATTGTGTGAAGTTACTGAATTTGAGCCCAAAAAAATTCTTTAATATTTCCTTTAAGGCAGTGTGCTAGCAATGAATTTTCTGTTTTTGTTTATCTGAGAATGTCTTATTTTGCCTTCATTTTTGAAAGACAGATTAGCTACTATAACATTCTTGGCTGGCAGTTCTTGTTCTCTCACTCTTGCTCTCTCACTCTTTTAATATATTATCCCATTCTCTGCTGGTACCTCATGTCTCTGAGAAAAGGTCAACTATTAATTTTATTGAGAATTTTCTTGTATATGATGAGTTATTTTCTTTTGCAGATTTCAAGATTTTCTCTTTGTCATTGGCTTTCAACCTTTTTGTATGATGTATCTGGGCGTGGGACTCTCTGCTTTTATCTTTGAGTTTATTGAGTTCTTGGATGTATAGATTCATATTTTTCAGCAGATTTGGAAAGTTTTTAGACTATTTTGTTGAATACTTTTTCTTCTTTTCTCCATTCTTTGTTCCCCTTATTACATATATGTCAGTGCACTTAATGATGTCTCACACTTCTCTGAGTCCCTGTTCATTTGTCTTCATTTTTAAAATTTATTTTTAACTGCATTAGACCATTTGTATATGGCTATAATTTATAAAGATAAAGAGGGGTAATTTATAAAGGAAAGAGGCTTCATTGACTCACTCTTCCATGTTGCTATGGAGGCCTCAGGAAATTTACAATCGTGCTGAAAGGCAAAGGAGAAGCAAAGGCACATCTTACAGAGTTCAGGCAAGAGAGGTGCAAACAGGAGTAATGCCAAACACTTATAAAATCAGATCTCATAAGAACTCACTCACTATCATGAGAACAGCATGGTGGAAACCATCCTCCCATGATCCAATCACCACCCTCCAAATATCTCCCTAGACACGTGGGGATTATGGAGATTACAATTCAAGATAAGATGTTGGTGGAGACACAAAGCCTAACCATATCATTAACCAACCAAACAAACAACAGTGATGTCTTTATTTTTTTCTCTCTGCTCTTTAGATTACACAATCTCTATTGATCTGTCTTCATGTTCACTCATATTTTTTTTCTGGCAGCTGAAATTTACTGCTGAGGCTCTCTAGTGCAGTTATTATTTTAGTTATTGTATTTTTCACCTCTATAATATCCACTTGAATTTTTTTAAAAATAATTTTTGTATCTTGATTGATACTATCTACTTAATAGAGACATTGTTATTACCCCTTCCTTTAAACCTTTCGAGTTTTCTTTAGTTCTTTGAACAAATTTATAATATCTTCTTTTAAGTTTCTGTTTACTAAATCCACTATTTGAACTGCCTTGCAGGCAGTTTTTATTGCCTGCTTTTTCTTCTTTGTAGGGAACCAGCCCCACATCACACCCATGAGTACCCTGAGTTTGGTGGAGACAAAGGAATGAGAAAAAGACAGATTAAAAGAGAAGGTGGGACCAGGGGGCCATCACTTACTACTGAAGGAGACAGTGAAGGCCCGAAACTCTGATCATCCACCCTATTTATTTGTTACAATCACTTTGATCTATAGGGTAGGGGTGGAGTGATGGTGGGGAGAGGATGATGTGATGGTGGAGTGAATCAGTGAACTGGAAGTGAATCAGTGAGCCAGAACTGGTGTGTCATTCTAAAGATTGAGAAGAGTGGTGGTTTGGGAGTTTCACAAAACAAGAACATGTGGTTATTTTTAGACTATTATCTATCTATGTGCAGCTGGTAGAACTCGGGCCTTACAAGTAGCCTACACGTCTGGCTGTGTCATAGTACTACAAAGGGGTTTTATGTCCTTGAACACAATGTTTATGGTAACGGAGCTGAGGTCAACCTGCACCGGAACATGAGGCATGGAGAAGTTTGCCTCCCCAGAGGCCTCTGGCAGTTTGCTGTGGTTTGTTGTCCCCAGTTTACATGTTACTCATAACCAATTTATGTAGGCACTCTGTAAGTCCTTTCTCCTTTGCTGCTTCTCCCAGTGCTTCTTAGCACAGGCCACACATTCTTGCTTGTTTACATTTCTCATGAATTTGTGTTGAAAACTGAACATTTAGATAAATGCAGTGTAGCAACCTGAATACTGACACTTTCTCCTTCCTGCCTTACACAGCCTCTATGTCATTCCACAGATCACGAAGCCTTGGACATACATATGTACACACTCTTCCTGAATACTTACTCTGGTCTACTTCTGTAGGTATCGCAGCCAGTTGCTAGCTTCTACCAGTTGCTAACTGATTGCTATATTGTATACTGCTTTCACATAAATGCCCCGGGGCCTAAATTGTTCCACATTCTGATCCACTCAAAGAAGTGCCCCTTTGTAAGGAGAGGGTGTTGCATGTCTTTGAGGCTTCTATTGTACTAGAGATATATTTTGAGTATCTCTTTCCCTGTTAAACTCCTAGCTCTTCTAATATTTTGTTATCGTAAATCTCAAGTTGTTAAACAAGATTACTCCTCGCAATTTCTCACCAATATGTCTATTGTTTCCAACAACACCATTAGGAATAAACTTTATCACACTTTGTACCAAATAAAGACAGTCCCCTTAAGCTGAACAATTAAGAGCTTTGTTCTTATGGCCTCGCCCTCCCCCTAGTCAGTGTTTCTGTGCCGCTGCACTGCAGCTGGGATTGGGACATGATCTCCACCTCACAGTTTCATCTCTGCTCTATAAACAAAGAATAGAGTGGGGGCAAAAGCCTCTGATATTCTCAGCTTACCCCTCCTGACATGAAACTTCTGTCCTAGAGTAGTGCTGTCCTAGAGACATTAGTTTTTCAACCCCTACTCCCCTTCCAACCATCCCTCCCTCTAGCAGTTCTCACTGTATTATTCCCATATTTGTGTCTGTGTATACTTAATATGTAGGGCCCACTTATAAGCAAATTAACGCAGGAATAGAAAACCTAGTATTCTTGGCCTATTGTACCTGGGGTAGAACTTTTGTCACCCTGAGATATGGAGAATGTGGAGCTTAAATTCCACAGACGTTCATTGAACTTACTGAGATTTAGTGGATGTCAATCGATAGACGTTTTTCCATTTGCTGTATGCCTTTAATATAATTTACAGAGATTTTGGTTTTTGGTTTATGTGTTTTCTTAATTACTTCTCAGTGGTAAATGGCTATTTCACTAGAGAGAAAGTCTGCAGCACAACTACGCCTCCATTCAGAAGTTCATCTGCCTTGTTTGGTCTTAAAGGGTATTATTAAATTTAGAGATTCTATTAGTCCATTCTCAAAGTGCTATAAAGAAATACTTGAGACTGGGGTAATTTATAAAGAAAAGAGATTTCATTGGCTTATGGTTCCATAGGATGTACAGGAAGCATGATGCTGGCTATCTGCTTGGCTTCTGGGAAGACCTCCAGAAACTTACAATCAATGGCAGAGGGTGAAGAGGAAGCAGGCTTATCTTACATAGCCAGAGCAAGAGGAATAGAGAGAAGGGGAAAGTGCTACACACTTTTAAACAACCAGATCTTGTGAAAACTCGCTCACTATCATGAGAACAGCACCAAGGAGATGGTGCTAAACAATTCATGAAGGGTCCATCCCCATCATCCAATCACCTCCCATCATGTCCCATCTTAAACTTTGGGGATTGCAATTGAACATAAGATTTAGGTGGGGACACAGATCCAAACATATCAGATATAGGACAGAATGTGACTGTATTTTAAAAAATATTTCTCATCCTGGTCAACATGGTGAAACCCCGTCTCTACTAAAAATACAAAAAATTAGCTGGGCATGGTGGCACGTGCCTGTAATCCCAGCTACTCAGGAGGCTGAGGCAGGAGAATTGCCTGAACCCAGGAGGCGGAGGTTGCGGTGAGCCAAGATCGCGCCATTGCACTCCAGCCTGGGCAACAAGAGCGAAACTCCGTCTCAAAAAAAAAAAAAAATATTTCTTTGTTTTTATGAATTATAATATTTAGTGCTAGAACTTAATGAATCTAATGAAAATCAGCTAGCCCTTTCCCTTGTCAAAACAAAAATAGTAACTTCAGGAAAAACTTAGTTTAATATATTAAATGGAAAAGTACATTTAGTCCATCAAGAGCAGATTATCTGTATTCAAAGTGTCTACAAACCATTGTTTTCTGTTTTATATAGTATACATTTAAAAGCTCTAGAGACATGGAGATGGAAAGTAATTATAACATTTTAAATTTCTAAAGTAGATAGTAATATTGATAAAATGTAAATGCTCTTCTTACCAATATTACTATGGCAGACATTATTAGTGTCTTGCCAATTTGCTTCTTCCCACTCTATAATTTCACTGGATAATTCCTGTACCCATGAGTATGTTCTCACCTCATAAATCTCTTTCTTTTCACTTAAGTACTTTCTCAATATCTCTGACCCATGCCCTGGGTAAGACCGGAGGTTTTGTTTGTTTGTTTGTTTTTGAGACAGTCTCACTTTGTCTCCCAGGCTGGAGGGCAGTGGCTTGATCTTGGCTCACTGCAACCTCTGCCTCCAGGGTTCAAGTGATTATTGCGCCTCAGCCTCCTGAGTAGCTGGGATTACAAGCATACTTTATGCTCAGCTAATTTTTGTATTTTTAGTAGAGATAGGGTTTCACCATGTTGGCCAGACTGATCTCAAACTCTTATCCTCAAGTGACCTGCCTGCCTCAGCCTCCCATGTGCTGAGATTACAGGTGTGAGCCACTGCACCCAGCTGGACTGGAGTTTTTTAGGGAGATAATATTCCCACACATACACCCAGGAGCAAATATCCATCAATGAGCAACAGAAGTTGCTGGAAAAATAGTGCCATGTGTCTTTGTCTTCTGTGAATGAGCCCATCTTATATCTGAGCTAGATTCTTGCTTGTGGCATGTGTTCCTGGTGTCCACAGCAGTAACCCATTCAACAACACATCCTCCGTTGACTTTCCTCCCTTTTTGTCTCACTTTCTTAAACTCTCACTATGCTTCCAAATGAAGTACTTGCACTAAAATCTTTCTCTCTGGTAATGTTTTTGAAGGAAACAAACCATGTTAGCTACCATCTAGAAACTCTGGTAAGTAATCTCATAAGGCTTATTAAAAAGACTGCAAAAGTGTATTCCATGAAAAGCTCAGTATCTCCTTTAATTTTAATTTAGCTGCTAACATTTGGTTTTATTTAATTATTAAACTCTGAATTTAAGTCCTCATTTGTTGATGCAAAACAGTGCATAAAATTCTATGTTGTATCTCCTAACAATATTTACGCCCTAGCAAGAAAAATCCATATATAACTTAAAATTTATATTACTTTTCTTCCTGTAAGGTGTATTTATTTGTTGGAAAGAGTATTTATAGCATTGGCCATTCAGATCAAGAGGCAGCTGCAGGGTCTGTCACTACCAGAAAAATAATAAATAAAACAAAACTGTACAGCAACCCATGAAAATCTTTGGTGTGTCTCACATTTCAACCATTTCACTTGGAAAAGAAAAAACATAGTAACTAAAAGTGCACCTATCACAGCATGTAAATATGAGACCCTGCACATAGTAAGTGATCACTAAATCTTTGCTGCATGAAATTTTAAACAATTGCAAAGAAGCCAGGTAAGTTGAAAAAACGAAAGAAGACAAAACAATGTCTAAGAGGAAATCAACTCTAGAGTAAGTAATAAGTGAGCATTGTTTATTAAAAATTTACCCTGTAAAGGAAATGTGACATAAGCTAAGTTTCACAGTAGAAATAAAAATTATCTGATAAAATGTGAGATATGAATTTTTCAGCTGAAAGATGTTTTCCCCCCCCCCCAATATTGGGAGAAACCTCCTATACATTCTGAATATAACATATTTGTTGATCTCTACTGCTTTTCTTTCCCCAGAACACTGACAAAAGGGGCAGCAGAGTTGTCTGACCAAGGGAATTGAGCAGACAGTTGAGACCCTGATCTGGTTTTAAATGACTCTATCTGTTTAATAAACTCACACAATCTCATGAAATTATCAAAAGATGTCCATAAATGAATTAATTCAATGAGTTCATTTTTGTAACATGTTAACATCAGCTAATGACCTTCTTTAATGACATTTTAGGGTGAGATAGTGGTAGAATGTGAATATGAAAACTCATGATAACTCTAGAGTTGTGACTCTGGGACATGGGAAAGCAAGAGCCCAAAGAAATAAGAAATGAAAAGCTAGTCCATTTTGGGTTGTATTTTCCTTCAGGTTTCTGGCACATTTGTGGAGAGAGTACTTTCTTTCCATAAAGCAGATGTAAAAAATGCTTTTCCTCATACACAGATCACAACCTACAAATGCTTCTTAATCCACCTTTTACTTTGAATGACAACCCCCAACCCCGGAACACTTACATAAAAATAAAGTTAAGAAGCACATTTTTAAAAGTTCCCTTTAGTCTTAGGAATATGCACTACCCAGAGCTCAGTTTTCTGCAGTAGCATGTAATTAAATGGCACTTCCAAGTTTTGAATGACAATATCATATTAAATTCAGAAAGGAAAACTGTCAGCAAAATGCAGATTATTCACTTTGTGAATTCAAGGTTCTTGATTTGAATGAGCTGCTTTATAAAATGTGGGAAAGAGGGAGGTAGATGAAACAATTGCAAAATCCTGATGAATTATACTGTTTGGAGAATTAAATTTTTAATGTTAACTAGGAAAAACTGGTGAAGCTAATGTAGTCTAAAGAACACTAACAAAGATTCTTTTCTAGGCAGGATGCCAGACAGTTTGAGCCAGCTTTCCACAGCTCTACCTTCAGGTTTTATTTAAATTGAAATAAAGCCTGTCATCTTAGCTTTAGCTGGCACAATGAAATGCACAGTTTCTTGCTCAATTCCAATATTAGTCCTACAATTGCATCTAGTGATATACATTTGCAAATATGTATGCCGCAGCATTTTTACACAGCTTGCCAAAAGTTATTGTTAAAACTCATTATTCAGCTAAAAGTAAAATAAATGAATAGATGCATAAATAACTAAATAAATAAATAACACCAGTAGCCTCACAGTTGATTTGCCAGAAGCAGTTCTGTTGGGAATTGAAACATCTGGAAATGAAATGGGTGTACCATAGAAATCAGGTTGGCCTAATTAGGGTCATCTGGACTTATTCCTTTGCATGACACCGTTTCTCCCCGACGTAATCGGAGATTTATTCTTCAACTCACTTGTTAATGTCTTAGGAGACAGACCTCTGGAGACCCTTAAATTAATCAAGTCGATTTGCATTTTGGAAACATTTTTCAAACTCAAACAATTCTGTATTTTGCTTAATGATGGACCTTAAATCAAATAGTCACTGCAGTCTTCTAAACACATTTTGTCTGTGTCCATGCAAATCTTCTACTCACAAAGATTTTCAGCTACTCATGTCAAGCACCTTTATTTCTAACATATCCCCCTTTTGGATATATTGTTATATTCATTATAATAGAAATAACTGTATTGTTATATAAAACCATCCATTTTCTTGACAATTTAACTTTGATCTCAATATGTTTTACTAATATATTTGCAAAATATTTTCATTTTATTCACAATTTTTAAAAAATAGTGTTTTTAGGCATATCATTTTATTCAATAAGGTAACTAGTAATTATTATCTACTACGTACAAAGCATTATATTAGCTAATACAGAGAAAGCTGATATAAATGTCAAGCATGGCTGGTACTCTAAGGCCCTTGAAATCTAATAGGGAATAAAATACTTGGAAAGCAAACTAAGATCAAGAATGAAGAGGAAAGGGAATTAGTAATATTTTCTTTCTATAAAACAGATGTAAAGGGAATAGTGTCATGGCATTATGATTTGAACCCAAACCTGGAGAACAAAAAGATTCAGAAATGGGTATAGAATGGCAGAAACTCTTCTGTAGAGTGATACTTTTATATTCAAAGATAGCTGGATAATGAGATGTGGGATAATATTAGAGTAAGTCATTTGGGGTAAAGGAAAGATTTCAAATTGAAGATCAGTAGAAGAAAAATTGGTAGGAGTAAACAGGTTGCTAGATCACGGCCAGTTTACAATATGACCCACTTAAGTTCATACAAAAACGTTTGAGATGTTTCTAAATCTGAATAGAACATTGGATTTAGTATAGTAATATATTATACTCATCTTTCTTGTATACCTTCTCTTAAAGCACATGTTGAAAAATTAAAACTACATGTCCCAGAATCTCTTGCACTTAGTTTTCAAGATACAAATTAATTCCCTTCATACAGAAGCACTTGCGCTTGATTGAGAAGATGGAAATTAGAATTTTTTCCCTGTCCTAGTCAGTTTGAACTGCTATAACAAAGTACTGTAGACTAGGTGGCTTATAAACAACAGAAATTTGTTTCTCACAATTCTGTATGCCAGAAGTTCAAGATCATGTTGCCAGAATGATGGGGTTCTAGTAGGAGTCCTCTACCAGGTTCACAGACAACCATCCTCTATCCGTGTTCTCACATGGCAGAAAGATGAGAAAGGTCCTTGACTTCTCTTTCATAAAGGCACTAATTCTCTTGATGAGAGCTTCACCCTCATAATCTAATTACCTCCCCAAAGTGTCACCTCCTAAGGCCATCACATTGGGAATTAGGATTTCAACATATGAATTTTGGAGGGACACAAACATTGAGTACACAGCACCTCTTTTCCCTTTGGCTGTTGCTGCAATGTACAGTCATGGATGCACCAATTATGGATGCTGTATCTCTGCAGCAGCACTCCAGGGTCCAGGTCCTAATTTGTGGTTCTAGGAAACAGTAGCCACAATGGTTTGGATAGCTCCCTATTTCCTTAATGTAGCTCTGATAGAGTCTCTTGACCTCTTTCCTTCTGATTCTAGCAGAAATGGTATTCCTGATGAACAATTTCACTGGTATGGTTCTAAGACTTGCAGGATCTGAAGACCCAAAGTAGAACCCACTTTTGCAACCACGAGAAATTTTTATAAGCATATAATTTGACATACAAGTTCACTTTTATACCAATAAGTAAAGTGATTTGGGTTTTTTTGTACATACCGTCTATGTGAACAACACTAAAAAAGACTTTCATTGATATTCAATATTTATTTTCAGTGAGAACTTTGGAAAGCTACGCTTGAAATCGTTCAACTTAAGACTAAGATAACTTCTGATAACATTTGTCTATCTCTTTTATATAATTTGTCTCTACTGGAAAGTTTGGCTAAATAAATTATTGATTATCCTTTCAGCTTTAATTCTGTGGATTAAATAGCATGTAGTTTTAGTGTGCAGTGTTTTATTTCAATAATCAATATTATTCCACACAGTAAAACCTTGACCTTCTAGGATTCTTAAAAGAAAAAGAATTGTAGCTACAAACATTCCTAGATAGCCAATAGCATTATTCACATTTATTTTATATATATACACATATAATACAACTATAATATATATAACTATTGTAGCTATTATCTAATTACAGAATAGAAAAGTGAAACCTTAACATTATTGAAAACAGAAAATATAAGAAAAAAACACAAATCCCACTAAATAAATACATCTGACACTAATTTTTAAGCATGTATATTTTCATTTGCAACAATGGGCATTTATTGTTCATATTGATTAAAACTTACCTTTTTAAGTGAACTATGACTCATGCTATATCAATCACTAATATGTAACACTAATAACCACAATTTCTTTGCTGTCTATTATGTCATTTTAAACTTATTTATAATAAATATTACTGTGATATGTCTGGGATGTTTAAATTTAGATTATTTCATGAAGGTATTTCTGTAACTATAACCAAAAATACCCAAAAATGCAACTACCAGTTGATAAATAATTGGATGTAGTTGAGTAGTTCTTGATAACTCAGAAGCAGTCTGTAAATAATGGTTACGTGACGTACTATTAGATTTAGATGGAGAGGTGGCACATGGAATAGAAATCAGTGTCTATTGGCTTCAAAGATGACCCTGTGGTTTTTTTGTTTGTTTTGTTTTTGTTTTTAATGGTGTGTTGAAAGAAAATCTTTGACATTTCACATTCCAAGGAGGGTTATTCTTCACCATTGACCTTAGGGTTTGTTGGTCTCTTATCATCAGTCAAAGCATCTTTAGACTCCGAATACTGTCACTGTTAGAGGACCTCTCCTGTCTTTTTCACACTGCATATTAGTAGCAATAAGGAAATATCACTGCTCTTTTTCAGAAATGTTTATTAATGTTTCATGTTGATATTCAAACTTGGAAACATACTTCAAAGTAAAATAACAGTTTTGTTATGTTCTGTTAAAGCTGAATTAAAATATTTTGCTTGGTCTTGAGAACAAATGCTTTCACAAACCTTCCCAAACTCACCCTGCAAATAACTTATTGAAACAGACTATAAGAAGAGATTTAGCTGCATGTAAATTACAGCCTGTTTCACAAACGAATCATGGGCAAATTCAGAGTTGGAGATCTTCAATATAAACAACAGGCCTATTGTGTTTTTATTGTCTTTATTTCATTTTAAATTTTTTTATCTTGAAATAATTCAGGGAGTGCATACATCTGTATTCATATGCTTTTTTAATTAGAATAATTTAACCTCATCTTATTAGAGGACTTCTTTGTCGTCTGTCCTGTCACCATTGGGTCTCTTCTGACCTTTCTCATTGTATCTCTTTTCACACTCCATCTAACCTAGTTCTTTGATGTCAACCTGACTTGACCAATACTATAATCATGGTGTAGTACTTCCCAGAGTATCTGGAAATGATACAGGACAGGTTAATGCTATCTACTTGTATACACTCTTGAATTAGTTTGTAGAGGCAGGTTTGATATTTTTGTATGTGTCTAAATACCCATACCACACACACTAAGAAAAAATTAAATGATGGCAAAACAGAAGCCCTCCTATTCCAACTTTGCTGCCAAACTATTGTCTTCTCCTAATTTTTGGTGTTCATTATTAACTTCTTAATGAATTTTGGATAACATTATGTATGATTTTTTTCTTCCCCCATCACACCTAGGAAGAATAAACCCGTAAACTATGATGAGAGAGCTATACTACTTTCCCTCTCCCAGATTCTATTCTGACTTCCTCATCTTTCTGACTAATCCCACCAGTTTAAACACCATTGTCTACCTTCCACACTTCAGAGCAGCATATTCCTTTTATCTGAGCAAAAGGTAAGCATAGTTAGTTTGACAGTTTGGAGCCCAGCAAATGGAATCTACAAAGCAAACTTCCTGCTGGGAAACCACAAACACATGCACTTTACTACAATTTAGCTCCCATTTGTACATTTTCTGTGTCTCTGTCATTCCACTTCTCACAATTTATAGCAACTATTTATTTACATATCTATTCACACATTTATTTATAGTAGCAGTAATGAAGCTAGTTGGGTAAGGATCAGGGAGTTGCTTTGTATGTGTTCAAAATGGACTTTTTTCTACCTTTACTTTTGTGTTAATTTTTGCCCATGGTACATATGGATTTTATCTTTTATAACTCCAAGCCCACATCATGACACGCTGCCTAGCAGAGCACCTAGTAAGGTCTCAATAAATATGAAATATTTAGTGAATTAATGAATAGGTCTGAATTGGTGTATTAAAGTATTATTAACTGCCTTGGTAAAACAATTATTGTTTTAGAAATATACAGTGCTATTAACTGCCTTGGCAAAACAATGTTAGCATTGTTAAGCATGTTCAAAATGCTTAAACATGCTACAATGCTGAACATGGTTATTAATGCTTAAACATGGTTACAGTGTTTGCATGCTACAATGCTTAACATGGCTAACATGATACATGTCACAATGCTTAACATGGGTAACAATGCTTGAACATGTGAACCACATAGTTTAACATTCTAAAATAAGTCAGAGCAAGAGCATGCTCCTTAATATGCTCTGCTATTAAAAGGGGAAAGAACCAGGTTTGTACTTCATTTCTGTTAAAATGTAAAACATCTTTTAAAAAGTATTTACGGCTTTAATTAGTGTGTTTTTGGTAAAAAAGAAAATCTCTAGCTTTTTAGACTGGTAGTATGTAGTTACTTTTTTTTTTTTTTTTTTTTTTTTTTTTTTTTTTTTACTAGGTTTGTATTTTAATGGCTTACTTAGTCTCTTCTGTATTATAACTGATTTAAGATTGCTCTTAAAGGGCCATCATTTCACTGATGAGACATGGAGAACAGGAAATAAAATTGGATCTAGATTTTTTTTTTTCCTGAAACTAGATTCACAGAAGACACAGCCTGGTTATGAAACTAGATTCATAAAAGACACTGTGAGGTTATGTCAAGCCTCAGAGCAATACATTTGTAAATTCATTAAATATATTAAGACTTACTTTTTCTTTAGGAAAAATCACCTAGTTAATGGAATTTTGCATTTTAACAAGGAGCTATATTGCAATAAATTGTTGTATCAAATTTAGGACATTTTTACTTTCTTTGTATGGTATTGGTCCTATCTTTCCTATATACATATTTTCCACTGTTAAAAATGCTATCTTAATGCTGATATTGATCCATAATATTTAAAATCATTATACATATCCTCAAGATATGTGTGAAAGTATAGAATAAGTCATCTCCTTATTCCTTTTCTAACCTATGCAATTGAATATATGTAAATTTTCATTTTTCACACAGATCTAACCTACCTTATTTTAAATTCATTTTAGGAACTTGACTTGCAAGGGAAAAAAATCATAGAATATTTTAAAGTCCTATTGCTGTGGAGATTTATGCAAATTCCTTCTGGAAATGTAGACACAACTTTGCCTTCATCAATAAGGACGCATATTTTCATGTGAAATATGTGAAATATAGACTGCACCCCACCATCAATATATGAGACCTCTCCACTGTACTTATTTTATAAAAAGCATTGGTGACATTTCATTGGAAAATATCCTGATGCTAATTTAACGTTTCAAATGACTTAAGGACTCTTAAACAGAGGATTCAGATGTGGACATAAAATCCTTTTATTTTCTCTGTGAAGGTGAAGGAGGGAGGGGAGGTGGAAGGGTTGGAAATCAAAGCAGGTTTTAATAAACATACAAGTTATTAAGAACCTTATTCATATTAAGGACTCACCAATGACAGGTATAACAAGGTTTTCACAAGTCCTATATCTAAAATGCACAGTAGCATTAGTATGCTTTGACTATTCCTTTTCCACTCTAAATTAAAGTTATGACTTTGAACACTAGGGAATGTTAGTGAATGAAATAATCAACTGCAAAATGGGAAATCACTTGTTCTGAAAATCTTTCCTCAAGTGATTTTTGGAATAGAATGTATGCAATAGAATTTTTCCTTTTCTCCAGCTAGGGAAAGAAAAGAAAATATAAGTTTCAAAAATTATCATATTAAGACACATATGGCAGAAGGCCTCTTTTACTTACCAAAAATATTTTTGACAGAAAAAGAAAAGGGCTGGAATCTGGGAGGGCAAGTCGACATGCAATTTTTAAGTTCTATTACATTGATTGATTTCATAAAAGTAACAAGCTATTTAAAAATTATACTCCATTTACTTATCTCCTTGTAGTCTTCAACAGATGGCACCCAGCAAAAGAGGCATGCCATCAATCATACTGTGTCTTGCCCAGCACTTTTCCTGTCCCACTTTTCTTGTGCCTTTCAGCACCATTTGCCACTGTGGCGGCTCTACATATCTGTTTGCTGAAACAGTCAGATGCAGTAGCTTGGCTTCCTCAGTTACTTGGCCCCAATTTCAGCCTCTCTCTTGAGAATAGCTAGGCACAACGCGTCGTGTCCACATGTTCATGTCAATAAATATATAATTTGTAAGGGAGGTGAACAAGGGGTTACTGGTACTGAACAATTGCTCCAGGGTGTGCAAGAGTCTGTTGGTCTTTATTGTTTTTAAATGTTAGATTTTATGATGCAACTTAATTTGGTGGCTTAGATCCACAAACTCTTGCATTCAGAAGCATCGCTAAGGTTTTGACAATTTGTACCAACTAAGTTCAAATGTGTCACAAAGTGACCCATCTGACAGTATCTTGTCAGTCAGTTAACAACAAGTTACTCCTATTGCATGAATTATAGATCCAATCAACTCCCACAGGGGTTCTTCTAAAGGGCAGTAGCAGTAGCATATTACAAGAGTATAGGATGTGCATTTAAAGGAGAGAAGAATTAACTTTCACTAGTTAATAAATGCCTACACTCTTTTGAGCACTAATAGGTGTTAGTTTGCACTTAGAAACCCATTCTGAGTGAACAGATGGTACATAGAAATGTTAGTGCCACAGCTGAAAAGCATAATGACCATAGAATTCTAATCATCTTTTGGTTGGAAGAGAGGGATCAACCCTATCTATTAAAATATGAATGAAGACACATTAGAGACAGGACCATTTACAGGAGTAACAAAACTCTTTACATAACCTTTTCCTTTTACAGATGATGAATTTCATTCTACTTTAACATGGTTCTTTAGACAGAGTTCTCCTGCTTTCCTTTCATTCTGTAGGGTAGAAAAGATAGGACAAATACTATCTTTTTCTCAACCATCACAAGGTTCATGACTGAGACCCCTGTGACAAAGCACAGGTTAACAAGAGAAATGCATACGCATTTTTAAAATAAATTTTATGTGACATGGGAGCCTTCAGAAATGAAGACTCAACAAGACAGTGAAATTTGTATATTTTTACCAGCAGTCATGCAGAGTGTGATTGGAGGACAAAAGTGTATAATCTAATGGTAGTAAACTGGGGAAACACAACAAGGCCTGTGTGTTCAGAATCCTCTTGGTGTTCGGGTATGATATTTCCACCCTCTAGGTACAAGTCAGGACATCTGATACATGAGGGTCTTCAGGGGAGAGGAGAGCAAGAAGCTCAGATAGTGACCTTTCTACATTTTATGATTTGCTTCAGGGAAGAAAAGTGAAGGGAAGGTGAAAGTGGCCTTCCTGCTTCCGCTGTTTCCTCCGTTGTCAAGAAGCAGTATTTTGTGGAGCATTTCCTTTAACTTCATTCATTCTATCAGGGATTGTTAATATTATCCACTTAATTTTTACCACATACTACCCTACAATGTCACTTCTATCTGATGAAAGTCCATCTACACAATTCATGAGCCCAGTGCAAAATAAAAATGCAGAATCCCTTGTTTCAAGATTATTAGGATTTTCAAGAAAGTGGCAGCAGAGCATTAAACTAAACAGAGGGCATTGTTTATGTACATCCTATGTTTCTCACTCCAGTTTAAAATCATCGAAGACTGATGCTTTTATCTTTCTTCAGTTATTTTGAACATCATGCATAAATATGTTTCAAAATCAAAATGCATAAAAGGAAATAAGTGAAAATTGAGGCACCTTCTTGCCCAAAACCTTCATTCATCAGAGTGCATCATGACTGCTAGAGTATTATGTGAGATGTGCTGTATGAGTCTTTACACTTACTTAGTAGAAATTCAATAAATATTTGTTGATTGCTATAACAGAGTAGATATAGCACAACAGAAATAAGTCATATAGTGAGAGATTGCTTGATAGTTGAGATGAGGAGGAGACCTAAATATGCACTTTAATTAAATAAGTGAACACAGAATGTCAATAGTTATCTCTTAATATTAATATGTTCATTTATAAAGCTCAGTGAAAATTAAGAGATACTAATTATACTGTACCCATACAGAATTCATCGCTGGCTTCATATTGGGACTCACTTGACAAAAATCAGCTAAATTGAGAGCATCTTTAAATTTTTTAAAGAGTGAACCTGATTAATTTACATTGAACTGTTTAACTTAGGTTAGGTTAAAATAATACATTGTAAACCAAAAATAAAATCCTAAGCCCTCGAATGAAATGAATGGACCCCCTTTTGGCCAAGAGGAACTTACAGAAACCTGAAAAATGAAATTCCCATCTAAAACAAGAAGGGAGGACAGGCACACCTCATAATACCTCTTCCCTTTTAGAGTTTAGGTACAACTGACACATTAACATTAACATTAATATTAACATTAACATTAACAGATATCATAAGATCAATGTAGAAATAAAATGCCAAATTCCAACCTGACTCTGGTATAGTATATTACATGACAAATAGACAACCCTGAAGAAAATAAAAATATTTTACCCCAAAATATATTTTTGACAGATTTTGAAATGCTGATATTTGTGAGGGAGATTTGCATCTTAAAATAATCTCCATTAATGCAGCCAGGTCTTTCCAGGATCTAGGAGAGATTAACTAAGTCTCTGACACCTTCAAGTGTGAAGTCTGAAAAGGGGCCTGGTGCTTGTGGCTAACACCTGTGATTCCAGCACTGTGGGAGGTTGAAGCAAGAGGATTTGCTTGAGGTCAGGAGTTAGAGTTCAGCTTGGACAACACAGCAAAATACCATCTCTACAAAACATAAAATTAGCCAGGTATGGTTGGTGTGTGCACATAGTCCTAGCTACTTGTAAAGCTGAGGCAGAAGGATTTATTGAGCCCAGGAGACCAAGGTTTCAGTGAGTTGTGATTGTGCCACTGCACTCTAGCCTGAGAGAGTGAGACCCTGTCTCACAAAATAATAATAATAAATGAGGTCTGAAAAGATACACGTACCATCTGTTCTCTTGAAGACTGCTACATATGAGGCCTCATCGACATAACAAAAGCACTGATCTCTGCAACACCCCTTATATTAACTCAAACATTTATTTCTACTGACATCAAATCTTTATACAGAGCTTAACTCTTTCAATCAGTTGCCAATCAGAAAATATTTGAATCACCTATGATTTGTAAGCCCTCTTCCACTTGTGAAATCAATGTTGCAAAAATTATCACCATGAGAAAATTGTGACAGTGAAAGAGATCTGATCTAATCAACTTCATCTTCCTTCTAGCCCTCAAGCTGTCCTTCATTCCTGGGAGTGGACCAAACAAATTTTGTGAGGAGCTTAGTTGGTAGTTTAACTTTGAAACAAAAATCATAATAGCCCTTTCCCAAAACCAACCCTCTTTTCGCTTGGGGACCAGTCTGCCTTTGTAGAACTTACAAATTAGCCATAAGTTGAGAAATTATGGTATAGGAGTCATGCAGTCAGAGGCTGCAAGATTTCAAACCTCCCCAAATTGCTCCTGGGGATAACAACACTCTTGTAAAATCTAAGATCAGTGCTCAAGATATTTTGCAGACTCTGTGTTCCAATACACTAGCTAGTGTAACCTAGACTGGTAATTTGGCTCAACCAGTTCTACCGTCCCCCCCAGGAACAGAAGACAGCGAGAAAAAAAACTACGTAACCTCCTATGATTTCATCTCTGACCACACCGATCAGCACTTCCCACTTCCTGATCACCTACTCACCAAATTATTCTTAAAAACCCCAGTCTCTGAATTTCCAGGGAGACTCATTTGAAGATTAAGAAAACTTTGGCCTCCTGTACAGCCAGCTTTGTGTGAATTAAACTCTTTCTCTATTACACTTCCCCTGTCTTGATAAATTGGCTCTGTCTGGGCAGTGGGCAAGAAGAACCCATTTAGTGGTTATACTTCACGATATCCTCCTCTTTAGGTTGAACCAATGTATAGTTTTCTTGCATTGACTTATGATTTTACTTATAATTCCTGTATCCCTAAAATGTAAAAAACCAACCTGTAACTAACCTGACTGCTTCAGGCACACATTCTCAGGCCCTTTTGAACTAGACCATGGTCACTCATATTGGCTCAGAATAAACCTCTCTAAATATTTCACAGAGTTTGTTTTTTTCTTCAACAAGACACTTGAAAAGTCCTACTGTGTAACAGAATATTTAATTACATCATCATGCCATCTTATGCATTAGAATTTGTCATCACAACTTTATAGAAAAAAACATGAAAGCCTAAAAATGAAAGGAATCAGCTTAAAGTCACTTAAATAAGCAAATGGTTTCTAACTATGAATGAGTATAGTTCTTATATGACCCCTTGAATTTCCACATTGTAGAAAACTATTAATAATAGTTTGTCCATACTTACATTCATTACAATTAGGGAGCTATTGTAAGCTTCCAAGGCAAATTTGATAATTCTACTGCTAAGGTGTTTCTTATTTGAAAAAAAAAAAAAAGCTCATCAAAAATCATCAACTTTAGTAAGTTTGTGAAAGGAGAAAATCAACAAAATTTATGTGTAAACCTCAAAAACAAAAACAGAAGGAAATAAAAAAAATCACCAGAAGCCCTGTGTTTGAACATTATTTATTTATTTATATGCTGGATTTGTATCGTGCCTCCTTTCTGAAGAGCTAACTTAAAATCTTACATGTGTTACGCTATGAAGAGAAATTTATAAAAATCAGCCTGGGTTTGAAGGTAGATAATCTCACACAATGTGTTCAAGTCCTTGGTGGTTACAAAAGAGTTTGGCTGCTACCTTCAATGGTTAATTGGCATGTACGGAGCAGTTAACACATTTACAAGTACTTTTCTCTCATTTTTCCCCTTCCTGTTAAAAAAATGAAGCTTTTAGTGGTGATGACGTGGTGTCTGGATGGGTATGGCTAAAAGACAAAGTAATCTGCAGTGTTTTTCAACCACAGCACATGCAATGGTTACCCATTATGTCAAGCCCTAGAGGGATACAATGATCTTTTGCATCATTTCTGAAGTGTGAAATGAGAGATGTATCTCTGGCAGTGTTTAGATTTCTAACCACATGAAGGACTGAAAGTGTTTTTGTTCTAATGTAAAATGAGAAGATGGTATGATTTCAGAATACTCATGTCTGGAGAAAGTACAGAAAAAATAGCATTGTTTTCCCCCTCAGGTTGTTCTTATTCCCAAATGAGCCATTTATTTATTTACTTACTTACTTTCCATTTTTATAATGCCTACCATATGTAAAACAGTTGGGATAAAGACAAATATTTTTAAGGATGTTCCCAGGCATTTAAAGAAAGTAAAGCAAAGATGAGTAGATATGATTACAGGGAATGCATTTCACAGCAAGATGATATTTGAAGCAGCAGAAATGGACCCATATAATGGGCTGGGTGTGGAATTAGGCAGTCTCAATGCCTACACTGGAATCCCAGTGTGTTTTTCTTGGAAAAAAATAATCTTATAAAAAACTCACAAAACACATTTTGACAAGCCATCTTTGAGATGTGTGATGCCGGCATGTAGCAATTTAGACATAAAGGGAAACAGGCAAATAGATGAGAATATATCACACTGGATGCGATTGAGGGACTAGGTTAACTTCTCTTCCTGGGTCCACAAGGGGTGTGGTTTCAAAGGCAAGAACTTCCAGCACCATGCCTCTATCCACCTCCCCATCCGGAAATCTAGAGTTCTTTGTTTAACTTTCAGGTGAGCTTCCTTTGTTCAGAAAGCCTGACAAAAGCCCTGGAAGGAGGGCTTTTGGGCTCTGTTGTGGGCCCAAGCAACCAATCTGGGATCAGAGTCAAAGATCAATCACTCCAGAGGAAGTTTGAAAGAACTCCTCTCATTGGACAAAAACATAAATGGGGCAGGAATAACTTCAAAGTTAAAACTCCACTCCACCTTACCTGTGCAAATTTCCCTCCCTGGGATCCCCTCCCAGGACAGCACGGGAGCTCTTTCTACTTCTCTCTCTTTCTCTCTCTCTGCCAAATAAATCACTCTGCAAAACTCTTAGGGTCCCATATTTACTTGACCGGTAAGCTCACCGTGCCACCAGGGCCTCTTCCCCATTCCTGGGGCCAGGGAGCCCAAAAACCTCATGGCACAGCCCCTCGGGGAGGGAGCTGAGTCCCATCCAAGAACCTGGTTTCATGATCACTGCTGAAAGTGCAAAAGGTTCACTAGCTGATATAGGGACCATAGCCACTGGACCCCTAAGGATGCACTGAAAAATCCTTGTTATGAGGCAGATTGATTAATAGGAGAGAAAACATACAAATTTATTTAACAGGTACACATGGGAGTCTTCAGAATGAAGACCCAAATTCCCAAAAAGTTACAGAAACTTTTATACTATTTTCATGTTACAGAAAGAATGGGGGTTTGGATTCTTGTCAAACAGGTTATGGGAGGGAGAAAGAAAGAGGCTTAGTTAGCAAAAGTGGCCTTGTTATGAAGATGAAGCCTCCTTAAAAAGAATAGATGGCAGATGGTGTTTTGTTGTTGTTGTTATTTGTTTGTTTTTTACTTTTAAAGATATCAGACTCTCAGTCTCTGCTGGATCCTGGAAAGGCATAGGAAGTGGAGGCATGGCAACGTTAATGGTGGTTCATTACAGATGCAAATTTTCCCCACAAAAGACAGCTTTACAAAGCCTCTTGTGTTTGCTGGCTCTTGTGTTTGCTGGCTCTGTCACTTCAAAATATGTCAAATAAATTTATTTTGGGGTAAAATATTTTTACTTTCTTCACTGACATGATTCTGGATAAATCGCTCTTGTTTATAATTAAATTTATTTTCTCCTTGAGAATCACTCCAAGATGGACTGTAAGCCGTTTGATACTCCACATATCCAATATTGTTTATTTTTATGTGATATAGTACTTCAAACCCTAAAACTTATTTTTCTCTGACACTGACATTTTTACTCACTAATTTACTTGGGGAAAATCTTTTGTCACCTATTCTCTACTTCTGTCATTCTTAGTGAACTAATTTGTTATAGGAAACATTGTTTCAGTCCTAAGGTAAATAAGGTATGATAGAGCTGATTATGTTTATAACCTTTTATTGCTGCAAACAGTGGCACATAGGTTGCTGATGAAAAAGGTAAGATGCTTCTCTTTGTAAGAATGTTTTCGGAAGTCTTTTATACATCCAATTAGAAAAGACAATGTATAATGTACATATAGGACAAAACAGTCTTCCTAAAAGAATAACTAATTTGTGTCTCTTACTGCCTCAAAAATCTTCTGTTGTACTAAGCTTCACAAAAAAAAACTTGATCTACTAACATTAGCAATCAGCACTTCTTACAATTTAATCCAATTTAATTAATACTATGTTTTTAATTTGTTTCTTTGCATAAATAAATAAAATGAGCTTTTTGGTGGATACCTACCTATGTGTGGAATATGCTTCTTTCTTATTTTCACATATTTAAATTCAACCTGAGTTTTTATGTGCAGATTAAATTTCAGCTCATCCAAAATCTTTCTGTTTATTTCTACCTTAAATAATTTTGCCTTCTTTGAATATTCATTGTACATGATCTGGACTTCTTTATGGCATTTGTCATAAAGACCCTGTATAATACTTCTCTCTATAACATGAAAAATACATTCTTTATATCCCTTGTTTTCTGTTCTATTCAAGATAATAAGTTCACTGAGGCCCATGTCTAAATTTGTCACTTTATCTGACATAGCAGCAAGCCATTTGCCTTGCACTTAGAAGGTACATGGTAGATATTTTTTAAGTAAATGAATGAATGAAGATTAAGGTTATAAATGATGAAATAGGCAGGTAGCATTACAATGATTTTCCCAAAGTCACAGAGAAAATCTGAAGGAAAAGTAGAAACGTCAGTTCAATAAAAGCAATAAATTACAAATATTAATGGGAGTAAATATTCATTCACTAAATATTCCAGATGAATTTTTGACCTAGTGTCAACCAATCTTCATTTTAGGGGATAATACAATCCTCACCTCAACCCTAGCCTCACTTTAATTTTCTCATGAGATATCTTCATTTCCCTAAGGGCTATATAGTATATGGGATTATCTGAACGCAGAGATGTATAACTTGAGCATTTCAAAAACTAACAGCTCATATTTTAAGGTTTAAAAACTCTTAATGAAAAACTTCTGAGGGTTGATTTTTTTCATTTTGGTGAAATCAGCTTCTTCTGGAAATATCACAATTTCATGAGAAATACTAAGCTATTACTATTTCATTTTATCTAACCACATAATCCTTGACATGTGGAGAAATGCTTATTTTTTAAGCTGTCATGCCTTGTTTTGTTATAGACCGTAGGCTTGTAGGCTCCTCATGTAATGGAAATTACCACAGGGCCAAGCAGATTTAAGCAGATTTCCCAAACAAGGCTTGTATTTAAGTCCTTGTACTTGAGTGTAAAGGGGACAGTGGAGGCACAAGGGTTCTCTGGCTCGCTCCTTTAAAAGTGTTGATAATGTTGTTTTTTTTTTTAGGCAAAGTACAGGAATTGACATCAAGGGTAAGCTATAAAGGCTAGGGTGGGTAAAGCATGTGATGGGTAGTGGATACAGGTCAGCATATCTGCTTACAACAGTTATCTTGAGTAATGGGCCTCCTAGGGGACTGGCCATTGATAACAAGGCTGTAAATCAGTTGTTCAGCATTTCATCCTGAGTTGGGACCCTGTAAACTTTTCACTATTTGGATCTCCTAACGTCAGTTTTGGGAATTCTTTAAATAAAAAGAATGATTAAATACTATGAGAGTTCAGAAAAATTCTTTGTATGTCTGAAGCTTAGGGGTTAACAGGTATTACATCAGTAGGGTAGTGGTGTGGATTTTGTAATCAGTGGGGCAAGAAAATAAAAAAAAAATATGTGAAGGAGAGGTCACATCCCATTGCTATCCAATATCAATTTCAGTTACATGTTTCACAAAAAAAAAGTTTTCTTTTTTTTAATAAGAGTCAGAGATGTTGGTTTTTACTCATAATCATAGCATCACAGTGTGTGTTTTATTACTCAACTTATTGGAGGATGGCCAAAATTAACCTCTTTACTCTTGTTTATATCCTGTTTAGTGCTTTTACTATAAGAACTTAGAAGTAACAAGCAATCTACCATAAGGAAAAATTGCCCTGCTTTTACGCAAACATTGAATGGTGCCAGGGAACAGCCAGAGAGTTGACTTAGTGTTATTTAATTTACTGCTAGTGCCTAATGTCTATTTTCCAGATTTTTTTCTCATAGATTCATATCTCTCTATCTACCATCTTTTTTTTTATTTCATACCTTTAAAATCTAGATGAGATATTGAAAAACATGTAAGTCTGTATTCACAGTTTAAAAATTAAGAAACTGAAATTCAGAGGTGACTTATTAAAATCACATTTACCAAATCCTCTGATTCCTTTCTGAGTTGGTCAATTTATTGGAAAGAAAGTTGACAGGAGGATCTGTTACATAGGTAGATGCAAAGATGTCAAGAATGGCAGAGTGAGTTACGTTACTGAATTGAGAAAAAGAGAACAATTTGGATCATAAGTAAAAAGAAAAACAAAAGCCAGAAAAAATATGGCCCACACAGGAGGACTAACTTGCAGCTCCCACTCAGGTGGACAGAGCAGCATGTGGAGACCCACATCATGAACTTTTGCTCCACGAACTACCACAGGAACATACCAGGAAAGCCGGGAGAATCCACAGACCCTTTACAGGAGGCTGATTGCTACTCCAAACTCCGTGGGGCAGCTGAGGAACTGTGAGTCAGCTTACTTACCCAGTTGGAAGGCTTGTAGCCTCAGGTAAGCTCTTAGCCCTGCTCACTGGCTGCCTGAAAATAAACAGTGCAGTTGGGGGGGGCATGATGGGAGACAAGCCTTTCAGACTGTAGGCTGCATGGGAGCTGGGTGAGGCCTGTGGCTACCAGCTTTCCTGAACTTCCGTAGTGACCTGTGTGATGCAGAAGAGGCAGCCATAATCGCCTGAGAACATAACTCTATTGGCCTGGGAACCACATCCCCATCCTCCACAGCAGCCATAGAAATCTCCACCCAAAAAGAGTCTGAGCTCAGACACCCCTAGCCCTGCCCCCACCTGATGGCTTTCTCTAACTGTCCTGATATCCAAAGACAAAGGATATAATCTCTTGGGAGTTCTATGACCCTGCCCACAACCTGATCCTCCCTGTGCTACTGCAGCTAGTGTGTTCTTGAAAGTGCCTTCTCTTGGCTGGAGGCCAACCAACACAAAACCAGCACACTTAACAAAAATACAACCAAAGGCTCTTATAGAGTCCACTTCACTTCCCTATTACCTCCACTGGAGCAGGTTCTGGTATCCATGCTGAGAGACCTGAAGACAGACCACATCACAGGACTCTTGGAAGACAGTCCCCAGAACCACCCTGGAGCCCAGTAGCTCTGCTGGATAGCTAGATCCAAAAGAGAAATAACAATTACTGCTATTTGGCTCTCAGGAAGCCCTATCCGTAGGAGAAATGGAATAACACCACATCAAGGGAGCACCCCATGGGACGAAAGAATGTGAACAACAGCCCTTGAGTTCCAGATCTTCCTTTTGACATAGTCTACCCAAACAGGACAGAATTAAAAAAACAATTCTGATAATATGACAAAACAAGGTTTTTTAACATACCCAAAAAGATCACACTAGCTCAACAGCAATGGATACAACCAAAAAGAAATCTCTGAATTGCCAGAAAAATAATTATAAGGTCAATTTTTAAGTCAATCAAGAAGGCACTAGAGAAAGGTGAAGTCCAACTTAAAGAAATAAAAAAAGTGATACAAGATATGAATGGGAAAATCTCCAGGGAAATAGATAACATAAATAAAAAACAAACACAATTTCTGGAAATCATGGCCAAACTTAGAGAAAAGCAAAATGCACTGGAAAGTCTCAGCAATAGAATCAAACAAGTAGAAGAAAAAACTTCAGAGCTCAAAGACAAGGTATTCAAATTAACACAATTTAACAAAGATGAAGAAAAAGAATTTAGAAAATGAACAAAGCCTCCAAGAAGTTTGGGACTATGTAAATGACCAAACCTTAGAATAATTGGTGTTCCTGAGAAAGAAGAGAAATCTAAATCTTTGGGAAACATATTTGAGAGACTAATTGAGGAAAACTTCCTTAGCCTTCCCAGAGAGCTAGACATCCAAATACAAGAAGCTCAAAGAACACCTGGGAAATTCATCATAAAAAGACCATCACCTAGGCACATAGTCATTAGAATATCTAAAGTCAAGATGAAGGAAAGAATCTTAAGATCTCTGAGACAAAAGCACCAGGTAACCTGTAAAGGCAAACCTGTAAGATTAACAGCAGATTTCTTAGCAGAAAACCTGCAAGCTAGAAGAAATTGGGGTCCTATCTTTAGCCCCCTTAAACAAAACAATTGTCAGGCAAGAATTTTGTGTCTAGTGAAACTAAGCTTCACAAATGAAGGAAAGATATAGCTTTTTCAGAAAAACAAGTGCTGAGAGAATTCACCACTACCAAATCAGCACGACAAATACTGTTAAGAGTGGCTCTAAATCTTGATGTAAATCCTTGAAATACACAAAAATAGAATATTCTTAAAGCGTAAATCTCACAGGACCTATAAAACATTAACACAATGAAAAAAAAGATATTCAGGCAACAAGTAGCACTATGAATAGAATAGTACCTCACATCTTAATACACAGATTGAATATAAATGACCTAAATGCTCAGAATTGCAGAATGGATAAGAATTCAACAACCAACTATCTGCTCTCTTCAAGAAATTTGCCTGACACATAAGGACTCATATAAATTTAAGGTAAAGGGGTGTGAAAAGATATTCCATGCAAATGGACACCAAAAGTGAGTGGGAATAGCTATTCTTATGTCAGACAAACAAACAAACAACAAAAACTTTAAGGCAACAGCAGTTAAAAAAGACAAAGAGAGATTTTATATAATGATTTAAGGACTAGTCCAACAGGAAAATATCACAATCCTAAATATATATACACCTAACACTGGAGCTCCCAAATTTAGAAAACAATTACTATTAGGCCTGCTAGGTGAGATCAACAGGAACACAATAACAGTGGGAGACTTCAACACTCCACTTACAGAACTAGACAGATTATCAAGACAGAAAGTTAAGAAAAAAAAAAACTTAAACTATACCCCAAAACAAATGGACTTAACAGATATTTACAGAACATTCTACCTAACAACTGCAGAACATACATTCTATTCATCAGCACATGAACCATTCTATAAGATAGATTATATGATATACCAAAAAAAAAAGTCTCAACAAATTTAAAAAACTGAAGTTATATCAGGTGCTCTCTTAGACCACAGTGGAATAAAATTGGAAATGAGCTTAAAAAGGAATCCTCAAAACCATATATATACATGGAAATTAAATAGCCTTCTCCTGAATGATTGTTGAGCCAACAGTCAAAATGTAAATTAAAAACTTATTTGAAGTGAATGATAATAGTGACAAAAGCTAGCACAACCTCTGGGATACAGCAAAAGCAGTGCTAAGAGGAAAGTTCATAGTATTAAATGCCTACGTTAAAAAGTCTGAAAAAGCACAAATTGACAATCTAAGGTCATACCTCAAGCAGCTAGAGAAACAAGAGCAAATCAAACCCAAACCCAGCAGAGGAAAATAAATAATCAAGATCAGAGCAAAAGTAAATGAATTTGAAACAAAAACAACAACAAATAAAATCTGGTTCTTTGAAAAGATAAAATTGATTGGCGATTAGTGAGATTACTGAAAAAAGGCAAGAGAGAAGATCCAAATAAGATCAATTAGATATTAAAAAAAAAATCCAGAGATATTGCTATTGATACCACAGTTTCTATTTCTTCCTGGTTTAATCAAGGATGGTTGTATATTTTCAGTAATTAATCCAACTCCTCTGGGTTTTCTATTTTATGCACATAAAGGTGTTCATAGCAGCCTTGAACGATCTTTTGTATTTCTGTGGTATCAGTAGTAGTATCTCCAGTTTTGTTTCTAATTAAAAAGTTACCAAAAACTGAAAAAAGTTCAGAGCCAAATAGATTCACAGCTGAATCAGACATTCAAAGACAAATTGGTACTAATCCTATTGACACTATTCCAAAAGATAAAGAGGGAATCTTCCCTAAATCATTCTATGAAGCCAGTATCACCCTAATACCGAAACTAGAAAATGATATAATAAAAAAGGAAAACTGTAGACCAATAACCATGATGAGCATTGACGCAAAAATCCTCAAGAAAATACTAGCTAACTGAATCCAACAGCATACCAAAAAGACTCCACCGCAATCAACTGAGCTTCATACCAGTGATTCAGGGATGACTTTATATCCACAAGTCAATAAATGTAATAATATATAAACAGAATTATAAACAAATATTACATGATCATCTCAATAAATACAGAAAAAGCAACTGACAAAATCTAGCATCCCTTTAGGATTAAAACGTGTCAAAATCAGCATAGAAGGACCATATCTAAGTTAATAAAAGCCATCTATGACAAACCCATAGCAAACATTATACTGAATGGAAAAAAACTTTCCCCCTGAGAACTGGAACAAGACAAGGATGCCTACTCTCACCACTCCTCTTCAACATAGTACTGGAAGTTCTTGCCAGAGCAATTAGACAAGAGAAAAAAATAAAGGGCTTCCAAATTGGTAAAGAGGAAGTCAAACTGTCACTGTTTGCTGATGACATGATCATATACCTAGAAAACCCTAAAGACTAGTCTAATAGCTCAAAGGACTGGTAAATGAGTTCAGCAAAGTCTTAGGATACAAAATCGTTGTACACAAAATAATTTACACCTGCTATATCCCAACAGTGACCAAGACAAGAATTGAATTAAGAACTCAACCCCTTTTACAATAACAGTAAAAATATAAAATACTTAGGAATATGCCTAACCCAAGAGGTGAAAGACCTACACTAGGAAAACTACAAAACACTGCTGAAATAAATTACAGACAATACAAATAAATGAAAACACATCCCATGCTCATGGATGGGTAGAATCAATATTGTAAAAATGACCATACTCCCAAAAGCAACCTACAAATTCAATGCAATTTCCATCAACATATTACCATCATTCCTCAAGAACTAGAAAAAACAATCCTAAAATTCCTATGGACCAAAAAAGAGCCTACATAGACAAAGCAAGACTAAGCCAAAAGAATAAATCTGGAGACATTACATTACCCTATTTCAAACTATACTATAAGGCCATTATCACCAAAACAGCATGGTATTGGTATAAAAATAGGCACATAGATCAATGGAACAGAATAGAGAACCCAGAAATAAAGCCAAATACTTACAGTGAACTGATCTTTAACAAAGCAAACAAAAATACAAAGTGGAGAAAGGGCATGCTATTCAAGAAGCCACATGTAGATAAACAAAACTGGATCCTTATCTCTCATCTTATACAAAAATCAACTCGAAATGGATCAAAGACTTAAATATAAGACTTGAAACCATAAAAATTCTGGAAGACAATATTGCAAAAACTTTTCTAGACACTGGCTTAGGCAAAGACTTTATGACTAAGAACCCCTCAAAAAATGTAACAAAAAAAAAGATAAAGAGATGGGGCTTAATTAAATTAAAAAGCTTCTGCACAGAAAAAAAAAAAAAAAAAAGAAGAAGAACAAGAAGAATCAGCAGAGTAAACAGACAACCCACAGAGTGGGAGAAAATTTTCACAACCTATCCATCCGACAAAATAATAATATCCAGAGTCTACAAGGAACTCATATAAATCAGCAAGAAACAAACAAACCAATGAAAAAGTAGGCTAGGTATATGAACAGGCAATTCTCAAAAGACGATACAAATGGACAACAAACACATGAAAAAATACTCAACATTACTAATTACATGGGAAATGCAAATCAAAACCACAATGTAATATCACCTTATTCCCTCAAGAATGGCCATAATAAAAAAATTGAAAAATAATAGATATTGGCTTGGATGTGGTGAAAGAGAACACTCTTACACCATTGGTGGGAATGCAAACTAGTACAACTACTATGGAAACCCTTGTGGAGATTACCGAACGAACTAAAGGCAGGCTTATCATTTGATACAGCAGTCCCATTACTAAGTATCTACCCAGAGGAAAATAAGTCATTAAAGGAAAAAGATACGTGCACATACCTGTTTACAGTAACACAATTTCCAATTGCAAAAATATGGAACCAGCTCAAATGCCCATCAGTCTTCAAGTGGATAAAGAAAATTTGGTAAATACACACACACACTCACACACACCATGGACTACTACTCTGCTATAATAAGAAATGAAATAATGATATCTGCCACAACCTGGATGAAATTGGAGACCATTATCTTAAGTAAAGCAACTCAAGAATGGAAAGCCAAACATCATATGTTCTTACTCATAAGTGTGAGCTAAGCTATGAGGATGCAAAAGCGTTAGAATGTTGCAGTGGATGTTGGAAATCCAGGGGAAAGGGTGGAAGGAGGTAGGGGATAAAAGACTACACACTAGGTATAGTATACACCGCTTGCATGATGGGTGCACCAGAATATCAGAAATCACCGCTAAAGAACTTATTCCTGTAACCAAACAACACCTGTTCCCCCAAAACCTATAGAAATAATAACAAATAAATAACAATAAGAAGAAAGAAAAAAATATGGAGTTTTTTAAACTTAGGTTCACAAAAGTGAGTTAATCAAGAACGTGGTGAGAGTTTGATAAAATAAATAAATTTTTATTAAAATCTGAATAACTATCCCTTGTTCTTAACAAAAATAAGTTGCAGAAAACTTGAATAATAATTGTAATAGGGCCATAAAATTTATCTGGTTTTAATTTAGCACAAAGTGTGGAGTAGTTTGAAGAAGATTTTTACTACAAATTAAATATGCATTCATGAGAGAATAAGAATTTGAGTTACATATACATTTTTAAAAGTATTTTGAGTTTGTCCTCTAGAGCTTTTGGATTACTACAAGCCTGTTTTCTTCTATTCAGAGATTCTGTTTGGTGCATGACTTACATAGCTTTTATAGATACGATGGCTTGCCTCTTCCACTAATTGAGGTCACTTTTCAGAAGGAACATTTATTTGCCCAGGATTTGTCAAACACTCAATCTCCTGATGGCTTGTCCTTTTTGGCTTGATATCAAATGATTGTGGTAGTCTGTCCCTTAGAATCTCCTAGGGATATTCTAGGAGTAAAGATGAAACACAACATTTCTGATTTCCTGTTACCTTTTTTTAAAAAAACTCAACCCACTCATGTATCCCATACACCCCTATGGAAGCAGGGGTGATCTGACAGCAATTTTAAACATAACATTAATAGCCAGTATTGATGGAACTGATTGGGCTGATCAAGCTAATATTTCTTTCCTTGCATATAACTTATAGTGTTTACTTTTTTCCAGAAAACCAAGGATATGAGATGCTGGCTTTCATATAAGAACTCCCCAAAAGGAATATAACCTATTTCAAATACATTTTTATTTCAGCATGCTTGTCATCTTTCTAGATTCATAAAACTTTTAAGACTTTCCTTTATTTCATAAGTCCCCCCAATTTCTTGCACCTTTGTCCAACATTATATCCTTTTGAAAATAATGTTATATATTTCAGCACAACACACGAAAAAAACATGTAAATTCAATTCCACTCCCAACTATGGGTCTAGTTTTCCATAGAGTTACCTAATTTTTAAACCTGTTTATTTACATTTTTTCCCAGTTATGTTTTTAAAAATTCATTAATTCTGAAATGGAGCACTGAATTAACATGTTCTATGTTATCTAATACTTCCTGTTTTAAAGAGAAAATTAAAAGTGATATTAAATGTGATTACAAAAGGCAAAAGACATATCTCAGGTTCATTTGAAATAATTTAAAGATTTTAAAATATATTCAGCAACATTTTAGGTTGAGTGAATTTTATTTCATTCTAACATTTAACAAATGTATGTATTTGGATTTCAATTGATATGACCTAATAAATAAAAATGTGCCATACAGAAAAAACATTCAGTTTCCTAAGCTTTAAAAATAACCATTTTTTTTGCTCACAAAATATACAAATATTATTTTGAGTTGAATTAGTTTACTCAAAATGATAGACATAATTTCTGATGAAACACTATGTATATCTAGCTTCCAATTAAAATTCAGGTAGATATATTTTAGTACTTGGATTAAGCTTAATAATATATTAGTGACACTTAGTTAATTCTGAGTGTCAAATTGATTGGATTGAAGGATGCAAAGTATTGATTCTGGATGTGTCTGTGAGAGTGTTACCAAAGGAGATTAACAGTTGAGCCAGTGGGCTGGGAAAGGCAGACCCACACTTAATCTGGGTGGGCACCCTCTAATCAGCTGCCAGAATGGCCAGGTTATAAAACAGGCAGAAAAAAGTGAATTCGTGAATAGTCTGGACTGGCTTAGCCTCCTAGCCCATATCTTTCTCCCGTGCTGGATACTTCCTGCCCTCAAATACTGGACCCCAAGTTTTTCAGCTGTGAGACTCAGACAGGCTCCCTTGCTTCTCAGCTTACAGGTAGACTATCATGGGACCTTGTGATCATATGACTTAATGCTTCCTAATAAACTCCCCTTTATATATATATATATATATATCCTATTAGTTTCATTCCTCTAGAGAACCCTGACTAACAGAGAATTTTGGTACCAAGAGTGGCTCTAGAGGAACAAAATTAAGGATGAATTTCTTTCTTTGGTTTTGGGGTTTCTGGAGTTGGCTGCTTAATATGATTAGACCCCAAAATCCTAAGGACTCTACTTCTAATACTATGGAGAACACTGATAGTCTTCGGCTTAAACTGTTTAGAGGGTTATGCAAAATAAATGCATTTGACACTCCTGATTCACTGTTCATGAGAGGCAAGGAGTTGAGTGACTCTACATGTAATACTTTTGACTATATGTGGATAACCAAGAAACTATTTTAATAAAGTTGGTTGGTTGCTTCTAAGTTCACTGGACAAAGTGATAAGAGAAAATGGTGATCTCAGAAAGTCGAACTCCTGGCTTCAGAAGCAGATACTAAGCCTCAAATCTGCGAAGATTGCCTTGAGTGAGAGTCCTATCTTCTGTAGAGAAAGAGCTGAAATTGTGGAAAAACAGACACAAGCTCATGTGAGTGGCTGACATGCAAAGAAAGGTGCATGCAGAGCCAACCTTGCCAGGTGTCTACTGTTAAAGTGAGTGCACTGACTGGAAAAGAATGGGATCCTGCAACTTGGAATGGGGACATGTGGAGGACCCTGATAAAGCTGGGGACATTGAACTTGTAAACTCTGATAAATCTTTTTTGCCAGAAGAAACAGATTTCGCATTCCCAGTAGTGGCAACATCCCCTCCACAACTCAAGCTGCCATCAGCCTTTCAACCTTTGTCTGAGGAGATAAACCCTTCACTGCCTGAGGCAACAGTGATGGCCTCCCCTGAGGCAGTTGCCAGGCAAGATAATGTTGATTCTCTTTGACGCCACCCCCAACACTCCTGTTTGCTTCTAGACTTATAACTAGACTGAAGTCCCAGCACGCCCCTAGAGGTGAGGTTGTGTGTGTGACCCATGAGGAGGTGCCCTACACTCAAAAGGAACTACTTGAGTTTTCTAGTTTATATAAGTAGAAATCTAGAGAACAGGCATGGAAATGGATATTAAGGGTATAGGATAATGGTGGAAGGAACATAAAGTTAGTTCAGGCTGAATTTATTGATTTGGGCCCACTAAGTAGGGATTCTGCATTTAATGTTGCAGCTCAGGAAGTTAAAAAAAAAAAGGTTCTAATATTTTATTTGCTTGGTTAGCTGAAATATGGATTAAAAGATACTCCACTGTGAGTGAGCTGGAAGTGCCTAATCTCCCTTGGCTTAATGTAAGGGAAGGGGTCCAAAGGCTTAGGGAGATTGGGATGGTAGAGTTCCAGTTAGAACTACACATCCCAGCTGGGAGGGTTCAAAAGATATACCTTTGACCAATGCTTTGTGAAATAGATATTTAATGGCAGTGCCTGCATCTTTAAAGAGCCCAGTAATTGCTCTTCTCTGTATATCCGATCCAACAGTGGAAACTGCAATCACTCGAACACAAAATTTAAATACAATGGGAATAATTGGATCCCAATGTGACAGGGGCCAAGTGGTGGCACTCAACCATCAAAGTCAAGGTGGGCGTAGCTACTGTAATGGACAGCAGAGGCAAAGCAGCAATCAGAATAGTCTGATTCATGTAAACCTCTGGCATTGGTTAATTAATCACAGTGTTCCTAGAAGTGAAATTAATAGGAAGCCTACTGCATTCTTGCTTAATTTATGTAAGCAGAAAACTTCCAGCTTGAATGAACAAGACTAATTTGAATTGTAAAAACAGAATCATTTTGGAGACTACTGGACACTGGTTCTGAGGTGACGTTGCTTTCAAGGGAACCAAAACATCATTGTGATCTTCCAATTAAAATAGGGGCTTATGGAGGTCAAGTAATTAATGGAGTCTTAGCTCAGGTCTTAGTTATGGTGGGTCCAGTGGGTTCCTGGACTTATCCTGTGGTCATTTCCCCAGTGCCAGAATACATAGTTGGCATAGACATACCTAGCAGTTGACAAAAGTCGCACAATATAGTTTTTAGAAAGTTACTTTATTAAAATCAAAAGTGAAAAACTATAAAGAAACATGAAACCTTAATACATTCCTTAATTCATTAACTTTTCAAAACAATTTCAATGTTGTAAAATATTACTATTATTTGTATAAACTTTTTTAGATATAACTTTGTATTATCAATAGCATAATCATGTCACACAAAATCTTACTACCTTGTAGTTTGTTTCCTACTTACACTTAACATAAGGGAATAATTACAGGGACAATTACTATTCCCCACTTCTGATAAATTCTTTCAAATGGATGATGCACAGTTATTTTTGATACTATCTTCTTTCCACACCATGAGTCAATTTTTGCAAAAGAGTTGAAAGCCCTTTTCTGATTGATACATTGGGGAAGAATAAATTAAACGTACTTAGTTTAGCCACTTCTTTCTGCTGGAAAGGGTCACCTTACACATGGCGAGGCCTCAAAGTGGGCAATTGTTTCTGATTCTAGTACTCATTGTTAGTAGACAATTTGACTTTCATATCTAAGGTAATGATCTCCAACCTATTCTATTAGTACATAATAAAAGAGGAAGGAAGAGGAAGAAGAAAGGAAAGAAAAGAAATTTAATTTGATATTTGTTAGTCTTTACTTTGTTATAGACATCGGTTTGGGCTCAGTTTTTTTTTTTTTTTTTTTTCACAATAGAAGAAAATACTGTTACCTCTCTTTAATGAAATTTGTTTTTTTAGTGACACAAAATATTTTACATATTTATGGAGGGTACATGTGATTATACTTTACATGCATGTAATGTGTTATGATCAAGTCAGGATATTTGGGGTATCCATCACCTTCAGTATTTATCATTTCTGTGTGTTAGTAACATTTCAAGTCCTCTTTTCTAGTTACTTTGAAATATATGTTGTTGCTCACCGTAGTCACCCTACTCTGAGCTATCAAATATTGAAACTTATTTCTTCTATCTAACTATATGTTTGTAACCACAAATCAACCTCTTTTTATCTCTTCCTATTTCCCATATATCCTTCCCAGTTTCTGCTTTCTATTACTGTTTTCTATCTCCAGGAGTTAAACTTTTTTAGCTCCCATATATGAGTGTGATCATGTTGTATTTGTCTTGCTGTGCTCTTATTTCACTTAACATAACCATGTTCAGTTCCCTCAATATTGCTGCAAATGACATAATTTCATTTTTTTTTCCTATGGTCAAATAGTATTTTTTGTGCATTTTCTCTGTTTGTTCATTGGAGGACTCTCAGGTGTATATCACATCTTTGATATTTGTGAACAGTGCTGTGATAAACATTTGAGTACAGGTATCCCTGTGACAAGCAGATTTTTTTTTTTTTCCTCTGGACAAATACCCAGTAGTGGGATTGCTGGATAATATTGTAGTTCTCTTTTTAGATTTTTGAGAAACCTCCATACTGTTTTCTATAGTGGTTGTAACAATGCATATTCTCACCATGGGGATATGAGTGCTCTTTCTCCATATCCTAGCCAGCATCTGTTATTTTTCATCATTGTAGTAATAGCCATACTAAGTAGGGTAAGAGAATTTCTCATTGTGGTTTTAATTTTAATTTCCCTGGTGATTAGTGATGTTGAGTATTTTTTATATACCTGTTGGCCATTTTTATATCTTTTTTGAGAAATGTCTATTTATGCCCTTAGCCTAATTTTTAATAATTTGTTTTTATTATTGAGTTTCTTGTATATCCTAAATATTAGTCTCTTGTCAGATAAATAGTTTGCAAATATTTTCACTCATCCATCAGGTTGTCTCTTTGGTCTGTTGATTGTTTCCTTTGCTTCTTAGTTTAATATAGTCCCATTTGCCTTTTTTGTTATAGCTGTCTGTGCTTTTCAGGTCTTATTCATAAAATCTTTGCCTACACTGATGTCTTGAATGTTTTTCCTATGTTTTTTTTTTTTTTTCTAGTAAATTTGTGTTTTGGAATCTTATGTTTAAATCTTCAATCCATTTTATCATTTTTAAAAATTTCATTATACTTTTAAGTCCTGGGGTACATGTGCAGAACATGCAGGTTTGTTACATAGGTATACATGTGCCATGGTGGTTTGGTAACAGTTGTAATGGTTCCATTTTCACTTCTAATTTTACTTCAGACTTCTTTCCTTAGTTGGACTAGCTGGTTCATCAATTTCATTTATCTTCTTAAACCACCAACTTTTTTTTCTCTTTAAAAATCTTTTGTGTTATTTTTCAGTCTATTTCATCCAGCACTGTTCTGATCTTTATTATTTCTCTCCTTCTGTTAATCTTGGATTTGGTTTGTTCTTGCATTTTTAGCTCCTTGAGATGTATTGTTAAGTTGCTTATTTGAAATGTTTCTACTTTTGTGATATAGATGTTTATTGATATGAACTTCCCTGTTAGCACTGCTTTTGCTGTATCCTACAAGTTTGGATATGTTATGTTTTAATTTTCATTTGAGAAATTTTTGAATTTCCATTTAATTTCTTTATTGACCCAATGATCATTTACGAAAATGTTGTTTCATTTCCATATATTTGTATAGTTTTAAAAGTTTCTCTTAGTATTGATTTATTGGTAATGATTTCTGCTTTTGTTTTGTTTTGTTTTTCATTGTGGTCTGAGAAGGCATTAGATATAATTTTGATTTTTTAAAAAAATTTGAGGTTTGCCTGGTAACCTAATATGTGGTCTATCCTGGGTAATATTCCATGTGTTGAAAAGAAGAATGTATATTCTCTAGTTTTTGAATATAAAGATTTGTTAATGTTTATTAGGTTTATCTGGTCCAAAATTTAGTTTAAATTCATTGCATTTTAGAAAGTCTGTCTAATGCTGACAATGAGATATTTAAATCTCCCACTATTACTGTATTGCAGTCAATCTTTAGATCTAGTAACATTTGTTTTATTAATCTCAGTATTCCTGTGTTAGGTACTTTTATATTTAAAATTGTTATTTCCTCTTTCTGAATTAATGCCTTTATCAATATATAGTGGCCTTCTTTGTCTTTCTTTTAATATCATTTTTTACTTAAAGTTTGTTTGATCTCACATAAGTGTAGCTGCTCCTGCTCACTTTTGGTTTCTGTTTGCATAAAATATCATTTTCCAACTCTTTTCTTAAATCTGTATGTGTCTTTACAGATTAAAGTGTGTTACTTATGGGAAACACATAGTTGGATGATGGTTCTTTATCCATTCTACCAGCCTATATTTTTTAATCCATTTGCTTTCAAGGTTATTATTGATATGCTAGAATTTTTCTGTCCTATTGTTATTTTCTGGTTGTTTTATATACTCCTTTTTCCTTTCTTTTATTCTTATTTTTTGTCATTTTGCTATGGTGGTTTTCTATAGTTGTACCATTTGAGTCCTTTATCTTTCTCATTTGTGTGTTTGGTTTACCAAAGAGTTTTATACTTTCTTGTGTTTTCATGATAAATGTCATCCTTTTATTTCCAGGTTTAGGATGCCCTTCAGCATTTCTTTTATAACCAGTCTAGTGGTGATCAATTTCTGTTTGCCTGTCTGGGAAAGACTTTATTTCACCTTCATTTATGAAGGATAATTTTCTTTGATATAATATAATCGGGTAGTAATTTTTTTTCAGCACTTTAAATATGTCATCTGATTCTCTCCTGGCTTGTAAGGTGTCTGCTGAGAAATACACTGTGTGTCTGATGGGAGCTCCTTTACAGGTATTATAGGTGACTAGGTGTCTTTCTCTTGCTGGTTTTAGAATCTTCTCTGTCTTTTGACTTAAGACAATTTGGCTATAATGTGCCATTTGACCATAATTTGCATTGTATCTGTTAGGGAATTTTGAGCTTCTATTATCTGAATGTCTAAGTATCTTGCTAGACTCAGAAACTATTCATTTATTATTTTGTTAAATAGATTTCCTAGCTCTTTTATTCTCTCCCCCAAACCCCTAGGATACCTATAATTCATATATTCAGCCACTTTATGTTTTTCAAAATGTCATAAAGGCTTTATTCATTCTTTTTTCTTTATTTTTACTTGATTGAATTATTTCAAAAGATTTGTCTTCAAGTTCTGATATTCTTTCTTCTGCTTGATCTAGTCTATTATTGAAGCTTTTGAATGCATTTTGTGTTTAATTCAATGAATTCTTCAGTTCCAGAATTTCTCTTTGGTCATTTAAAAAAAATGTCTGTCTCTTTGGTGAATTTCTCATTCATATCCTGAATGTTTTTCTGTATGGCTTTTAAGGATTTTTTTGTACCTCACTGTTCTTTTTTAAAATCAGTATTTTGAATTATTTATCCAGAATTTTGTGAATTTTTTAAAATTGGCATTTGTTGTAGAATTACCATGTTTCTTTGGAGATGTCATATTTCCTTGCTTTTTCTTGTTTCCTGTGTGCCTACATTGATATACATCTGGTGTAACAGTTGTTGATTCTTCCAATTTTTTGATTTTGCTTTTATAGGGAAGGACTTTTACCTGATAATTATACATGTTGTTGGAGTAGGGCACTTTGGTTTTGATATTGGGTGCATGCAGTAGTATAGTGTTGTCTGTCTATGATTTCTTTGGCCATAAACAGCATTAGTGGTATCTGTTATCTCCTCAGTGGTTTAAGGTGCAGTTATTTAAGGTGTGGTGAAGTTTTGCTGGGAACTAGGATGCCAGGTGTACCAATGAGCGTTCCAGCAGTGACAGCAGTGAGCTGAGCATGCCTGCACCTAAGCCCCAGAGCAGTGTATGCTGGCTCTGGTGTTAGCAGGACCAGGAGGGCTGATTCTTGTGCTTCAGGCAATTTTATCAGACGCCAGCAGTGGGCAAGGCATATGGTGAGATGCTTCGGCCCCTGGGCAGTGAATGTGATGTGGGCAATGGCAGTAGCAGTGATGAGGAAACTCACTGGAATCCAAGTGGTCCATGCTGGTATTGGCAGTGGCTGTGAAGGATCAGATGAACCAGGTCCCTAGCATGCAAGTGGCTCATGCAGGTGGGTGGCAGCTGTAGTGGTATCAGCAGGTTGAGTTGTCCTGACCTCAGACCATGGGAAGAGTTTTCAGGTGCCTACGGTGGTGGACTGGACAGGGTGATAACTTGGATGTTGTGCTTGAGTACAGAGGGGATGAGAACAGTCCAGCAAACTTGTCCTTAAGTCCCCTGGTAGTGTGTTCAGGCACACTATAATAGGCAGAATGAAGTGTGATGTGGTTTGGCTCTGTATCCCCACCCAAAATATCATGTCAAATTGTACTTGCCAGTGTTGGAGGAGAGGCCTGGTGGAAGGTAATTGAATCATGGGGGCAGACTTCCTCTTTGCTATTTTCAATGTAGTGAGTTCTCACAAGATCTGGTTGTTTAAACGTGTGTAGCACTTTCCCCTTCACTCTCTTCCTCCTGCTCTGCTCTGTTAAGGCATACCTCTTTTCTCTTCATTTTCCACTATGATTGTAAGTGTCTTGCGACCTTCCCAACCATGCTTCCTATACAGCCTGTGGAACTGTGAGTCAATTAAACTTCTTTTCTTTATAAATTATAGAGTGTCAGGTAATTCCTTACAGCAATGCAAGAATGGACAAATACAGGGTGATTTTCAGGTCACTGGCAGAATGCTCTAGTAGGGAAAGCAGTGGCTGTGCTGTGGGCCTGCTGCCAGGGAGGATGGTGCCACTCTCAGTGGGAGCTGCAGAGGCAAGCAGCTGTGGGTCATACAGTCTGCTCATGCTTTAGTCCCACAGAAGCTTGCAGCAATTGTGGTGATATCTGACCTTAGGGCATGTTTAAAAATGCCCAGCCTACAGTCTCTCTCCTTGTTCCAGGAGTAGCAATAGTGGAATCAGCCCTAGGGAAGGACATAGTTCTTTGGAGGCTGGCCTCTCAGTGGCTATTGGCCTGCCACGAGGGAGGATGAGGCCACTATTAATAGGCACAGTGTAGGCAGGCATCTGTAGGGCACAAGGTTTGGTTCTGCTTTGGTCCCATGGCAATCAACAGCAGTGGTGTCCAGATTTGTCCTTGGGGCTCATGAAAGATCTTTGCCTACTCTCTCCTTCTTTTGTCCAGCATCAGCAGCCATGGCATCAGCTCCCAATTCTGAAAGCTCAGCCATCCCCATTCTTTTGAAAGTTGAGCTCTCAAAACAGCACCATGCTGTAGCTGCTCAGGGCTCAAAAGCTTCTGGTACTCAGCATGAGTTCCATCTTTGGAGCAGTGCTTCTCTGAAATTTCTAAATAGTCCTCTATGCTAGTTTCCAGGCCCACGAAAGTTGAGGGGCTCTCTGCTAGGATTGTAAAAGTCTGTGGAAGGAGTATGGAGCCCTGGGGGTCTCTCACTTACCCTTTCCCCATGTCTAGGTGCTTCTCAGCTCCCAGTGGATACTAGCCAAACAGGCCGCTATGCATTCCTGTTCTTTGCTTTTGGTGCTTCCTATCACTTCTCTGTTTAATCTCAGTGTTATTCCTTCAGATGATGTATTCTAGTGTGATGATTATTATTATTGAGACAGAGTTTTGCTCTTCTGTCCAGGCTGGTGTGCAATGGCACGATCTTGGCTCACTGCAACCTCTGCCTCCCAGGTTCAAGCGATTCTCCTGCCTCAGCCTCCCAAGTATCTGGGATTACAGGCACCCACCACCACTCCTGGCTAATTTTGTATTATTAGTAGAGATGGTATTTCTCCATGTTAGTCAGGCTGGTCTCAAACTGCTAATCTCAGGTGATTTGCTCGCCTCAGCCTCCCAAAGTGCTGGTATTACAGGTGTGAGCTACCGTGCCCAGCCTTCTAGGTGTGTTTATTTACTTGCTATTTTGGTTCCTCTCCATGAAAGAGGTATGTACTAGTTTCATATAGTCAGCCACCTTGTCCCTTATTGGAATGTACTTTTAGATGACCTAAAATTTTCTTTGTATCAAAGGGTATTTCACCAAGCTATAGAAATATTTGCTGTGGTTCAAAACAGTATAACATTCATAAAAAGATCGTATAGTTATCTATAGTAAGATTTGACAAATTTTAATAAAAACCTGAATTCTCTTTGTACCAACTTTGGTGTGGTAAAAGTACCCATGCTAATCAGATGCTCTCATTGGAAAGTATTTATAACTTTAGACTAATAAGAAAAAAAATGTTTTCTCCATCTTACATTTGAGGAGACTGAGTCTTAGAGAAATTAGATGGTTTGCTCAAGGTTATGAATAAGGTATATTTTAACAATAGTACTTGAAGTCAGATTTGTGTTAAACTAGAGATGGTTGTCTTTCCATTGTACTATGTTGCTTTGTTGGAAAAACTGTATATTGCAGCTCAGTAAAGTAATAATATTTGGAAATGTCTCATTACTGATTATTGTTTTATTTTTCAGTGTTTGCTCTTTTCTTATATACCTCTTTACATATATATATATATATATATATATATATACATATATATATATATATTTATGTGTAAACCATCTTTCTTAGAGGATAACCTCCATATGAATAAATTCTGCATTTTAAAGCATTTTGAAAACATTATAACATAGACCACAAGATGAACAATAATTTTTAGTTTGTACAATATTGAATACACCTTATCTACTGAACGATATGAAGCTTTCTTTAAAATGGAACACAGCGCTAGATGTATTTCATAGGAATCATTTTTTTTTTCCTGAAACTTAACCATTATTATTGGTCAAACCCCCTTATCTTTAATCTTGACTCATTCTTGCCCTCTATACAATATATAGCAAGATAGATCATGCTTACAAAGCAGTATTTCGTTTACTGCAAGAGGTCATTGTAGAACAGCTCTTATGGTTCCTGACCTAGAAGAACCATGTGATTTCTATAGTAAGAATTATGGAAAATAAAGTAGGTAAATAAGATATACCTCGTTATATACTATGAGAGAGTATGAAATGCAATTTTGAAGGGTTTAAAGTTTAGTAAAGATAATCAAGAGACAGAAAATTGTGCAGCTAGAATATTTGGAGAGGCTTTGTTGATTAAAAAAATACAGCTTGTTCCTTACTGTTTTATAATGATCATGTTTTGTGCCACTTCCTTTGCATGTTGTGACTTTTGGGCTTCTTGGGCCTACCATTTCTTCTCTTGGAGCTAATTAATGAAACTGCAGCTTTGGGTCTTGAAAACTACAAACCCTCCTAAATGCAGTGAAAGAAATCTCAGCAAGATACAAAGGAGAGATATTCCCTCCTGATTTATAGCTGTAGAGAAACAGATGTATTTTTGAAGAGTTATTTTAACAAGTCTAAGAATCCTGAACTATTGATATGTTTGCTATATCCTGTGAAACTAAGCCTTAATCTCCTTAACATCTGTGATTCTGACTGGCTGTAAGCTAATAATTTTTTGCCCTTGGTCATATTTAAATTAACATCTTTTTTTTCTAAAACAATGAAGTATTATACATTTTCTCATCAACCAGAAGAGAATTGCTGACATTTCCTTTTTTTCCCACATGCTTGGAGAGGAGGAGGAAACCCAATCTATGACTCTGCTGTATTTCTCATTTAAATAAAGGTTGAGATGTTTTGCCTCATTTAAGTTAATGGTTTCTTGGAGATGTTACTGGAATTAAATTTTTTAAAAGAGAAGAAATTTTAAATAAATACAATGGAAGAATTAGGAAAAATAGTGTTGATTAATGAAAAGAACATAATTAAAATGTACAAGGAGGAGATGGTTCTAGCACCAATCTACTATTCACTTACCATTCATTCATTCATTCATTCAGTACACTGTTACTGAGTTTCTATTTGGTACCAGAAGCCTAGTCAAGTATTTAGAATAAAGAAATAAACTTGGAGTCAAAGTCATTTGGGTCTGGAAACAGAGTTTAACTCGAAAAAATTAAGTGGCCTTGAACAAGATAATTGACTTCTATAACTCCATTACCTTTACTTCTTGTATAAAATAGGAAAATGATACACTATGATTTGATTAAAATGCAAGGTTGACAATTAAATGCAAGGTACATTTTTATTTACTTTAGCAAAATAAATAAAAGATATTAAAATTTATAGAATAACTGAGAGATAGATGAAGAAATAGATCTATATATGAACTATTGTTATTCAACATTTTAGAAATCAGTGAAATATTATGGGGCTTATGGTAGCATGTTCCTGGTAAACAAAAGATTTGTGCTAGATTCTGAGATTACATCTTTGTTCTCTGTTAGACATTTTGGAGAGCAGAGGCAAGAGTGTTAACATCTCTAGAGATGTTATTTTGATTGGGAAATTTCACTTTTTTGACCTCAATATCCTTATTTGTTAAGTGAGTGAGTTTAATCACTAGGGTGTTTGTGAAAACCCAAATCATGCAGTTTTATATTCTCCATGTTTATTTATGCTGTTTGTTAAAGACAGATCTTTTTACCATATATGAGTCAGGAAATCACTTCTTCTATTATTATTTTGTAGTTCTCTCGAAACAAAGTTTGTCTACCAAAGGATGATGAATCATAGGGTTTATCCCTAGTTGCATTCTGACTTTGAAGGTGTGGTCAGCATCAAGATTCTTTTATCATTGGTTCCCTCATGCAGCTATTTACTATTCAGCAGTTACATTGCTGGTCCTTCCTGGTTAAATTACAATTGTTTCATATTTCTAAAACTCTTAGAAAGATTATAAACTGTTTCCATTATTTTCTTTGTGTTATTTTAATGATTGTTTTCAATATTTACTTTCTCAACTATAAAAGATTGAAAGGTCTTATAAAATATTTAAAGTACTAATACAGTGATCAGTAAACAATATGTTTCAATCAAACAAAGTGGGTGTGAACATCTGCTTGAAAATTATTAATTAAATTTCCTTTCTCATAAAATATAATAGGTGAATAATTTCACTTGATTTTGAACTCAATAACTATAGAAATAAAAAGAGATTTAGTTGAGAATCACTTCAGCAGAGAACTTCAGCTCTTATAATAGTAAGCAGAAAAAAATTCTAGGCACAAAGAATGGAAAGTTGCTGTGACTCTTAAGTCTCTGCACTGCCTGATGAACAGAAAAAAAATGTCCTTTCTAAATACCATTCCTCATTTCAAACAAGTTGTAGCATTTCATCTTCACCATATGACTAAGGCAAAAACTTGTATAGGTTACGGTCATCAATCAAAGTACCTGTTAAAAAGTTCTTTCTATTTTAGCTACTCTAGAAATTCTCATTTAGGGGATTCAGTTCACTGAGCCAGATCAATCCATACTAATGCAGCTATCATGACCTTTATCTTTATTTTCCTCTTTCAAAAATGCAATATAAACATAAATGAAAGCAAAACCAATTCCCATAAAGCTAACTGTCTTTCTGGTTTGGTTTCTTGTCATTGTTGATTTTGTTCTGTGGTGTGTGTGTGTGTGAGTGTTTGGCAGTGTTCTTGAGTATCTTTTATCCAAAATGCTTAGGACCACAAGTGTTTTGGATTTCAAATTTCTTTGGATTTTGAAGTCTTTGCTTTATACTGGTGGACTATCCCAAGTCCAAAAATCAGAAGTGCTCCAATGAACATTTTCTTTGAATGACAAATCAGTGCCCAAAAAGTTTCAGATTTTGGAGCATTGAGGATTTGGGATGCTCAGCCCATAATTTAAATATTCTTAAGTTATTTTCTATCTTTCATTTTGTAGTAGATACAATAACATTTTGTCCAGATTTTGCTTACAGGACTGAAACACTTATATCAAGGCATCATGGCTGGCAGGGTGGGGATATACTGGTGGTTGAGGCACTCTCATCTAAGTCTCTCTCCAGGAAGTGGGCCAAAGTGCCCTTCCCAAGACCTGTTTTTCCCAGAGGAAAGCATATATCCAAAGACTAGTATATAAAGGTAGAAAATTTGACTGCTTTGTCTCGAAGATTGCATACACTGAAGGGCCATGCCAGCCCCAGAGCCAAGGACTTTGTTGCCCCTAATTGCAATTCAGTTCCTTCTACCCAATTCTACTTCATTCATTACCCAACAGTTGTTTATCCTGAGAGGTTCAATATCTTAATAAACCTAGGAAACTAACCTAAGACAGAGAGCATGAAAACGTTTTTAATGGTAGTATAGAAAATTATGAAATTATTTTCAAATGACACACCATCATTTCTTTTTCTCAGACAAAAAGATTACCTAAAGTGTAGCTTATTGCCTTACATAGGGACTAAGGTTCAGGAAATGTAAGAACAGTCAGTAAAATGATGTGAGATATAATGTAAGACTATTAGAAGAGCTTTGCTGGACTTATTAACTGTCTGGTAAAGATTGAAATATACTTTCCTCTATCTCTTACTTCTATAGCAAACAACCTCATAAATGGTGTCTGTAGTCCATCATAATGTAAATGAAATATCTTATTTTCTACTCCCTGCCTATTCCAGGTTTATAAAACCTTTCTTTTATGGCTCCATCATTTTTCACCTATATTGAGTAGTATCCTCTATTGCCTCCTCCCTTCCAGCTATGCTTACCAATATCACCAGTTCATCACCTAAACTACAAATACAAATATGTCACTTCCTCACCTTCAATAGCTCCCTATCACTCACAAGAAAAATTCATCTTTTATCTTAATACTATATGGCATACAGGGTCAATGTAGTCTACATTTACTGCTTTAACCCTGCAAAAACTAGAAGTGGCAATAGTTATTTTAATACAAGGGATATTTGTACAACAGGGATTAGTTCTAATTCTAATTTATCAAAACTTTTTAATAAAGTTCTCTATTCTTCAAAAAAAAATTGATTCAATTACAATAACTACAAATAAAGCATAAGTAATAATTTAAAAGTAGTATGGAGAAGATAATTTGTTCTAATGAATAATGAATGCATTTTTCACCATTTTATCTTTATAAGCAGTTCATATTTCATAAAATCAAGGATGTTAAGATATTGGAATTAGAATCACTAAACTGCATTGTCTTACAGAAATAACATTGGAACTTTAATTTTATTTAGATGTCAGCATGATTAACAGTAACAGTTGAGAATGAATGTTCATAGAATTAATTTGACTACCAACCTGCTTATTAATGGATTATTAATCAAGAAGTATTTTCAAATTACAACATATATATATATATATATATATTTAGCTGCAACATACAAACATATATATACACACATATATACTTTAATGCAAATATCCATATAACATTTTCTTGCATGAAAAAATGTGTCCACAGAAAATTATATCTTTTGAATTTAATTCATGACAATTCAGAGTAACTGAATATATGGCATTCTGCTAGCTAGGCATTCATATTATAAACTTGTCATAAGAAGCATTGTTCTTTGTAGTATATAAAATTAAGATCAAAGTTACAAATCTAAAAACAATATATAATATTTTAAAGGGTTATAATAAAATTCTAAAATTTATAATATAGAAACCTATAGATAAATATTTGCCCAAAGGAAGAGCTCAGTGTTTATTAAAATGTGTAGTTAAAACTTCAAACATATTTTTTGAAATTATGAATAGTATGTATTATATATTAAAAATTATTCATGGAATTTAGGATATTGCAAAATGCTTTCATTCATGAGGACCATTTTTTGAGAAACACTAGTTTCATACTTGCTTTGTCCACATAAGCGATACCATGCTTCATTTTTTAAACAATTTTTATTGAGGTATAATTGAAATATAAAGAACTGCATACATTTAATGTATACAATTTGATTAGTTTGGACATATGCATGCAACTGTGATACCATCTCCACAACTAAGGTAACTCACATATCCAATACCTTCCAAATGTCATGGTGTCCTTTTTCTTTTCTGTTTGTTTGTTTTACTTCTTTGCATGTAATAAGAACACATAAGATCTACCCTCTTAAGAAATTTTAAAGTGCACAATACCACATTGTTAACTATAGGCACATGGTGTACAGCAGATCTTGAGGACTTATTCATCTCACATAAATAAAACTTGATATCCATTGAACAACTCCCCATTTCCCTGACCCCTGTCGCCTGGAAACCACGGTTGAATTATTTGACTCTATGAATTTAACAATTATAGATAATTCATATAAGTGGAATCATGCAGTATTTGTCTTTCTGTAACTGGCTTATTTCATTTTGCAGAATGTCCTACATACAAAGGACAGTATTTCCTTCTTTTGAAGGCTAATACTCCATTTTATGCATAGACCATGTTTTCTTTATCAATTCATCCATCCTAGAAACTTGTGTTGTTTTCATGTCTTAGCTATTGTGAATAACACTGCAATCAATGTGGGAATGCATGTATCTCCTCATGACAGAAATTTTAGTTATTTTGAATACATATCCAGAAGTAGAATTGCTAGACTGATATGGTTTGCTGTGTCCCCATGCAAATCTCATCTTGAATTCTCATGTGTTGTGGGAGGGACTTTGTAGGAGGTAATTGAATCATGGGGGCAGGTCTTTCCTGTAAGTCTCATGAGAATTGATGGGATTATAACAAAGAGTTTCCCTGCACAAGCTCTCTTGTTATCTGTTGCCATCCAAGTAAGATGTGACTTGCTCCTCCCTACCTTCCGCCATTATTGTGAGGTTTACCCAGCCGTGTGAAACTGTAAGTCCAGTCCAGTTAAACATCCTTCTTTTGTAAATTGTCCAGTCTCAGGTATAGACTGAAACATTAGATCGTATGATAATTCTATTCTTAATTTTTTGAGGAATCTCTATACTATTTTCCATAGTGACTGCACCATTTCCATTTTTAACCAACAGTTTACAAGGGTTCTAATTTCTCCACATCCTCTCTGTGATGGTTAATTTTAGGTGTGAACTTGACTGGATAAAGAAATATCTAGAGAACTGATAAAGCATTACACCTGGGTGTGTCTGTGAGTGTTTTCATAGGATATTGGAATGTGAATCAGTAGGCTGAGTGGGGAAGACCCACCCTCAATGTGAGCAAACACCATCAAAATTGGTGGGATCCTGGATAGAACAGAAGAGGAGAAAAGGATTTTATCTCTCTCCCTCTTTCCGTCAACACTCTACTCCTTCTCCCCTTACACATTAGAACTCCAGTTTCTCTGGCCTTGGGATTCCAGGACTCACGTGGCATACCCCTAGATTGAGAATTATACCTTGTCTTGCCTGATTCTGAGGCTTTTGGACATGGAGGCATGCTCTCAGTGCCTGAGTCTCCAACTCACAGACGGCCTGTCATGGCACTTCTCAGCTTCCCTAATCATGTGAGCCAATTCCCCTAATGAATCTCCTATCAGACACTTATATTTCATATATCCTATTGGTTCTGTCTTTCTGGAGAAGCCTAACACACTGAACAACATTTTTTATCTTTTGACTTTTTGGTAACAGCTATTTTAGCACGTATAATGTGATAGCTCATTATAGTTTTTGATTTGCATTTCCCTGTTAATTATGTTAAGAATCTTTTAATAGGCTTAAAGAAATGACTGTACAAGTTATTTGCTCATTTTTAATTTTTTTTGCTAATGAATTGTAGTAGTTCCTTGCATATTTTGAAAATTAACCCTTCTCAGATATCTTGTTTGCAAATAATTTCTTCTATTCATAGGCTGCCTTTTTATTTAATTGATTGTTTTATTTCATGTGCAGAAACTTTTTAGTTTATGTTCACCTGTATATTTTTGTTTTTGTTACCTATGCTTTTGGTGTCATATGCAAGAAATCATTTTTGTATAATGCCAACTGTAGTAAAAATTAGTAGATTTACTTCCTCATCTGAATGCACTCTGGAAACCCCATATTTCTGTATTCAGCATATCAAAAACAATTCTGTATTTCATCAGAGGTGGTACAAATGTTAAATAGCAACAACAAAAATAAAGCTTCATGTTCTGTATGGTTGCAGGAAAAGTTACTAAGTATAATGAGCATAAATATTCTCTTAATTAGCTATGTATTACATACATTTTGTTGAAAATTGAGCCATAAATTATACGTATTGCCCTCAACAGTTTGTTTTCTGAAAAAAAAATTCTAGATAAACAAGTCAGGATCCAAAAATTGAATAAAAATTTACTGAATATAATAGCATAAATTTATTATTGCTTTAACTGGGCTGCACAACAGTTTCTAACTAGTTCTTATTTGTTGTGAAAGATCTCATAGTATTTTGTTTTTTTAAAAATCTAAAAATTAACCCAAGGAAAAAATTACTCATTATGAAACAAACAGGAGTTTTTAAAGATTCATTTTTCGGCAAATAAAAGTGTCATTCAAAGTATGCCCAAGAATCATGAGTAAATAGCAGTTTATAAGGATGATATACTTAACTAGCAACATTAGCTCTTTTTGAATCTAATTGATGAAATCGCTATCTTCAAAAATGCCTTCAAGGTTTGGACTTAATGAACACCTCAAATTGTAATTTTCGTTTACTTAACAAGTGTTAAGATTTACTGATTACTTAAGTGTAAGGTGCTCTCTAAGATTGTGGGATATATTGATGAACAAATAAGACAAAGAAACCCTGCTTTCATGGAGCATACATTCTGGCGCTCAGCTTTTTTTTTTCTTCCCCTTTGGTTTCATATTTTTTATGTCCAGAAAAGAGGGGAAGTATTGGACCTTTCTTTACAATGAGATAAACTGTCAAGATTTTCTTTCACCATTTTTTGGAAGAATCATTACAGCCTCCATCTTTTAAGATACAAAGTAGTAAATAGAATTTCCTTCCCCATAAATTTATTTTAATTAAAAATAGGACTTCAGCTTCCTAATGCCAATGGAAGTTATTTCTAAGTTACTACTATTATGGAGCCCCCCTAATCATCTCATAGTAATTGTAGAATTCCAACAATCCTAAAGTTATACATTATCCTTTTAGCAAAGACAACTTATTTTGTAAAACAGGCTAAAAGTTGTCATCAAATTGGAAGTAAATCTCACATCTTATCAGAAATCTCATATCAAGATGGCATAAGTTTTTTTTAAATTAGTACCTAATTTTTTGGCAATTGCAAAGTTTCATTTGATGACTTTGCCACTAAGCCTTTGGGAACAGAGATGCAGCTTCTTGCAATAATCCTGTACTCATGGATTCATGAAGTGGGGGATTTTTTTTACTGTTACCACAGTCCATGGTTATTAAACAATTCAGAATTTCCCAGAACGTGCTGTCACCTAGCTCAAATTACTCGTTCTGTTTGCCACAATATTTTCATCAGTGATACAGGTATTAATGACTCCCTCACAATGTTGTTGAAAAACCTGGTCAGTGACCCTCAGCATAATCCAGGGCAGGTGGCTCCAAAGAATGGTAACAGCCAACAGCCAGCTGTAGAACACAGAATTTCTGTATTCCATCATTTCTGAGTCACCTGATCCCCTAGTTGCCACACACAAGCAGAAACTCTAAAATCTTGATCGTCAGACATGCTAAATGTGGACATAAAGATAATCATTCAGCCATTTATATTACTTTATTACCATGTTAATTCAATTCATTCAACATTTGTTTTGTCTATTATAGTGGTCATTATGCTAGGCATTTATAACAAAATCTGTGCCAGCATATCAATGTTTTATATTTAACAAACAACCATAATCATATTTAAATTTATTATAGCCTATTACTTTTATAGTTATAACTTACCATTTTCAAAAAGGCACATGTCTAAAACAATTTATTGCCAACTATATGCAATTTATTGTGCTAAAATAACAATTATTATTACTAAGTTTCTACTAGATTTTTATTCTGAAATTTGTAGGAATTTCTTATTTATCCTTCTGTTTTTGGATTTGGTGCCTAAAGAAACTTGAAGTGGTGGAAATAGAAGATGTTAAACACTTAAGAGTCTTGTAAAAGGATTTTAAATTTGGTCTTATAAAGTACTAACAAATGAAAGATAGTTTTAGTTTATATGTCCCTGATAAATCAAATTAGAACTGGAGGGTAAAAAGCATCAATAAGACAGATGTCCTTTCCAGTTAAAGAGGCAAAATCACTCCCCAAATGAAGACAATTCCCTCAGTGAATGCTGAATTCTGTGTTACAGGAGAATTGATTCAAAGATGGAAACATATCGATGCTTCTAATACTGAGTCACTAGTAATACATAGTTACTGAGCTTTTGAAATGTAGGTAGTGTGATTAAGAAGCTAAATTTTTATTTTAATTAATATAAATTTAATTTTAAATATGTAGCTAGTGTCAATTATGTTGGAAAGCAGAGTTATTGAATCCATTCAAACGTAAGGATCAAACAACATTTAAGGTTCTATCTCACATAGAAAGTCAATGCTTCTGAGGTTTTTAGGCAATGAAAATTGCTAACCACAAGGCTCCCTGCCCCACTTTGCACATGACTTCATTACAGGTGTTGTAACCAAGCGAGCGCGAAATCACCACTGAGACAAAGACTAGGCCAAACTGCAGGGTCTTTATTGCTGGCGGCCACAGAGGACTTGAGTCTCTCTAACCCGTGGCCTCGAAAGAAGGGTGTCAAGACCTTTTATGCCCGTAAACCACCTCCTGTGCGGGGGTGATGGCGAGGGGCTTTGGACATTCCGGGGACTTAAGTGGTTCACAGAGGTCAAGATAAGCATTAGTTTACACATTGTCTGGGTAAGGTGGAAATTACAGACCTTAGTTACTTATTACACGTTGCAGAGGCCAAGATGGCGTGGGTTTGGATTGCTTGCCTGTCACATTAGGGTTACAGAGAGCAGTTTCAACAGAAAGCAGAGGTATGGTCAAGGTACGCAGTTTATGGGGCAATTACCATGTTACACACAGAACTTACCTCTTTCCCTAGTGAAATAGAGTCCTGGATACTGAACATGTTACATTTTCTATGTGCTTGAAAAGGAAAAATAAAATTTTAATAATACTATCTAAATTAACTACTTTTATGAAGTCACATACTAGTTTGCTTCCTGTGGGGTTACCCTTAAATGATTTCCAAATTTCTTAACTCTCCTAGTGGCCATCGTGATTATATAGTAGTCACTTTATGTCATTCCTTATGAACTGAAGAGGTTTCTGAATATTTAAAGCAAATTCATCTGGCAGAGATGTCAAGTGACCAGTATTGCAAAAGCTCAAAGTCCCTGGTTCTTACTTTCAAAATTTTTTGTTTGTGGTTCAAAGAAATGATAATATAATCACATAGGAAAAATTTTCCCAAGGCAAAAGACTTTCAAGTAGTAGACAGGATTTTTTGTTGGTGCTGTTTTGTTTTTGTTGTTGTTGTTGTTGTATTTCAGTTAAAGCTTGATTGATGGAAAGCTGCCAGAGGGAGAAAAAAAATAAACCTTGTACTGTATTCTGGATGTACTATATAAAATACAGACTTCTTAACCTGACATAAATATTCAGCCAAAGTAAAATATTTGTTTTCCTCATCCAGATTCCATTTTTCCTGTTACATGACTTTTTCATATGGCTTCTCTGCTTAAAATGCCTTTCCTCACAATTTTGTACATTGAAAGCATATGTGATTCTTAAAATCCATATCAGTGTAACTTTATGTCTGGTTCTTTACTCATTCTACCTGGAGTATGTGTGTCTTTTCTTCCTAAACCTATTTATATTTGTAGAGTGAGATAAGGTACATGTTTATTCCCTAGATCATAAGCTGGCCATTATTGACCTCTCAGATGTCTTTGTAACTCTACAGTGCTTAAAACAATGACATAATATTACACGGAAAATAAATAGGATGAAGTAACAAACAAACTAATGGAAGAATGTACTAAAGAAGAAAGAAAAAGAAAGAGAATGAGAGAAAGGGAAAGAACAACTGAGAGAAAGAAAAAGAAAGGAAGGAAGAGGAAAGATAGAATAAAAGATAGAGAAGAAAAATCTTTAAGGAATGGCTCACCAGTAATAGTGTCTGAAAAGTGAGTGAAACATTAATTAAAAATGTTAACCATTTTTGAGAACTCTACATTGCAAGTGATATAAAACATTTAAAGAGATGTAGATGCATCTGAGGAGGAGAATTTATTGGCTTACACAGCTTGAATGGTCTTTGGAAGATGGAGTCTTGGTGCAGTTGGAGATAAGGCACCTTTAAACTGGATCCCAGAAGCTGCAGGGGCTATATAATTATAGCTTTGCTTCTAACTGACAAGTGATGGAAGTTTTCCACTGTTTCTTTTTTTTTCTTGACATGGAGTTTTCACTCTTATCACCCAGGCTGGAGTGCTCTCCTCCCCTCAAAGTTTCCTGCAGAGTAACCTCAAAAAACTATGGTGGAGAAAGAGTAACACTTCCCCACCTCCCACTCCCAACCAATAGGGTCTGCTGCCTGAAGAAGAGGAAACAAATAACAAATGCCTATTTTAACCAATAAAACAAAATTAAATTATTAATGAGTCATACACTTAAGGCAGGAAAATAGTGCCTGGAGGCAGGGAAGATAAGTCTAATTCACACTTCAGCTATGACAGGAAATATCCTCTTTATAGGGTGCCAAGTTAATCTTTTTATCTTTACTTCATTCTCTTATTTACATAGGGGGTATACCAAGTAACCAACAGAAACCATAGAGGGTATTTCAACCCCCACAAATTCTGTAACTGGGCATCTGAGCTCCTATGCTCAGGTCTGCTCCCACACTGTGGAGTATACTGTAATTTTTAATAAATCCACTCATTTATTCCTAGCTTTGTGTGTTTTGTCCAATTTGTTTAAGACACCAAGAACCTGGACACCTCCAGCTGGTAACATGTTTTGGTGAGCTAGCCAGGAGAAATTCCAGGAGAAGATAGGCGCAAAGTTTGGGCTTTTTCTCCTTTCTCCTTTCCTTTCTGTTTCATACAGGGGAATCTCTCTTTCTCTCTTTTCCTTTCTAACTTGGGACCCTGAGAGGGCAGTGCCTAAACACGGAAGCAATTGCAAGTTTCTGGCTGCGGCCAGTGAAACTCAGGGGTTTCCACGTGAAGGTGCATAACCACCACCACCAGGTTTGCTTAAGGGACTTGGGTCTTTTTTCTTTCTTTGTTCCTTTTCCATCTTTCAGCAGGTGTTTCCTAGAAGCCCCTTGGAAATTGAGGGCCATTATCTGGTGTAACTTCCTGGTATTGCCTGAAGGCATAGGAATGAATGGGAATAATTGCGCTACCCAGAAAGGAAATGACTTTTTTTTTTTAATTTTTATCTTTTCCTGGTGTGGTCCCTGATCCCTACAGGTGGCACAGCTCAGAGCAAACTCGCACATGTTTCAGGCGACTTCTTTTCTTATGCTAAATTCTTCCCTTCCCCTATTCAACTGGCTAAGTGCAAAAGAAACCCAGCCTCCAGTTCCTATCATTATGGTTCATGGAATAGGAAGCATGGGAAAACATGGCCTTATCAAATTATGAGAACACTAAATGTTGGGCATGACACCCAGGGACCAAAGGAAAGTGCATAGGCTCTGGGGGTGTAACCAGATCAGATGCAACCAGATTTTCTGGAACTCAGGTTCTTGGCCTCTCCAACCCCAAGAAATGGAGAAGGGGGCTTCAGCGTCAAGGTGAGTGTTACAGCTCAAATAGAACTCATGGATCCAAAGTGTGTGGTAATGCAGTTTATTAGGCAGAGCGAAAGGCTAGCTTCCGTGCCATGGAAGAGAACCTGGAGGCAGTGCGGCTACAGGCTTGGGCGGCTGGAGCTTATACCCCTGAGCTATTCTTTTGCCCTTCTTGTTCTCATCCAATGAGAGAGGTTTTTTCAGTCTTTCTCTGGATTAATTGACCTTTAAATCCTTTTTCAAATCGGTTACTGTTTCAAAACCCTGAATCACTGAGCCTCCGCCTTCCAGGGCAAGAGGCAGGAAAAATCCCTGCACTGGAAACAAAGCCCCTAGCTGACCCCCGAAGTTTCTCTAACACAATCCCTCAGAGGGAAAACATGCAAAGTGGTACTGGTGCCCACCTAAGGTGAGAGACATCTGACCCTCTAAGATTGAACCCATGTTCCAGGGGATCTTGAGGATCTCAGCCTCCCAAAAGGGGATGCTCTTGGCAAAGGTTGTGAACTCTAGTAATAAGCCCTCATTAGAGTTTTCTCTCACAGTTGCAATGATGTTTGGCCCCAAAATTGTTTGGAATCTGGAGTTTACTGTCAAATAAAGTGGGGTGGCATTGCATGAATCCAGATTTTTGTGCCTTAACATGTGACGTGCTCCTTTGGTACTGTTTGGTCCCAGTGCACTTTGGAGTCTGGAGACGTTTGGTCTTTAAAAATCAGACTGTCATGGAGGCTGCTTTACCCAAAATTTTGATCCACAGCCTTTATTGGATTATCTATTCAGGCAAACAAAGTAAAACTGGCAAGCTTGTATTGCTTTCTCATGGCTAAGGTTTCAAGCTAATGGAGCTCCATTTATGTGTGTGTACACATGTGTAGATGTGTTTATTTGGATGTACATTTATTGTTACATGTGGTGTCTACTAAAATTGGCTTACAAGGAAAATAATGCTCATAAATTAAGTAAATAAGTCTGGACAATTTTGCAATTTTCAAGTTCACATGACTTAAGTATAACATTATTAAACAACCTAGCTCAAAATTATTGATAAAATAAAAATAGAAATGCCTTCAGAATTGTCAGCATACATTTTGCCTGAATTTTTTGTTTGTCTTACTAGATATTTAAAAATGTCAGGGTTAATTCAAGCTGGGAAAGCTTAGGGCCAACCTGCCTCCCATTCTACTCAGTCATCCCACTGCTCATTGAGATAAAGGCATATCTGATTGCTTCCTTTGAAAGGCTAATCAGAAACTCAGAAAAATGCAACCATTTGTCACCACCTTCCTGTGAACCTGGAAGCCCTCAACCCCACTACCCTGCTTGGAGTTGTCTCACCTTTTCAGACCAAACCAATATACATTTTACATATGCTGACTATGTCTCATGTCTCCCTTGTTTTTAAAAGTGAAAGGATTGAATAAAGTGAATGGGATAAAAGATTAAGGTAAACTTTTTGTGTATATTAAAATCTTATTTTTGCTCATTTAATATCTGGGTCCTTTCTAATTAAACAAGGGTTATGATATGGGAAAACATATTTTTTAAGTTGTGGAATTGGTCTTATCTATAAATGCCCATATCTGATAGTTCAGGATTTCTTGCTTTTCAGGGTTTCACTAAAGTTTTAGGTTACTAAGGATAATAATTCTAGTTAACATATAATTCTGTATACAAAATGTTCCAGAAAGGGTTATTAGTGAGAAAAGGAATAATTTTGCCTAATTCAGAAGTTATCTATGAAAGAAGTTTAAATAATAAAATATTCTTTAAAACCTGATACAGAATTGGAGACATTTAGCTAAGTAACATTCTTAGTCTTTTTTTAGTTTGTTTTGAGGTGGAGTTTTGCTCTGTCACCCAGGCTGGAGTCCAGTGGCATGATCTTGGCTTACTACAACCTCTGCCTCCTGGGTTCAAGCAATTCTCTTGCCTCAGCCTCCCAAGTAGCTGAGATTACAGGCACACAACACCACATCTGGATAATTTTTACATTTTTAGTAGACAAGGAGTTTCATCATGTTGGCCAGGCTCATCTCAAATTCCTGACCTCAGGTAATCTGCCTGCCTTAGCCTCCCAAAATGTTGGGATTACAGGCATGAGACACTGCACCTGGCCAAAAACTTAGTCATAATTGAAGCAAAGTAAAAAGTATTGTAAAAAAACACATGGCAGTTTGATTATTATTATTATTATTATTTTTAATATACTTAAGCCTGAAGCTGGATTTGGTGAGAAGTCAAATTTCACATACATGCTTGCATTGCTTCATATTTTGTTTACCGTTTTGTGTGGATAGGGCTAGAGTACTCATTGGTCATGTGCCTTAAGTGAATATTTTGATTGCACATAATGTATAATAATATTGGTGAACTTAAAGATATTACATTTTATATCGGAAAGAAAATATTCATCATGTGGGCTTTTAGGGGCCCTAGGTAAAACTGTAGTCTCCAGGGTAGATTAAGTAGGAAAAATTTAGGGTTGGTTTTATGTTTGTTTGTTTTTACTTCTAGTTTTTATTTGTTTACTGTTTACTTTCCATTTATCTTGAATTCCTAGGGCATCTTTGTTGGGCCCATAGGAATTGATGGAGCACACCAGCCTTTTATCCTTAAACTAACTTTTTGAAATTTAGGCTTCCTGATACTTTAAGTGTGTTGAGTATGCTTTAGTAAATAGAATTTGAGTCACATTTCTCTCTCTGCCTAATTTATTCAAAATTTGTAAACTCTTTGTGAATATTCTTAATTCATGGCAATGTGTTTTTGCATACAGTCAAGCAGGTCCACTAGGGCCGCTCAGAGAGAGAGAACCCTAAACCTGACATGCCAGCAAAGGGTAACAGTTTCTTACCAGTCAGTCTCTGGCCTCTTTCTGTCGGTGCAAACTGGTTAAATGAAAGGTAAAAGTCACTGTTTACCTCCTCTGTAAAGTTCTAATTAATAAAAAAGAGCCTTAATTAATTGGTTTAATAATTATAAGAGCTTGAATAAAGTATTTTGTGAGGGAAGTGAAAAACAATGCCTTTATTTAATTCATGTGACTTGAGTAATTTTTGGGAAATATAGAGTTTTAAAGATTATTGGTAAAGTACAAATGTCTTCAAAATGTAAACATAGGGTCTAAACAAGGTTAAAATATTAAGACTGCTAAATGCTTTAAGGTCATAAACTGCTTTGTTGGCTTTTGGAAATTGTTTAACTTGCCTGCTTTACAACTAGGTAAGGCCAGGGGACTTATGGAGTTGGCCACGCCCCTAGCTATGCTGAAAATAATCAGACCTTATCAGCAACAAGCACATAATTAACATGACTTACCAGGTTTTGCATCAAAGTTAAAATTGCTAAGAGTTGCCATTGTAACCTGAAATTAAGACAGCTAAAAAAAGTTTTACATCTGTGTGTAAGAACAGAAGAATGTGTGTGTGTATGTGTGCGTGTGTGTGTGTGTAAGGCTATGAAAGCATTTTGCTTCTTTAAAATTTCTGATTCAACTTTTTGGAAAAGTAAATTATTTACTGTCATCTGGAGCTCCAAAATCAAACTTCACTTTCAAAATTGTCTCTCCTGATACCTGGCTTTTTGGATGAATCAGAGGGCCCTGAAAACATTCAGAAAACAAGTAAACAGGATTATTTGACATGTTTAGGTACATGGGATAGCCAAATGATGCTCAATCTTCTTTAGATTTTTTTTGTGAATAATATTAATATATGTTTGAAAATTATGTGGGATTTCTATATACTATCAATTATAATTTAGGTTACGTTTCAGATTTTCATATTAAACCAGCGAATACTAAAATTGTTTAAACATACAATTTGAATAAATTCCATGGTCTCAGTCAAATCACCCATGATAACCTGTCATTTATCAGTGCTATGCACCTAATTTAGAAGAACAACTGATATTTTAAAGGATATAAGTCTATTGTTAGTGAAGCATGGACTCAAGGAGAGCCAGGATGGCCACGTTTTCCTTCCTGAGTTCTTCAAGCTTTTATTTTAAAACTTCTGCATTCCATGACTAATCATGAAAACAATAAAATAATCCAAAATGAATACATTATTGTGGTAACTTACAAATTACTAAAGTAGTTTATAACCAGTGCTTGGACCATATTCCTGGGAAAACAATTAAAGCTACCGGTGCATTAGATCACCTGGTGGGCCATTAAACATTTTATAAAGGGATTTCATTCAATTGTTATTTTCAATGCATGATTTCTGGTTGTGTAAAAGCTTTCCCATGTGAGAGGACTGATGTTTTAACAATATATTATTATGCCTCTATGAATAATAGAAGTGGAAAAGGGGTAGGTATGTGCATTTATAGAGTATACTTTTCTTTGGGAAGAAGTTTGCAGCCAGCCTTATACATGAATAAATTTATACTTTGATAGATAAATGATAAAGGCCAATTGTAGGTAAGAAACTTTAACAGTACGTATGTTGCCTCATAATCAGTCAAAAACAAAACATTGGTTCACTCGTCTTAGCTCACTCACATCATGGGTTAAAGAGAACATTGCCAGTAGGCCTTCACTCATTCAGAAGGGAGCCATTTGTTAGGTCCGTTTTCCTTGGTTTAAAGTAAAAAAGCAATTATTAGAAATGTATTTCTCATAATATGCTCAAATTTTACTGTAAAGGCTACAGTTACATAACAGGCTTTCAATTCTCTTGTGAAAGTTATAAGAATTTGCTGAACAGAGAAGTATCTGTGCAGCTGCTGGCACTTGTGGCCTATGGAAAAATATATCAAATGAAGGTTATAGAAATTAAGTGGTAGAGAATTAATAAAGAGACTGCTTAGTTGAGTGAGTAAACGCTTTATCTAGCTCATTCTTTAATCTATTTGATTTTACAAGGTTTGGTTTATGGGGACCTTTGGTAAGGAGCATACTCCAAACTCTCGGTATTATCTTTCCAATAGTCACAATAATAGTCTTCCTGCCATGCTATATTCTCTCAAAAGTTTTAAATGCTTACAGGGAGCCATCTCTAGAGGGTCATATGTTCTCTCTTCAACTGGAATAACAAGAGCTGAAAGAAATGCACAACCATGAGGATATCATAACCTACAAATGACTTGCCAAGGCCAGAAACCCCAAATGATGGTAACCGAGAGTAGTGCTAAGGCCCCACGTTTTGGTTACCCTCTCACCTAAGTGAGAACCTCATCAAAAAGGGGGATTTTTTAAAAACAAAATCACGGAAGGCGATTGTTTTGGACGGAGCTCATGCACTAGACCCCAACAGACCAAACCAAACTAAAATGGAATTACTTGTGCTAAGACTTTAAGGAAACACATAGATCCTAGAACACACTACAGACCAGGTTTTGTTTTTCTCCTACAAATCTCTATAACAACTATTCTTGACAGCATAGACATCCACCTCCTGAAGCTCCCATTAAATCTTTTAACCAAATTCATTTCCTCTCACCTAGAGACCATCAAGCTTCAGATGATCATGTGACAACGATTCTAGCCAGTTCCGGGTGAAATACACCACCCCTGGCCATCAAGGAAACCCCACCTCTACTAGAGCAGCGTGAGTTCTGTGATATTTAATACGTAGGAACTACATCCCAAGCCAGCATGAAGCAGTTACAGAAGAAAGACTATCAATCCTTCTGCCTCCCTTAAAGATTTATGGGGGAATCACATCTCTCAGAGGCAGGAAAATAGGGTCTGGAGGCAGGGAACAGAAGGCTGATTCACACTTCAGCTATGACAGGAAATAGCCTCTCTATGGGGTGTCCGCCAAATAAATGACTTTGTAACTTTATTTCATCCTCTCATTTACATAAGGTATACAACAAGTAACCAATGGAAACTCATAGAAGGTATTTAAACTCCTCAAATTCTGTTAACGAGGCCCTTGAGCTCCTATGCTCAGGCTTGCTCCCACACTGTGGAGTGTAAGTTAATTTTCAATAAATCCCTTCATTTCTTCCTTGCATCTTGTGTGTTTTGTCCAATTCTTTTTTCAAGATGCCAAGAACCTGGAAACCCTCTACAGGTAACACTGACTAAGCTCCAATTCAAGCCTGACATAAATTACTTGACGTGTTTGTGAAACCTCCTCAGTCTTTGTATTACTTTTTTGTTTGTTTTAATCTATTCTTTCTTCTAGGAAAAAGCTATCACAAGAGGGAGTCAACTATATAAAATTGCTCGTACATAGACAGAGAGAATTTTCAATCAGCATCTTCTTCCAGGTAGAGACTCTACATGTGCCTTCTACAGATAACATCGGATGATAGTAATGCCTATCTTTAGCTTCTGATTAATACTCTTGTTGATTTCTTTCAGAAAAGATCTCTTTGGAGGCCTAAATTATATTCATAGTGACTTCTTTCATAAGGAATAGATGCCCATTCTTACCATGGTATAGTTCAAGGCTAAGCATCTCTGAAATGACATTTATTCATGTTATGATTTATAGAATCCTGATTTCTTATTTGATTTTGGCCTTCCACTTAGTCTTAAATTTATATTTCTGTGTATTGTATAGAACCAGCCCTTCTTTAAACTTACTTCTAAGACTTCCAGGCATTAAAAAAAAATTTCTTCCCTCTTTTATTACTTGTAGGCAATGCAGACTCATGATTAAGGGTACAGACCTTGAAGTCGGAAAGAACTGATTTCTTATCCCAGATCAAACCCTTAATTAAATTCTCTAAGATTCATGTTCTATAAAATTAAAATAATGTTACAGAGTTTTTTGTAAAGCCCAAATAAAGTACATCCACGCTCCTCTGAACATGTCCTTACATAATATCCTCATGACACCATTACTACCTTGCCTTGGTTTGCCTGAAGCTTGCTCCAAAATACTGCTTTCTAAAGAAAACCATGTTACTTAATGAAATTATGATTCACCCAATTGAATAATCTGGAAACATTGAAATCATCTTAATCACTAAATCTTGAACCACAATATTCATAAACATTTTTCAAATTGTTATTTTCTATATTTTAACTTAGTGTAGGCAATCATTTTTTCCCTTTCCTAAAATCCAAATAAACTCTATAATGAATATTTTCTAATATATACCCTTGCTTTCCATTAATTTTGTTAGGTGCTGGGGAACAACTCTATAGAAGTGTCCTTTTACTCCAAAATAAGTTGTTTTCTATAATAGTTTAGACAGGTGATTAAAAATACAACATTGACTACAATATAAACATTTCTGTGGTATTAGGAAACAAAAGAGATAACCCAAGGGAGCAAAGGGAGATAAAGATCTAAGGCAGGAAAGTCATGTAAGCACCAGATCATTAAGGCCCTTCTATGAAATGTCACAGATTTTGTCTTTGTTCTAAGTTTAATATAAAAATATTGATAAATTTTCTTCAGTGAAGACGTATATTTTAGCAACATCTCTATGGTCATATGGGAGAATGAATTCCAGGGAAAGGCAAAGTCAAGAATGAAGACATGAGGCTTAATGAGAAGATTGTTCCTGTAACAGAGGTGAGCAATACTAATCCTCTCTATACAGCTACAGAGAATTTGGACTTCAGCGCATAGATAAGACAGCACTTGGTGATGGCTTAAATGAGAGAGAAGAGACAAAACGTCTACCACATTTGAGATAGCGCATGAAAAATCATACCATTGGCTCTGATGGAAATAGTGAAGGAGACGGAATCTCTGCATCCATTTTTCTGTCTTAAATTCAATATTCTCAAAGCTAGGTCTGTACCTTTCTAACATGACCTTTCTAAAACGCTTTTAATCACAACAGTCCCTGCAAAGAAATTTGTCAATGGATAACCAATACTCACAGAATAAAGTCCAAACACTGCATTCCAGTATCTGCATAATTTGTTTGTAACTCATCTATTATTTCTCTCTCATTCTCTTACCCTAATCATAGTCTCTGAGCATGTGTATGTGTGTGTGTGAGAGAGAGTGAGTGAGAGAGAGAGAGAGAGAGAGAGAGAAGAGAGGAGAGAGAGGAGAGATATTTGGCCTATAGTTAAATCTTTCTGGAACCTTACCCAACTGGCAAACTTGTATCTACCCTTTTTGATCTAGTTAAAATGGTACTCCTTCTATCCAAGTTTCCCAGAAGTCTCCTCCATGCCAAATGGATTACATCTTATCCTTTGGCTGTCATAGCAGCCATAATCTTATTTAAAAAAAATACAATGTTGCATCATCAGAATGTGCTCCATATCTTTACGTGATTAGACTATGAGTTCCACATGTCTGAGATTATCTTACTCTTGTACTATACATCCACCAATGCTCTATACTTTTCTTCACATAAAGGAGGTGCACAATAATGTTTAATAAATACAATAAACATGGGACAAGTGTGTTAGTATATTCACGGGCATAGAGTTGTGTGGCTATTTTTTGTGGACTATTTTTGTCACGATGCTGTATACAATATTCTATTTCTAGTTTGTCCAGGAATCTGAGGTGACAATGCCCAGAAATGGCAGGAATTCACTTCATAGATAATTTTTTTAATTTCCCAAATTTAGACAATGTTAAATTTTGACAGTTTAGTGTATGTTAACATCGTCCACTGCTGTCACCTTACAGCCTTGCCATTCACTGAATAACATCTTATTTGAAATATCAAACATTTTCAATGTATTTATTTTAGTGACTGCAAAGTGTTCTAGATTTTGCCAATATGCAGACTTATACATCAGAAATCCTCTATTAAATTTTCCAAGATAGTTGACACATTATGGTTGATTTTAAATTTCTACTATCTTTGACAAAATTTGGCCTTATCACTTAAGTATTTGAAATCCACTTGTTTGTTATGCATTCTTCATATCTATGTATAAAGTATATTTGATATAGTTGTTTTCTTTTTATTTTTCTGAGATGGAGTCTCACTCTGTCTCCAGGCTTGAGCACAGTGGCGCGATCTCTGCTCACGGTCTGCAACCTCCGTCTCCTGGGTTCAAGCAATTCTTGTGCCTTCACCTCCTGAGTAGCTGGGAATACAGGCATATGCCACCATGCCCAACTAATTTTTGTATTTTTAGTAGAGACAGGATTTCACCATGTTTTCTAGGATGGTCTTGGATGGTCTCATGATCCACCCGCCTCAGCCTTCCAAAGTGCTGGGATTATAGGTGTGAACCACTGTGCCCGTTCAGTAGTCTTCTTAAGTATTGGTAGAATTAAAGTTTTGTTCTGACTTTTACACAGATTATATGTTTACTCTATTGTGCCTAAGTGATACATAATCATCTATAAACCTGATGATAAATTTTTGAAATTTGAAAATAGTCACCATATTGAAGTGTGTATATCTATTTTGTTTTTAGAGAATAATAATGTAAATTTAATACTTCTTATATAATTAAAACTGCTAAATATATTTTCAAGTGTATTCTGCATTCAAGTACCTGCATAATTTGTTTGTAACTCACCTCTTATTTCTCCCACATTCTCTTACCCTAATCATAGTATCTGAGCCTGTGTGTGTGTGTGTGTGTGTGTGTGTGATGAAGAGAGAGAGAGAGAGAGAGAGAGAGGAGAGGAGAGATATTTGGCCTATACTTAAATCTTTTTTTTTTTTTTTTTTTTTGAGACGGAGTTTCACTCTTGTTACCCAGGCTGGAGTGCAATGGCGCGATCTTGGCTCACCGCAACCTCCGCCTCCTGGGTTCAGGCAATTCTCCTGCATCAACCTCCTGAGTAGCTGGGATTACAGGCACGCACCACCATGCCCAGCTAATGTTTTTTGTATTTTTAGTAGAGACGGTGTTTCACCATGTTGACCAGGATGGTCTCGATCTCTTGACCTCGTGATCCACCCGCCTCGGCCTCCCAAAGTGCTGGGATTACAGGCTTGAGCCACCACGCCCAGCCTACTTAAATCTTTTAATGAATTAATATTCCATAATATATAGCAATGTATTTATATATTTTTTATTTTGTAGAGAAAAGGTCTAACTCTTGTCAACCAGGCTGGAGTGCTGTGGCATGATTATAGCTCACTGCTCCTCAAACTCCTGTGTTCAATCAATCTTCCTACATCAGTCTCCTGAGTAGCTGGGACTATGGGCTCAAGCCACCATACTTACCTTGGTTTATTGTTTGTTTGTTTTAGAGACTGAGCATCTTGCTATGCTGCCCAGGCTGATCTCAAACTCCTGGTCTCAAGCAGTCAGCCCACCTCAGCCCCCCCAGTAGGATTACAAGTGCATTGGCTAAAGTAATATTTTTTAAAATCTAAAGCCACTTCAAGAAATAGGGAAAATACACACAATTAGATTAATATAGAAGAAGAGCTATTCATACGGTAACTCTATAAATATATCAAAATGTATAAAAGATTAGATGCCTTAGAAGAGGGCACATAGACCAATGGAACAGAAAAGAGAACTCTTAAATAAAACCTAATACTTACAGCCATCTGATGTTCAACAAAGTTGATTCAAATAAGCATATGAGGAAAGGATTCACTATGCAACTAATGGTGCTGGGATAGCTGGCTAACCATATGCAAAATAATAAAACTGGATTCCATTTCACCATATGCAAAAATTAATTCAAGATGCAATAAAGATTTATATGTAAGACCTCAAAATATAAGAACCCTGGAAGAAAACATAGGAAACAACATTCTGGACATCAGTCTTGGGACAGAATTTATGACTAAGTCCTCAAATGTAGTTGCAACAGAAACAAACATTGACAAGTGAGACATAAGTAAACTATAGAGCTCCACACAGCAAATGCAACTATCAACAGAATAAAGAGACAACTTACAGAATGGAGAAAATATTCGTAAATTATACATCTGTCAAAGATCTAATATCCAAAATCTATAAGAATCTTAATTCAACAAGCAAAAAGCAAATAACCCCATTAAAAAGCATTTAAAAACCATAAATATGTACTTCTCTAAAGAAAACCTATGAGTGGCAAAAAAAAAAAAAGAAAAGAAAAAATGCTCCAAATCAGTAATCATTAGAGAAATATACATCAAAACACAACAAGACACCATCCTACATCAGTCAGAATGGATATTATTAAAAAGTCAAAAAAACAACAAATGCTGGGGAGGCTATGGAGAAAAGAGAACACTTATACACCATTAGTAGGAATTTAAATTAATTCAGCCACTGTGGAAAGCAGTCTGAAGATTTCTGAAAGAACTTAATATACAACTATGATTCAACCCAGCAATCCCATATGGGTACATCTCCAAAAGAAAATAAATTGTTCTAACAAAAAGACACATGCACTTGTATGTTCATTGCAGCAATAATCACAATAGCAAAGACATGCAATCAACGTGGGTGCCCATAAACAGCAGACTGGATAAAGGAATTGTGGTACACATATACCCTCAAATACTATGCAGCCATTAAAAAATAACACAATAATGTCCTTTGTAGCAACATGGATACAACTGGAGGCTATTGTCCTAAACAAATTTACGTAGGAATGGAAAACCAAAATGTTGCATATTCTCACTTATGAGTAGGACCTAGATATTGAGTATTCATGAACATAAAGTTTCCAGTAATAGACCCTGAGGACTACTGAAGTGGATAGGGTGGAAGGGAGCAACAGTTAACAAACTAGCTATGGAATGCTATGCTTATTACCTAGGTGATCAAGAATATTTCTTCTTCTTGCCTTTCAGTACATACTTCTGGATAAAGTTTTTTGTTTTTTGTTTGTTTGTTTGTTTTTTCCCTGAAATACACATTTCAGTGGTTCTTTTTTGTTTGTTTATTTGAGACAGAGTCTCGCTCTGTCACCTCCTCCTGTCACTGGCTGGAGTACAGTAACACAAACTTGGCTCTGCAACCTCTGCCTCCCAGGTTCAAGCGATTCTCCTGCCTCCTCCTCCAAAGTAACTGGGACTACAGGCACATGCCACCATGCCTGGCTAATTTTTTGTATTTTTAGTAGAGACAGGGTTTCACCATGATAGCTAGAATGGTCTTGCTCTATGATCTCATGACCTGGTGATCTGCCCGCCTCAGCCTTCCAAAGTGCTGGGATTACAGGTGTGATCCACCATGTCCAGCCCTTGAGTGGTTCTTTTAATGAAATTCTGGGAGAGGAATTTTTAAATTATTTTAGTTGTTTATAAAAAGAGGTTTAGAATTAAATGACACTGGCCCTAACCCCCTCCTGGGATAATGGATATTCTATTAAAATAATGATCATTTATTAAGTCAATTGCATTCTTCCTGCTTATACTTACTCCTTAACTGTATATTGCCAACCGATTAAATGTTTCACCTTTCCAATGTATGACTTCCTTCTCTATTAAAGAATCAAAATAATACAACAGTAAGGTTATCTAATTCAGAGATATTATATAGTGATCTAGCTTGTTAGGCTGCATAAGGAAAGTAGCAGAGATTGAATATTTTTATAAAGTATAGCTCTACTAATATTAGTTTCTGAATAATTCATAAAATAAAAAAATACTGCCCATAAATTAGTCCATTGTATTTTTTCAGAGTCAATTTCCTAATATTTCTTGAAGTCTTCTCTTACTTGGGACAATAATGATAGCAGCATTAATCAGTATGCAATTATGGATGCTATATGCTAAGAAGATCTTGAGCTGACTTTTAGGTTTTGCTAGTGTCAGCTACAGTATTCTTCATTCTTAGAGAACTAATGGGTCTTTCTCTCCATGAGCAGCTATTAAATTATGTAAAGAATAGAGATTAACTGATTATGATGAATAAATTAATCTCAGGACATGCACAAATTCAGACATTTCTAATTAGTATAATTTCCCTGGGACAATCAGAAACATTCCCTGTTCTTATTGACAATAACCAACAGAATGTAATTAATTTTTGGCAGCTCCCTATAAAATTATTAGAATCATCCTTAGGACATAAAGAGTTATAAATTCATATCAAAATTGTTTAAAAACTAACAGCAAGCAATGACCTAAAGAGCAACTTCTGTTTCTACTTACAAGATTTCTGATTTTTATTTGTTATGCTTTTATCATCATCATCACACTGATATTATCGAATATTTGGCTTGCATTATGCCGTGCATTCTCTATGATGAAATAACTTTAATCTCTACAACAACTTAATGGGGTCAGTGTTAGTATTGCATCCAATTTAATGATCATGTACAATGGCAGCTTTATTTGGTTTGGCTTTCATTAAACTATAATTTCTCTAGAATAGCTATTTTTAAATTTTTAAATTGATTCTTATGGTATTTTAATGATTTAAAAATTTTTACTTAAATATTTAAAATAACTATGTTAATTTATTAAATTGATACAGAGCTAGGCAATGTGAAAATATATAGAAGAAACATCAGATAGTTCTGGTAATTCTCGATATTAAATGTTTCTAGAAAGAACACCCTTCACCATAGGTTTGACATAACAGTTTTTATCTATCAACATCAGAATGAAAATAAGGACTAGAGCAATATTAGAATATATTGTTTTATGATGTTTAAAGCAGAAGTATGTAGGCATAACATGTCAAATCATAGAAAACAAGATTCCAAATTCTTAAGCCAAATGTGATTGATAAAATGGAAAATAACAAGAATAATTCTGTAAAGAAAAACAAACAAGAAAACTACTTTGACAAATAATCTCCCTTAACAATGTAAAATTATAGCATCCAAATAACTATATTTAAAAGTATGATAATATTGGGAATAGAAAATACTCTGAATTTTTTCCTTTATACATCAGACGTTAAAATGTGACCTTCATTATTAATGGACTATATATGCTCAATGGAGTGATGTGTATGATATTCAAATTGACTTTTAAATCTTGAAAGTATGCTAGAATTTATTTCTAGAGTATTCTAGAATATTGTCTTCTATAGTCTTTCATAAAAATAAACTTACCAAATGAGAAGATATCAACAAATAATGTGTTAACCTATTTAAAATTTGCCATGACTACATATGAACATCATAAATATATATAAAAATAAAGAGTGTCTATAATAATATAAAAGTGGCAGTCATCTTGTGAAGAAAAATAGGCAGGATATCTTGCATATTTATGTGCTTTTGATAACAAATTATTGAATACTTGGCAAAGTGCTGGGTTAGTAGACAAACAAAAGCGAATGTATGTGTCATGCACACAGCAGATCAATGTGAAAGAATCATAAACCATATCTGCCGATGTAATAAGGTAACAGAAAAGAGGCACATGTCTGAAATATACACGCAATAAACAATCATACAAGTTCAATCCCTCTAGGGATTTTCTTTCTTAATCAGAATAAAACTCAAAATTCTTAAAAATGTCCATTATGGATCCTCATAATTGCATCTTATACTCCCTTCACTCTCTAAACCCCAACCATGGTGGCATCCCTGCTCTTCCAATGTTACTGTACCCATACTCATGCCTTAGGATCTCCTTACTGCCCTTTCCTCTGCCTGTATCCTGGATTCCCATAGAAAGCCTGACTGGCTTTTCTTTGCTAGATTTTGGTAAAATGTCACACTTTCAGTCAGATCTTTCATGGCCATCTGGTGGAAAATGGCAACCACTTCCCAGCCTTCCACATAAACCGGTAATTACATCACTAATCATCATCTAAAATTGTCATTGCTGCATCCACAGTGCCTAAAATAATGCTATCCTACAATAGGTGATATATATATGATAAATATTTGTATATATACCTCACAGTCTGTTTTTAGAAATAGTTTTATTGAAACAAAACCACATCAATTAGTTGACATTGTCTATGGCTCTTTCACTCAATGGCTGAGTTCTAGAGCCCTAAATATTACCTACTATGTATTGGATATATAGTGATAGTTGCACATAAGTGATATACAGTGATATCTCTCTTTATTGTACTTTGCTTTACTGCTCTTTGCAGATATCGTGCTTTTTAAAAATTAAGATATGTGGCAACCCTACTTCAAACAAATCTGTCTATGCCATTTTTTCCAACAGCATTTGCTTGTTTAGTGTCTCTGTGTCACATTTTGATAATTCTTCTAATATTTTAAACTTCATATTATTAATATATCTGTTATGATGATCCATGATCAGTGATCTTGATGTTAACATTGTAATTATTTTGGAGTGCTACAAATGGTACCTATGTAAGATGTCAAGGTTAATCAGTGTTGTATGTATTCTGACTGCTGCACTGACCAGTCATTTTCCCATCTCTCTTCAGGTGTTTCTATTCCATGAAATATAATCATATTGAAATTAGGCCAAGTAATAGCCCTACATTGGTCGCTACATGTTCAAGTGAAGCAAGAGTTTCAAGTTTCTCACATTAAATCAAAAGCTAGAAATGATTAAGCTCAGTTAAGAAGACATGTCAAAAGCAGAAAGGCTAAATTCTAGGGCTCTTCTGCAAAACATTTTGCCAGTGTGGATGCAAAGGAAAAGCTCTAGAAGGAAATAAACACATCTTAGATAAGAAAGCAAAACAGTCTTATTGCTGATATGGAAAAGTGTTTAGTGGTCTAAATAGAAAAGCAAATCAACCACAACATTTTCATAAGCCAAAGCCTAATCCAGAGCAAACTCCCGACTCTTTTCAATTATGTGAAAGTTGAGAGAAGTGAAAACCCACGGAAGAGAAGTTTGAAGCTAGCAGAGGTTGTTTCATGAGGTTTAATAAAGGAAGACATCTCTATAACATTTAAAGGACAGACTGACTCTTTTGTTAGGGGCTAATGCAGCTGGTGACTTTAAGTTGAAGTCAGTGCTTATTTGTGATTCTGAAAATCTTAGGTCACTTTAGAATTATGCTAAATCTACCCTTCTTGTGCTCTACAAGTGGAACAACAAAACCTGGATGACAGCACATCTGTTTATAGCATGGTTTATTGAACACTTTAAGTCCACTGATGAAACCTACTGCTCAGAAAAACAGACATCTTTCAAAATATTGCTGCTTGTAGAAAATTCACCTGGTTACCAAAGCTCCAATAGAGATGAAAAAGAAGATTATTTTTGTTTTCATGCCTGCTAATGCAACATCCCTTGTGCAGCCAATGATCAAGGGGTAATTTCAATTTTCAATTCTTATTATTAAAGACATACATTTTGCAAGACTATAACTATTATAGATAGTGATTTCTCTGATGAATCTGGACAAAGTAAACCTTTGAAAAGGATTCATCATTCTAGATACCATTAAGAACATCTATGATCTATCATTTATGGGAGGAGGTCAAAATATCCACATTAACAGGAGTTTGGAAGTTTATTTCAACCCTCATGGATGACTTGGGGGTTCAAGACTCCAGTGGAGGAAGTAAGTAATGGCAGATGTGGTAGAAATAGCAAGAAAACTAGAATTAGAAATGAAGCCTGAAATTATAACTGAATTACTGCAATCTCACAATAAAAATTAAACAAATGAATAGTTGCTTCTTATAGATGCACAAACAATTTGGTTACTTGAAATAAAAGCTACTCTTGGTGAAGACTTGTGAACATAGTTAAAATGGCAACATAGGATTTAGAATATTCCATTAAATTAGTTGATAAACTAGTAGCATGGTTTGAGAGAACTGACTCCAATTTTGAAAGAAGTTTTTCCTTGAGTAAAATACTATCACATAGTATCACATACTACAGAGAAATCATTCATAAAAGAAGCAGTTGATGTGGCAAACTTTATTGTTGTCTTATTTTCAAAAATTGCTACAGCCACCTGAGCCTTCAGCAGTCATCACTCTGATCACTCAGCAGTCATCAATATTGAGGTCAGACCCTTCACCAGAAAAAATATTAAACTCACTAAAGTCTCAGATGATGTTAGCATTTTTATCAATAAATTATTTTTAAAATTAAGATGTCTACATTTTTTTTTAAATAATAGCACTGCACAGTTAATAGACTTTAGTATAGTGTAGACATAACTTTCACATGCACTAGAAAACAAAAACCTTTGATTTTGTCCTATACTTTTTGGGGGCCCATTCTACCTTATGAAAAATGTTACTTTCTTCATATTCTCTGCATACAGAATTGTTTCTTTTGCATCTAGTAGTTTTAATTGTGTATATTAATTGTGGATGACAAAAACTAACAGTAGACTTGATTAAAAGTACAATTGACCAGAAAATGTGTTTATATTTTTGTAGCAATGACCTAATATAATAACTGTAATTATGACTCGTAACATATATCAAGACATGTCAGAATTTAAAAATATTATACAATTTTGTATTGTATTAATGTATTAATAATGCATTTATATAACTTAAAGAATATTAAACACCATTTTAAAATAATGCTTTCTGTGTAATTTGAACATACCAAATAACCCTAATATGTCTCCCTTGGGTTTCCAGGAGTTCCTATTATGTCCAAATTAGTTTGGGTCAAAAATATTCGATTTTGGGATTTCAAATTTAATTTTATGAAGCTTGTCAAATATCTAAGTTTTAAAGCATTTGATCAAAAGGGGATCACAGGTCATTATGAATTAAAACTAAAGTGACAAAAGAGTTTAAAAGCACAAAGCACAAGAAGCTATCTTCATGAAACATGGAATAGAATCTCTGTTTTCTAGGCCAGTTACCTAAAAGTTAATAAAAACCTTTTACAATTTTCTATTAAAGAGAAGATCAATGCTGTGAGAAAATCTTTTTCTTCCAACATAGGAGCCCAGACTCTGGCCTTCTGTCAGCGTGCTTTTGATATTAATGTTCAATTTTTAGAAAAAATTATGAATAATTTTCTTTTAATTTCAGCCAACCCAATCATACATAAAATTTTTTTTATGAGATTAATCTTGCACAAATCTTCTACAATTTGCTTTAACCTTTGGTTTTTCCCTTTACTTCTTTTTAGGAGGCATTCTACCTTGGGGGAAAAATTACTTTCTTTATATGCTTTGTGTATAGATTTATGTCTTTTGTATATAGTACTTTTAATTATGTATATACATTCTTAGTAACCATAATTTTCTTGTAAAAACCTAGGAAGCAAGTCTTTTTGAACTGTTTTATACAAGTATTTGTAGGTGAAACCCATTTTATAATTTTAGTCTCTTTTTTTTAAATTAACAGGTCTAAACTTATTGAACTTTTCTATACCATATAAAATTAAAGTGTCAAAGTATATAAATGTGCATAATAATTAACATTTAAGCATTTTAACATACTCAGAAATGACTCAGACATTTTATATCTATTACTTAACATAACATGATATTAAGATTTTAAATTACTGAAAAGAATTTTGAAACTATGATACAGGCATTCCCCTTAACATCTTCCTTAGTTTTTCTGTGTCCTGAGTATCCATGTGGTACTCGAGGATGAGTATAAAGGAAAAAGCCTGTCTTGAGTCCTGAATTTACATCCAAGTATACAGCATAAGACAGAGAACATATCTGTAGGATATAACCTCTCCTAACATAGCCAGGAGACAAAGGTGGGACTAGGGGGATAAGAATGTATTAGGCTTGACTCTGAGTGGTGCTGGTGGTCTACATGCTAGGACATATTTCAGGCATTACTGTGTCTACCTCTCTAGATCCTAAGGTGCAGAAGCTTAATAAAAAAGACAAGCACACACTAATATGTGTGCAAGCCTTCAGCAGGGCTCAGCAGTCAACTCTTATAGCTTTAATTCACAGAAAATATCAAACAAGCAACAATTTTGTGAACTTAAAACATCTAGCAGAAATAGCCTAAACCTGTTTAACCAGTCGGCCCAGGCAAAATGTCTGAACCATGTAATACTACCAATTCCAAATTTCTATTTTTATTTTGCCAACAATTTGAAACTAGTTTTATTTTAAAAATATTACTAAAGTTGCATTAACTAAATAGCATTTTAGTTTCTACTTTTCTGATGAAAGATTTGATTCAAGTGCTTGCTTTTTCTTTAAGTCAATTATTTAGAATTCTTTCATATATTTTGGAAGTCAAATATCACATACACATAACATATATAAACATACAGATATGTAGACAGAAGCAGATATTATAGGTTTATAAGATTTTTCATTTGCCAGTTTTTAAATAATTTCTCTCCCCACTTTAGACTATCAACCTCTTAATTACCTGTTCTATACATGTAAACAATTGTTAGGTAAGGAACCCCAATTTGCATTTCTAAAAGGATAATACCTAGGTAAAATTACTTCTCAAGGGGACAAGGCTTAGATTTAAAACCATCATTTTGCTGACATAAAAGAAGGGCTTAAGGAAATGGCTCAGTGCAGACAAGAGTGCCTGAAAAATTATCTAAAACAAAGGTAAAATTTTTAATGTCAATTTTAAACAAAGCCTTCTTCATTATGAAACTTTCTAATGGCCTATGGGAAGAAAGGAAGATGTTTATACAAATGGAGATTTCTTTTATAGATGTAATTTTATTGTTTATAAATTTTATTTTTTGCAGAGTGTCAAAATAACCAGCTAAATGACAAAAAGTATTTTGGAAACCAATTTAGTTAGGTAGTCTTTTCATTTAGCTTGTTTCTTGACCGGATTACTAACTTCTGGATGGAGCCCATTAATAGAGCAGAAGAAAGCATTTTTCACGTATGAACATAGCATTAATAGCTCTGAATAAAAAAGGAAGCATATTTTATCTGAGGTCTTATTTTAAATTAACCCTTTATCTAGCCTTATTTTTTTTCTTTTTAAGGCAAAGTTGCTTTTTCAAGTAACTCACCAAAACCAATGAGCCTTAACAAAAGTCATAACTTATCTAAGGATGGAACTAGGTATAAAGCAGTCTTTGCAAGATTCAGAACATCCCCAAAGACAGCTCAAAGGAAAAACAAGCTTGCTACTCGCAAATGGGATACAAGCCATACCTGTCTGATCATATTCTTTAAGATGTCATCCTCTCATCTGAGTGCCTAACCATGTAGGCCCAAAACCTTGCATACTCTAAAGATAGAAAATTAAAAGCTGTCCATTGAAAGTGTAACTGGATCAGCCGCAAGTGCTGGAATTTAGTTTCTTGGCCTCCCTATGTCTAAAGAATGGGGAAGAGGGCCTTGGTGTTCCGGTAAGTGTTACAGCTCAGATAGAACCCATGGACCCAAAGAGTGTGCAGTAGTGCAGTTTATTAGACAGAGCGAAAGGAAGGCTTCCACAGATGGAAGGGGACCTGGAGGTGGTGCCACTGCAGGCTTGGGTGCTTTGAGCTTTTACTCCTGAGTTGTTCCTTCCCCATTCTTGTTCTCGTCCAATGAGAGGGTTTTTTTTTTTTTTTTTTTCCCAACCTTTTTCTGGATTAATCGATCTTTGAATCCTTTACTAGATTGGCTATTGCTTTAAAACCCTGGTCATAGGGCCTCTGCCTCCAGGGGCCAGAGGTGGGGAAAAGTCCCTGCCCTTCCTTAAACAAAGCCCCTAAGAGCCAGAGGAGGGAAAAGTAGAAACAAAACAAAGCCCCTAGCCTACCCAGGAAGTTCCTCTAACACAGTACCTCAAAAGGAAAATGATGAATAAAAAATGTAGTACCTCAAAAGGAAAATGATGAATAAAAAATGGTTATACTTAAAGGTCAAGAGGCATACAAATAATTTAAAACAAATGATATCGGTTCTCTGACTGTGAATTAAACCTGTGCTGTAACCAGGAAAGTGCAGGACCTTAGCCACTGGATCATACGGTAAAGCGGCTTTTGGTAAATTATCCGGGGGATCCAAAGCAGGCAGTTTGAGTACACAAAGGATTTGAACTTTGTTTTAGGTCAGATTTTTGCTCTACAATATTATGAAGAGAATTTCTAAGGCTATCCATGGCACAATTATATGTATTTTATTATAAACTTAATCTTTCCTTGACTACAAATAAAGCAATTTATCAAGAATGATAAATTTCTACATTTTTTTTTTAATTTAGGAGTCTAATGTAAAGAATCTATCTTTTGGTCATTGACAGTTAGAATTTCCAATGGTGTACTTACTTTAATAGTAATTCAATCTAATACCAAAATGTATACCAGTGTGGCTATACCCAAGGCTATTCACACAAATTATTTTCTCCCATTAATCACAATTTTGTAGAGAAGACAAACAGTGATTTTTATTTTTATTTTTTTTAACCATCTGCTTGACTAGGTCACAAAAAGAGAGCCTGAGCCTGGCCTGTAAAAAGTTCTTACCCTTCTGTTGGCTTATCAGGTCCTTGGCTCGCATTACTACAACTTCCCAAAGAACAAAGTGGCTTTGGTGATACTGCACACAGTTCAAAAGTAAAAGGTCAAGAGAAATCTTCCCCTTCACTCTCTGAAGGTTTAAAAAATGATGAGTTTGTGTCCTTTGTAGGGACATGGATGAATCTGGAAACCATTATTCTCAGCAAACTGACACAAGAACAGAAAATCAAACACCACATGTTCTCACTCATAGGCAGGTGTTGAACAATGAGAACACATGGACACAGGGAGTGGAGCATCACCCACTGGGGTCTGTTGGGCGTGGCTAGAGGATGGACAGCAGTGGGTGGGGAGGTTGGGGAGAGATAACATGCCAGATAGAGGTGATGGGGGGAAGGAGACAGCAAACCACCTTGCCATGTGTGTACCTATGCAAGAATCCTGCATGATCTGCACATGTACCCCAGAACCTAAAGTATAACAAAAAAAAATTAACTCACAAGGGAGATTAAAGGAGAAATGGCATACAATTTTTTTTTTTTTTGAGATGGAGTTTTGCTCTTGTTGCCCAGGCTGGAGTGCAGTGGCATGATTTTGGCTCACTGCAACCTCTGCCTCCTGGTTTCAAGCCATTCTCCTGCCTCAGCCTCCCAGGTAGATGGGATTACAGGCATGCATCACCACATCTGGCAAATTTTTTTTGTTTGTTTTTGTTTTTTTTTGGTAGAGATGGGGTTTCACCAGATTGGTCAGGCTGGTCTTGAACTTCTGACCTCAGGTGATCTGTCCGCCTCAGCCTCCCAAAGTGCTGGGATTACAGGCATGAGTCACCACGCCTGGTCAGCACACACATTTATAAACATACATACATACATGGGAGAATCACAAAGTGATTGCCCTCTTTAGGGAGAAATGAAAAGTCTTAAGGAGAAACTTAAACCTTTGCCAAGGAGTGAAAACAACTGGCTGAATAAAACTCAGGACTCAGCAAGCTGGAAGGTCCAGGACTCAGGGGAGACTCAAAAGAGACTCAGTCATCTGCAATTATGGAGTAGCCAGAGGGGCTCAAAAGGCCCATACTGGTACCAACCTCTGGATTTTTGCAATGTCCCTGCTGAAGAAGGTTGTGGTTAGAAGGGAAAATTGAAATGTAAATTGGGGAGCAGGGAAGTACAGGGGTCTCTGCTTTAGGGTGTGACTGCTTTTTGAGTTTGGAGACATAGCTTAAATCTTGGGATTAGTCTCCTGTGACAAATTAGAGAGATTCCAAATTGTGTTTGGATGTTTTAAAATGTTGGTTAGAATCAGTCAGAGGTGAAGCAAAATGGCCAAATAGAATCCTGCAGCAATCATACCCCAACAGGAAGATCAAATCAACAACACTTCACTTAAGAAAGCACCTTTATAAAAATGAAGAAATCAGATGGGTAGTCACAATACCTGGTTTTAACATAATATCAAGCAATGAGGCCCTGAAGAGGGCAGGAAAGACAATGATGCTTGTCTATATCACTTCTACTCCATCCCACGTCAACATCAAACAGAATGAGGATTTGTGTGCTTAGGAGAGACAGAGTAAAGCATATGTGGAACTCTGCTTCAGAATTCAATGCTGTCATTGTGGAATATAACACAGGGGAGCATTCTTCTGGCACTCACAGAGGGGACATTTAGACCAGCTCTACACAAGAAGGAAAATTATTAGTCCCAATGAGAGGAATATGAGTCTGAGCAAGTTCCACCCCCAGCTGACTACAGTGGCCTGTGGCCCAGAATCAATTTGAGAGGCAATCAGCCCACAAGGACTGCAGTCCTTGGGTAAGCCCTAGAACCTCACTGGTCTTGGAGATAACAAATTTACAGTACATGTGACCTAGTATGCTACCAGCTATGATGGTCAAGAAAGTGCTTGCATTACCCCTCCCTTGATTCCAGATAGTGCAGCTCAGTGGGAGACTCCTTTTGTGGGGGAAAAGAAGATACAAAAATATAGAGGACATTGTCTTGCAACTTGAGTTTCAGTTCAGCCCAGTAAAATCAAGCAGCAAGCAGATTTCTGAAGGCATATTTTCGGGCTTTAGCTCCTGGTTGACATTTCTAGGCCCACCCTGGGCCAGAAAGAAATCTGATGCCCTGAAAGAAAAAACCCAGTCCCAGCAGGATTTATCAACTGTTGACTAAAGAGCACATGGGACTTGAATAAGCATCAGTGGTAGCCAGGCCATAGTTAAAATGGGCCTTGGGTGAGGCTCAGTACTGTGCTGGTTTCAGGTGTGATCCAGTGCAGTGCCAGTTTTGATAGCCACAGGAGTAGTCACAGCATTCTTACCCCAACTCTAGGCAGCCAAGCACAGAGATAGACTCCTTCTGATTGGTAAAAGAGAGGGAAGAGAGAAAGAAATTTTGCCCAGCGACTCAGGAAATTCTCCTTTATCTTATCCAAGCCCACTCAGGTGGTGCCTCTAGAAGTTGGCAAAAGTTGCAGCATTGTTGGGCACAGTTCATCACTAGTGCTGATACAACTACAGTGACCACAGACTTAGATCACAACACTTTGCATACATGAAAAGCTTTCTCAAGGACAGGCACAAAGAAGCTCAGACTGTGAAGATTTGAATAAATACCTAAATCTTCAATGACCAGACATCAATGAACCTTCATTAACAAGCATCAAGAATATCTAGGAAAACATGACCTCACTAACAAATTACATAAGGTACCAGTGATCAATACAAGAGTAATGGAGATATGTGACCTTTCAAACTGAGAATTCAAAATAGCTGTCTTGAGGAAGCTCAGAAAACTTCAAGATAACACAAATAAGGAATTCTCAGAGAAATTCTATCAGAGAAATTTAACAAAGACATTGAAATAATTTTAAAAAATGCAGAAATTATGGAGATGAAAAATTCAGTTGACAAACTGAAAAGTGTCTTAGTGACTCTCAACAGCAGAATTGATCAAGCAGAAGAAATAATTAGTTTGAAGATAGGCTATATGAAAATACACAGAGGAAAAAACAGAATAAAAGATACCTATAAGATCTAAAATTTAGCCTCAAAAAAGCACATTTATTCACCTTAAAGAGATTATACAGAGAAAGAGATTTAGGTAGATAGTTTATTCAAAGAAATGATAACAAAGAACCTTTCAAAGCTAGAGTAACATATGAATATCCTAGTACAAGTAGTTTATAGAACACCAAGTAGATTCAATATAAATAAGAACCTCGAGGCATTTATTATTAAAACTCTCAAAGGTTAAGGATACAGAAATAATCATAAAAGTAGAAAGATAAGTAAGCAAAAAAACATATAAAGCAACTCTGATTTGAATGTAGCAGACTTCTCACAGAAAACTTACAGGCCAGGAGAATGTGAGATGAAATATTTAACGTGCTGAAGGGAAAACTTCCAAGCTTTAATATTATGTCCAGCAAAATTGTTATTCAAACATGAAGAAGTAATAAATATATTTCCAGAAAAACAAAAGCTAAAAGATTTTGTCAATATCAGATTTATCTTTTAAGAAATGCTAAAGGGCAATTTTTAATCTGAAAGCAAAGGACATCAATGAACAATAAGAAATCACATGAAGGTATAAAAATCATTAGTAATAGTAAGTACAAAGACAAATACAGAATACTATAAAACTGTAATTGTGGTATGTAAGCCATTCACATGGTTAGCAGGAAGATAGGATGGCAAATCTATCAAAAATAATAACTGCAACAACTTTTTAAGAAATAGACTGTATAAGGAGACAGACAACAGAGTCAAAAAGTGGAGAAGACTGAGTTAAGTTGTGAGAGTTTTTTAGTTTTTTCTTTGCTTGTTTTTTCTTTTCTTTATAAGCAGAGCTGTCATCAGTCTAAAATAATTGGTTATAATGATATTTGAAAGCCTTACAATAACCACAAAATAAAAAGCTATATTAGATACACAAAAAATAAAAAGCAAGACATTAAAATATACTAATATGATTTGGCTCTCTGTTGCCAACCAAATCTCATCTTGAATGGTAATTGCCATGTATTGAGGGAGAGATCTGATGGGAGGTGATGGGATCATTGGGCAGTTTTCCCCATGCCATTCTGACAGTGAGTGAGTTCTCATGACATCTGATGGTTTTAAAAGTGGCAGTTTCCTCTGTACTCTTTCTCCTGCTGCCAGGTAAGACATGCCTTGCTTCCCCATTGCCTTCTACAATAATTGTAAGTTTCCTGAAGCCTCCCAGCCATGCAGAACTGTGAGTTGATTACATCTTCTTTTTTTGTAAATCACCTAGTCTCAGGTAATATCATTATAGCAGTGTGAGAACAGTCTAATACATATACTATCAGGCAAAAATCACTCTTACAGGAAGGAAAGAAGAAAAAAGAAAAAAAGGAAAAGAGGACCAACAAAACAACTGAAAGACAAATAAAAAAAAGCAGTAACAAATGCTTTTCTATCAATAATAACCTTGCAGACACATGGACTAAATTACCCAATCAAAAGATACAGAGTGGGTGAATGGATATAAAAGCAAGACCTAACCATGTGTTGCCTATAAAAAACTCACTTCACCCATAAAGACACATACAGATTGAAATTAAAAAGGGATGAAAAAAGACATTCCATGACAATGTAAAGCTAAAAGGAGCTCTAGAAGTGCTTATAATTATATCTAATAAAATAGAGCTCAAGACAAAAACTGAGAAAAAGAGACAAAAAGGTCATTATACAATGACAACAAGATCAGTTCTTCAGGAGAGGACAAGAGTTGTAAACTATATGCATACCCAACACGAGAGCACCCAGATGTATAAACCAAATATTATTTGAGCTAAAGAAAAAATATAGACGCTAATATAACAATACCTTGGGCATTCACCCCACTTTCAGCATTGGAAAAGTTGTCCAGACAGAAAATCAACAAATAAACATTACACTTAATATGCACTATACAACAAATGAACTAACAGATATTTACAGACTGCTTTTTCTAAAAGGTGAAAAATAAACATTCTTCTCCTCAGCACATACACATTCTCAAGAATAGGCCATATGTTAGACCACAAAAAAATTAAAAAAGAATAAAATCATATCAAGTATCCTTTTAACCACAATGAAATAGAGCTAGCAAATAACAATAGGAGGAATTTTGGAGCTATTATAAACACGTGAAATTAAATAATATGCTCCACAATGATCATTTGATCAATAAAGAAATTAAGAAACTTTACAAAATGTCTTGAAACAAATGAAAATAAAAATAAAGTGTATTGAAATCTATGGAATATATCAAAAGAAATACTAAGAGAGAAGTTTATAGCACTAAATGCCTACACCAAAAAAAAATGTAGAAACATATCAAATAAACAACCTAATAATGCATCTTTAAGAACTAGAAAAGCAAGAGTAAAGGAAACCCAAAATTTGTAGAAGTAATACAGACTACAGCAAAAATAAATAAAATCAACACTAAAAATATATAAAAGATCAAGGAAATAAAAGTTGGGTTTGTTTGTTTGTTTGCTTGCTTTTTGAGATGGAGTCCCGCTCTGTTGCCTAGGCTGGGGTGCAGTGGCACAATCTTAGCTCATTGCAATCTCCACCTCTTGGGTTCAAGTGATTTTCCTGCCTCAGCCTCCTGAGTAGCTGGGATTACAGGTGCATGCCACCATGCCTGGCTAATTTTTGTCTTTTTAGTAGAGATGGAGTTTCACCATATTGGTGAGGCTAGTCTTGGACTCCAGGCCTTGTGATTCACCTGCCTCTGCCTCCCGAAGTACTGAGATTACAGGCATGAGCCACTACACCTGGCTGAAAAGTTGTTTTTTTAAAAAAATAGAAAAAAGTCAAACCTTTAGTGAGACTAACAAATTAAAAGAGAAGACCCAAATGAATAAAATTAGAGATGAAAAATGAGACATTACAACTGATACCACAGAAATTCAAATGATCACCAGAGAATATTATAAGCAACTATGTGCTGATAAATGAGAGCCTACAAGAAATGGGCAAATTCCTAAACATACACAACCTTCTAAGATTTAGTCATGAAGAAATTAAAAACCTGAATAGGCAAATAACAAGTAATTAGACAGAAGCAGTAATAAAAAGTCTCCATCAAATATGTCCTAGGATCTGAGGCCTTAGTGTTTAATTCTATCCAACACTTAGAGAATAACTAATAACAATTGTGCTAAAGCTATTCAAAATAATCAAGGAGGGAATACTTTTATACTCATTCTATGAGGTCAATACTACCCTGATACTAAATCTAAACAAAAACATATCAGAAGAAAAGAAAATTACAAGTCAATATCACTTATGAACATAGATGCAAATATCCTCAATTAAATATTAGCAAACCAATTCAACAACACGTTAGAAAATTTATCTATAATGATCAAGTGAGATTCATCCCAGGAATGCAAGAATAGTTCAACACATACCAATCAATTACTATGTGAGTTCACATCAACAGAATGAAGAACAAATCTATTAATATAGAATGATATTAGTTAATGCCAAAATGTTCATTTGATACAGTTCAACATTCTTTCCTGATGAAAATCTTCAAAAAATGCTAGATATAGAAGAAGCATACCTCAACACAAGAAAAGGCATATACAATAAAATCCACAGATAGTATGTTGATCGGGAAAAAGCTGAGAACCTTTACTCTAAGATCTGGAACAAAACCAGGACGCTCACATTCATCCAACATAGTAGTGGAAATTCTAGCTGGTGGAATTAGACAAGAGAAAGAAATGCAGGGCATCAAAATTGGAAAGGAAGAAGTTAAATTACCTTTGTTTGTAGAAGTTATGTTCTTATATCTGGTAAAACCTTAAGACCCCACCAAAATACTATTATAACTGACAAACAAATTCAATAAAGTTGCAAGATACAAAATCAACTTACAAAAATCTGTAGCATTTATATATGCCAACAGCAAACAATATAGAAAAAAAACAAGAAAGCAATCTCATACACAATAGCTATAAATAATGTGAAACACATAGAAATAAACTCAGTGAAAGATCTTTATAATAAAAATCATAAAATATTGATTTAAAAAATTTGAGAGAACCTAAAAAATTGATAGTTTGGGAAGAGCGGAAGCAGGAGTTCTTTGCTTGGCATAGCCTGTTGCAACCCATGGAGAAATGTGTCACTGAGCCACCATGATGCCTGGGCACTTACAGGCAGGGTTTGGCTGCATGGTCACCAACCAGTTTGACCAGTTGTTTAATGATGAACTGGACCCCTTTGAGGTGCTGAAGGCATGGGAGAACAAAAAATAAAAGCAGTAGGGTGACACTGGGGGCCCTGGGGCCAAGAGTGCAGCTCAGGCCCTCCAACATGGCAGGCAAATAGCTCTGTAATGAGTCCCACAAAGATCGAATGAAACCAGTCACTCCCTTCCTCGCCCCCCAGCATTAGTGTGGTTGACAAGAAAGAGGAGACACAGCTGCCCATCGTGCTTAAGAAAGAAGATATAAGATGAGTTGGAAGGAGACCTGTTCAACAACTCAGGATGAAGGGAAAATCATTAATAGAAGACCAGAAACATGATCACTTCTAAAACAAAAAGTTGAAAAGCCACTTGAAGAAAAGGGTGGAGCAAATTTTCAGTTGAATAGACCGATTATTGACTGACATACGTGAGGCCATGGTGGTCTTGGAAGACGTCAAGGGGCCTTTGGGCATGGAATGGGTCGAGGAGATGGATTTGATTCCCATGGCATATGTGAATTTTATAGGCATAGTGGAAGTGATAGATCTGGCCTGAAGCATGAGGACAAAAGTGGAGTTGCAGATCTCATTACTGTGGAACTGTTAAAGATGAATTCACTGATTTGGATCAATCAAATGTGATTGAGGAACACCTGTAGGTGAAGAAAATCCAGTGGCAGACATTGAAAATAAGGAGAATGAAGTTGAAGAGTTAAAGGAAGAGGGTCCTAAAGAGATGACATTGGATGAGTGCAAGACTATTCAAAATAAGGAGTGGGCAAAAGTGGAATTTAATATCTGAAAACCAAATGAAGCTGCTGAAAGGCAGTGGAAGAGGAAATTTGTTTTTCACAAATCAGAGTGAAGAAGCTTATGCTACAGATTCTGTTATGGACTATCTTTTCCAGAAGCCAGCAAATGATGTAATGTCTCAGTTGGAAATGAATTTTGGAGAACTTGGCTGCCCAGAACCTGATGGTGAGGGAGGACAAGGCAGATGTCCGAACCGTGGCAGCAGAACTGACAAGTGAAGTGCTTCTGCTCCTCATGAGGATGAACCCAGAGGTACTCCCAGATCTGGCATAACTGGATACCATAATACAACCCTGGTTCTTCTGTGAACCTTTCTGTTCAAAGTTTTGCATGCTTAAGGATTCCAAATGAGTAAGAATTTTTTTTAAAAAAGACTTGCATTCATACCATGCACACCTAAAGGCTGAATTTTATCAGTTGTAAAAATGAACTTCTCTTGCTACACAGAAGAAACAATTTTGTATTTAGAAATATATTGGTAGCAGGGATGTTTTCATAATTTTCAGAGATGATGCATTCTTCATGAATATTTTTTATTGCTGCTTATAAATCTGCATTTCTACATTTGAAATATAGATGTGAACAGTGTGTACCAGTTTAAAGCTTTCACTTCATTTGTGTTTTTTAATTAAAGTGTTAGATGTTCCCACAATTACACACTGGTGTTAAATTCTGGACATACCGGGTTTAATACCTGCTTTGCATTTTCACACATGGTCTACTGGATTGTGTTAAACTTTCACTTGTCAAATTTTGCCTTGTGTGAAAAACTATTAATTTAGTTTTAATATTTTCATTTTTGGGAATAAATCTTTTTTCACTTCCCATGATAGCTGTTGTATGTATATGCTAAATCTTTATATATAGAAATATCAGTACCTGAACAAATTTAAAGCTTATTGGTTTATTAACCTTTGCTGCTTGCATGGTTCATTAGGCTCAAATTACGACTGGTTTACAATTTCAATTATGTTTACTTTTTAATGTGTGACTTTCCCATTTTAAAAGTCAAGTTAGGTACCTCATTGGTGAAAGTTGTTCAAGCTACTTATTGATAAACACACCCTTTTAAGTCAAGTAGTTTTGTAGGTATGGGGTTTTGCCCCCTCACACTGGGTAGGTGAAATTAGTTGATTTCACTAGTGCATAATAAACTGTTATATAAAATAAGTGTCTTGCCATTTGGTATGATTTCTGTGTGTGAAAGTACCCAAAATCAAAATGGTACATTGATAAGTGACAACTGTGTAACCCTTCCTTTGTTCTAAAAAGATCCAACAGGTATGTGAGATGGGGTAGTATTTTAATTTTTGGAATTTGGAAAGAAGACAGCTTCACTTTATAAGGTTGGAACAGCAGCACCAGGCATGAAATATAAGCCAATAATCTTTGCTCTTTCTGAACTTCCTAGATTCCTATTATTTAGTTTTAAGTTGATAAATATTTATTCTACAGAAAGCGATAATTCTCCCATTAAAAAATTAGGTTAATAATGGATCATTCAATGGAAGCATCACCACTTACTAAAATATACATAGAAAGAATGATGAATAAAACAGATTTTCTATAATTTTCTTTTATTCTTTTGCCACATTTATTGATAAACAGGGTAGGATTTCTTTAAAAAGTTTTAAGAATCTTTTGTCACTTCATTTTCGGTAATGTTCCACCTGTGTATGGCAGTGTTCAATTTAAAAAATATTGGAGATCTTCAATATTAAACATGTCTGTTCAGCAGATTGGTTCTCACATAGACTTCTAAAAGAGAAATTTTATGTACAAGAGTTATTCATTGGGATTGGATTTATTAATCTGTTGCCTCCTATTCCGACATTTTAGAAAAGAGGTAATTATTTTTTAATGATAGATAAACTTGTGCTGGTGTTTTGGATCTTATGATGCTGAGCATGTTCTGCACTGCTGCTAATGTCTAATACAATTTTATATTTACAAGCATACCTGTTTCTCAGAGGCAAGCATTAATTTAGCCCATATGGCCTATTAACCCCTCTTGAGATTGCAACATATGCACTCCTAAATCAGTATGTTTAGATTTTTCAAGTATCAAACTCACTTCTGAACATATATCATGCTAAGAAACCTCTTGATTTCCAGCAACATACTATAGAAAACACTTGCTATTAGAAACACTTCACAAGTTTAAAAAAGGAAGACAAAAAATGATATTTAATGTTCATAGATTGGAAGAATAATAATTATTAAAATGTCCATACCACCCAAAGCAACCTGTAGGTTCAATGCAATCTGTCTCAAAATACCAATGGCATTCTTCAGAGAAATAGCAAATATAATTCTAAAATTTATGTGTAACCACAAAAGAGTCAGAATACTGAAAGCCAGGCTGAGCATAAACAACAAAACTGGCAGAATCACATTACTTCAAATAATACTGCAAAACTATAGTAACCAAAACAGCATGATGCTAGCATAAAAACACACAGACTAATAGAACAGAATAAAGCACCCCAAAATAAATCCATGCATTTACAGGCAACTAATTTTTGAAAAAGGAACCAAGGACAAACATTGAAGAAAGGACAGTCTCTTCAATAAATGTTGCTAGGAAAACTGGATATCTATATGTAGAAAGATGAAACTAGAACCCTATTCCTCACCATTTACATAATCAAATAAAAACGTCTTTAAAACTTAATCTAGTATCTTAAGCTATGAAACTACTAGCAGAAAACACTGGTAAAATACAGTAGGCAAAGATTTACTGAATAAATCCTCAAAAGCTCACATAGCCAAAGCAAAAATAGATATATGAGATCACATAAAGCTAAAAATCTTCTGTTCAGTAAAGGGAACAATCAACAAAATGAAAAGCCAACTCACAGAATTGGAGAAAATATTTGAAAACTACCCACTGACAAAGAATTAATGACCAGAATATGTAATGAATTCAAGCAACTCTATAGCAAGAAAACCAAATATTATAATTAAAAATGGGAAAAAAAATCTGAATAGACATTTCCCAAAAGAAGTGGCCGACGGATATACAAAATAATGCTCAGCATCACTAATCATCAGAGAGATGCAAATCAAAACTACAGAGAATTGTATCAGATCCCAGTCAAAATGGCTTTTATCTGAAAGACAGGAATAATAAATGTTGGCGAGAATGTGGAGAAAGAAGAAACCCTTGTACACTGTTGATGGGAATGTAAATTAGTACAATCACTATGGGACAGTATGGTGGTTCCTCAAAAAACACCTAAAATATAACTACCATATGATCCAGGAATTCCATTGCTGGATATATAACTGAAAGAAAGAAAATCAGTATATCAAAAGGATATCTGCACTCCCATGTTTATTGCAGCATTATTCATGATAGCCAGATATACAGTCAACCTAAGTGTCCCTCAAAAGATGAATAAAGAAAATATGCACTCATACACAATGGAATATTATTCAGCTACAATAAAAAATCCTGTTATTTGAAACAATATGGATATAACTGGAGGACATTACGTTAAGTGAAATAAGCCAGGCACAGAAAGATGATTATTGCCTGTTCTTACTCATACATCGGAGAATAAAACCTAAAAATTGAACTGATAGATTTAGAGAGTAGAATGATATTTACCAGAGGCTGAGAAGGGTATTGTGGAGAGGGGAGAATAAAGTAGGAATGGTTAATGGGTATCAAAATACAATTAGATAGAATAAGATCTAGTATTCAGTAGCATGATAGGGTGGCTATAATCACTTGTTTTATTTTAAAACAACTAAATAGAATTGGAATGTTTGTAACCCAAAGGAATGATAAATTCTTAAGGTAATGGATATCCCAATTACCCTGATTTTATCATTAGACATTGTATGCCTGTATCAAAATATCACAGTACCTTATATATATTTATAACTATTATGAGCCCATAATAATAAAATATATTTTTAAAAAGTGCTAATTAAAGGAAAGCCTCTTATTATCTTTGAAAAATTCAGATTCCTCTTTGTTCTAATTGCATGTGTAGATAGTTCAATTTAGATGAATATCTTGAATCATTTTTATCTAGCCTTAATCTTTATATTTTAAATTTGAAATACCACTAGAGTACCAGGTGTTGGTTGGTTAGAGACCAGTTGCTGGAATATCTGATGGTGACTGGTCAGAGACCATTTCCTTAGGACCTAGGTTACTTATGTTACTCACTTCATGAAGGCATTCTTTCAAGTGCAACTAGAGTGTGAGCGTTCCCACAAAACTGAAGTGTGAGCCTATCCTATGAAGCATGAGAGTAACCCACAAAGTGCAAGCATACATCATAAAGTGTGAGCATACTCCACAAATGGGTACTCCTTGGAGCCAGATGGGTAGGCTTCCTGAAGAAAATAGTGTCTGAGACACTATCCTAAAAATGAGAGATCTTGGATCTAAAAGGGCTTACCCATGTTAACTTAAAAACCACAAGAATTATAAACTTAGAAAAGGAGATTTTATTTCTTTTAAAGGGTTACAGCTTGTAGTGTAGCTAGCTTGACTGTCTAGGAAGTGCAGGTTCCAGCAGAGACCTAGAAATAGGGACTTTGAAAATGGAGAGGTTAGAGAAGGGATTTAGGCTAAATGGGTTGGCCAAGTATACGTACTCAACTGATTATAGGACAAGATACATCCTGAGTATTGAACAAACATGCATATGATATATGACCTATGTTCATTTGGGGGGCAGAAGCTTAACATTGAGATATATTACAATTAGACCCTATATATAAAAATGTCATTTCAGGACACACATGCACTCAAGTGCTCAGCCTCTGTAAACTGGCCAGAACTAGCCCATTGTCAGTGGTCTTTTTATCAGAAGAGATTTACTGAAATCAGTCTCTTATCCAACCAAAGCTGTAGTTATGGCTGATAGAATAGGGAAGGGAAGCATTGGTTAGTCAGTGTCTAATAGTTGGTGAGCCATTGTTTATCCCAAGGCCAGTTCTTGTTTAGCTGCTAGGAAAAAATAGAAAAACCTTGTGACAGTGAGGACATAGTTTATTCTTTAAGTGTCAGGGTGTGTGACTTAACCCTTGCCTGGCATAGCCTTAGGTCTTCTGTATAGTTTGCTATTTCATTGCCTTAGAGTCCACTCTGTCAGTCTTATGAGCTCTATTTTAACATTAATGCCTGTCAGTTGTTATGTCTAAACAGCAAAAGGCAGGGAGGATAATGAGGCATGTCTCATCTCCCATTCTGACATGGCTGGAAACTCAGCTTTTAAGGTTTATCAGAAGCCTCCATGGTCAAGAGAGGGTCTATTCACTCTGTGTGGGGCTTGGGTGTTTATTTTTATTTTATACCCAAGTCTTCCTAGCACAGCCAGGCAAATAACTGAGCTCAAAGGGCTCCTGTGGGTCCTAATACCTTGAGCCAGATAGCGTTGGGACGAAGCACAGGAGTCATTCAGATACCATCCTTGTCACCAAGACCATGAGATTTGCAGAGGAAGAAAGGGAGAGCTTTATTTTCTATAAAAACCAGTTATATGTGCAGATTAGGGAGGCACGGCCTTCAATACAAGTAAAATTGTGCTCTGAAGAACAAAGGGAGGAGCTGGCTTAAACAGGGAAAGTTCTCACCTAGTTTCTCAAGCAGATCTGTTTATGCAAATGAAAATTTCAAACTTGTTCAGTTCTGATTGGTCAAAATAGTTGAGCCCTAATCAGGTAGTCTCTATACCCCAAATCAGAAGTCTCTGTCAGATGTTTCTTTCAAAGAGCTGATGGGAGGGGGGAGTATGCTTCAGCACACAGTTAATCCTGGCATTGACGATAGGAACTGGTTTGGCTTGATTGTAGACAGGGAGGTCCTGTACTTCTACATCTGCCTGATAATGAAGAGTATGTAAACGCTCCCTCATCTAGTCCTGGTCACGAGGTCCTGTTTTAATTTTGAGCTCCTCAATAAGCCATGGATAGTCTGCCATCCCAGGGCACACTTTAACAAGTTAAAGAGTTTTGTGAGTTTTAATCATGGTTCCTGTGCCTGTTGACTACGCAACATATGGGTAAGTGAGAAGATCGTTCAGGTCAGAAAGAAGCCCATGAAAAACTTCACATGGCTGAGGGCAAAATGTGTATTATCCAAGAAATTCTCAGTTTCCCAGATAGTCACACCCTTGACTGAATGCAAGGAGGTTCTTAGATGAAACTGAAAGTAATTGAATAATAGAGACTATAAGAATTATACCTTTAACACTTTAATACATTATTCAGAGTACTCTGATCTTAAGCACTTTGCATTCATTTAGGTTTCTTCTGTTCTAGCAGCCCCTTCTGATGGAACTAATGGCAGTATCTCTGAAGCTTCATTAAGAGGGACCCAGTGTCAACCTCCACAGAGTTCCAGGATTGGCAAACTTTCTTTGAAAATGGTCAAATACTAAGTAATTTTTAGACTGTAATATCCCCATGGAATTACTCACCTCAGACATTGAGTAAAAGCAGACATTGTCAACATGAGTGTGCCTGTGTTTCAGTAAAACAAACAAACAAAAAACAGGCATTAAGCTACATCCAGTCCAGGCTTATTGTCCCCTGGTTTAGATAATCATCCAGTAATAAGAGTAACAACGTTTTATGAGTGGTATGTGCTTGCAACTGATCCAAGTTTATATTTCAGGATATAAAAAAACCTCTGAAGTAGAAACGACTGTTATACATTCATTTTTACAGGTGAGGAAACTGAGTCATAGAGAAGTTAATTAGCTTCGCTGAGGTCCCTCAAAAAGAAGCAGAACTGGCTTCCAGACCTGGGTAACCTGACTCCGGGGCCCATGTTCAAACCAGGATTCTGAAGAACTTCACTATGTACATGTCATTTAGTATTTTTTAGGGTGGTGTAATTAAAAAATGGTAAAATGTAGCACTAATTAGCTGCCTTTGATTACTTCAAATAGAAACTTTAAAATACCGTTGAGTTGTACATTGGCAGCCACAGAAATTTAATTTTTTAAAGTCTCTATCCCCCCTCTCCCCATCCCTCTAAAAATATTCGATGGGTTAACTCTGATTGTGTTCTCTGGCAGCTATTACAATACATCAATAAGCAAAATTTAATTTTCCTATGGGATATTTTATTTCATTCTTTCTAATCAAAAGAAGTTTTCAAGGAAATGAGTAATACAACTATTAACCTTTTTTTCTGCTTGAGAACCAACAAATTCATTACTTAAAATGAGAGCAAATAGAGCATTTCATTACAGAATTCTCCTAGGAATATTCCTGGCTTAAAAGACATCAGAAGTTTTCAAATGAGTTAGTAAAGATCATGTCACATTCACAAATAATATTGTGCGGGAAGAGTCAGATTACTCAGCAAATACAAGTCTGTTTGGTGTCTCTGAGTAGTGTCCTTTGTCAATAATGACTTGAGGAAAGCAAAATGGAACAGCCTCATTTTACTCATGATGGGAACTCATGGAAATGAACTTTGTGATGGAGGCTAAACCCTATAAAATTCAGGACTTTATCTTTTAAATGATGTCCATACTTCACTTTGAGGAAGGAGACCCAAGCATCTGAGATCACCTCCCCCTTGACTTCCACACTGCATTTCAATAGAAGAAAAGGCTGGTCAGCTAGCGCCTCCTGAATCACCTTCCTGTAAATAGCATGCTTGGTATTGGGGAAATTCTCCGCAATACACTGTTTTTATCTAAGCAAGATCAAACGCCCACCCCACCCCTCCGTCCGGAGACCAGAAGCCTTTCACATGTAGGTCCAAAAGCTGTAAATCTAAAACCCTTTCATATGTGATTTCTAAAACTGTAAACCCAAGACTAGAGCTGTAAACCTAAGATTCTTTCACGTGTAACATCTAGAGTGTAAGCCTATGTAAAAGCAGAACCTCTCTTTGTTAGATGAGCTGGGTTACTTAGACAAATCATCACCCAGCTCCCAGCTGTAATAATAATAATAATAATAATAATAATAATAATAATAATAAATGCCTTCCTTCCCCATTCAGTGTTCAAGAGCTCTGTTTCTCACGGCCGCTCCTGCTACAACTTCTAGCCTTTCATGATTCATTAAAATCTGCAGTCTAGCTGGTTTTCTAACATAAACATTCAACTAAGAAAAGAGGATACATATGCAACAAAGAACATGTAAAACTTTTGTAAAATTAAAGTTATTTAGCTAAGTTCTGGAGATTATACAATTTTTATGTAGTCAATAATATTTTTAATCTACTTTTATAGATTTTATGTTAGGTGTTTTTTGCCACAATAAATAAAGTACCTAATTACAAAGAGGTGCTAACTATACTTATGGTCTAACAATTTTTTAAAATTTTATTTCTGAGGAATGACAACAATTCGCTTACTTAAGTATCACTTTTGTTGCTGAATAATAATCATCATCTCTGGTAGAAGAATCACAGTAACAGAGAGAAAAATTAAGTATGCAGCTCATAATCTTGATCAAGGTTGAAAAAGAGACAGCAAGAACTACTTTCCAAAATTATAAACTCGTTCCCTTAAACTCTTTTTTTAAGGCAGTGCCCATTATTAGACTTGTCACACACATTCATGTTTTCTGACATTTTCCCACATCATGAAAGTATAAACCATTGTCCAAAATTACACAGAATTATGAATGAATGTGCATCATAATCAATAATAAAATGATTGAATATTTTAGAGTTTAAGCTTAGTTTGAAAGTCTTAATGTATGAACATTGCTTTGTAAATATAAAAATGACTTAAACTAAAAAAAGACCAAAGTATACCATTTACGATCACTACTAAAATAATATATTCGGGAAAGATAATCGTGTTTCATGTGTGTTTAAGTAGAATTGGAAGAACTTAATAAAATTTTTCCTCAAATCTGAAACAGACTTTTGGTGGACTTACGTGTCCTGGCTGCGTGATTGTCAAATTAACTCATCTTGATTGGTGTTGTAATGGTATCAAACGAATGCATGATGATAATTGCTTAAAATGTACCTTTTTTGTGTAATAGCACTAATTATCAGCCACCCTTACAATGAGTAGATAATTGCTATTAATTTCTTTGGCATTCACTGTAGTTACATTAATCACAGTGAGCTCATTTGACTTTAATGTGAATAAACTATGTTATGCTATTGGAATTCCATTGTAATTTATCAGTAAATAATGGCCACTGATTGTGTAGCATCACTGTAAACTTCCCTCATAGAGAGTAAAGGCTTTTGTGGCTGTCTCCCAAATTTGAATAGCTGTTCTTCAGTTCATGATAATGAGAGGTGTTTACTGAAATAGAAGAAAACTTGAAGGGAAAGCTTCTATCAAGCTAAAAGATTAACTTTCCAAGAAAAAGATGATTAAAATTTTGTGTATTAGTTTTGTGATGACCATGATAAAATAATTTTTCCAACAGTTTGAATATATGTTCACCAATAAGATGATCAAAAGTGAGAAGTCTAGACATAATCTTCCAGGTTGCATAAGTTTGCAGCTACATGACATCGGTGACTGACCACATCTGTTAACAGATTTCTTAGCTTTGAAATGAGGACAAGTGCAGTGCCTAAATTAGAGGAGTTTGTGCAAATAAACATAAAAACTTTAAGCATGATATTGGGACATAGTAAATGCTTGATAAATGCTAATTACTAATATTACTGATAGTAATAAAGAATAAACTTAAAGAATTCTATGAGACCTCTGTTGTTTAATATATCTATCCTAATTTTACAGATTTTGGTTTTGTTTTGAGATGGAGTCTTGCTCTGTCGCCAGGCTGGAGTGCAGTGGTGTGATGTCAGCTCACAGTAACCTCCACCTCCCTGGTTCAAGCAATTCTCCTGCCTCAGTCTCCTGAGTAGCTTGGACTACAGGCATGCACCACCAAACCCGGCTAATTTTTTGTATTTTTAGTGGAGATGGGTTTCACCATGTTGGCTAGGATGATCTCGATCTCTTGACGTCATGATCCGCCTGCCTTGGCCTCCCGAAGTGCTGAGATTACAAGCTTGAGCCACAGCGCCTGGCCCATAATTTTATAGGACTATTGAAGAAGCAAGTTTCAGTTCATCCCAATTTTGTTTGTTTACCACTAAGAATGAGATTTCTCCACAATTGGTTACCTTTGGCCCTGCAGTTGGCCAAACTGGATTATTAAGACAGCCACAGGCTGCATTTCTCCCCTTTGTCCATCACAATGTTTCCTGTGTATGTCAATCTGCTGTGCATACCAATGAGCTAGTCTAAGTAGGATTGTTTTTGCCTCTTTACATCAATCTTACCTTGTTTCAGTTTCTTCAAGTTAATCAAAGAAATGTTTCTTCCTCTAAGTGAGTGCTTTGTTTAAAGCACCTTGTTATGTCAAGCTAAGTAATGTCATTTATAACAGAAGAAGAGCATTGTTTGTCCAAGGAAAGCAAAATATCCTCTTGCAGACTGACAGATATTCCTGTTTGCTGACTGGCTGAATTTAAATTGGCTTGTTTGGCATATACCTCCCTGACAGAGCCCTCTCTCTGTGCTAGATGCTTCTGCTGACAACACTTTCTTGCATATGCATACCATTAAATAATTGCTTCTGGACTTTATTTATGTTTCCCTTAGCTGCTAAAGGAATATATACAGATTAGCTTATAAAGTTTCTTTTTTTTCTAAAACCCAATCTGAGATGCTATCTAGAGAAAGTAACCTCTGGATGAGTCTTTTGTCTGTTTTCCTATATGTTAGAGGAAATTACTGTTGCATCAAGTGACATCATGGTTTTTCATTATCTATGATTTACTGGTATATTTGGAAATTTGGGGAAAAGTTCACTTGAAGTCAGGTGAATTCTTTTTCCCCTCAAATGATGTAGAATGAGATGTTTTCATTTTTGTTCACTGAGAGCATAATCCATTCCAACACTGTAGCCTCCCATAAAGTATCTCAAAATTATTGTAGAAACAAAAGAAATCTTATGTCAGAATGAAGGGTACAATATAAAATGAGGGTTAATGAAAATACGTTTTAGAAATAGGAAATACGATTAGGGGTGACATACTATTATCTGCCACAAGGGATTCTTCAGGCAGCCAGGAAAAACACACACACAGCTCTTCTGGTTTTGTCATCATACCAGACTTCCAATTATTAAGGAATTCAGAAATAATTGTCACCTTAGGGCTCTGAAGAGTAGCATGAATTAATGTTGGGTAGTTATAAACACTGCTATTGGAGGACAACCTGAAGTTTGCATACCTTGTTGCCTGAGAGAAAGCCCAGGGCCAAACAAACTCATATAAGTTCTTCTGATTTTTAAAGTGCAGAAAATAATAGTTATTATTATAACACAAAAATTTCTAAGAACAGTAGTTTCATTTTAATGTGCAGTACATGAACCATATTAATGCTCAATTATCAAAATTTAGTCACTACTTAGCTCTATAAGCACATAAATCTTTCTACGTAACATGTCATTCAGTGTAATCATGCCAGATATATCTACTTAGGACAGAGCACTCTTGAAGTCTTACAGTAATGGCACAACTGCTAAGTAGAAACAAGGAAATAAGCTACAAATGTGGAAACATAGCAACTAACACACTTGATTAATTTGTTGATGGGGATAAATAAAAGATGGCTTTAAAGAGTGGTGGGGCAATTATTTGTGGGATAAAGCTCAGAGACTAGTGGCTTCAAAGCTTTAAAATGCTTTTATTTGTATGAAATTACTGAAGTGGCAATTGAGTTTATGCAATTTAACAGTTATTTCAAGGTTGTGAGAAACTATGAGTAAATTATAAGTGATTGTTACTAGAAAGATTCTGCCCTAGCCTGTGATTTTTTTTTCCTGTTCCAACCCCCTGACACAATTTTCAAATATTTATATATTTGAAAAATGTGTCATTTTGGATATGGTCAGCCACATTCTTTAGTTTGTAATATAATCTAACTGGAATGTAAGCATTATATAATTTAAGTTTTACAAAGGCAAGAATATCTGTCTGTTATTTTGTGATGTATCCCAGGAGCCTAGAACAATTCCTGGAATATACTAAGTGCTCAATAAATATGTTGATTGAATAGAAGTTTGCCTCAGAGAGAGTATGTGATAGGTATCTCTACTAAGACTTTGAGCTTAAACATTAATTTCCTTATAAAATGTATTATCTGGTTTCTCTAACCATGAGATGTCAAAAAATTTTCATTTGTCTTTTGTTTCTATATATAATGGACACAATTACTCTGTATTATGTTAAACACATGGGCTCTCTAGCCAGATTGCTTGGGTTTCAATCTCAGCTCTACATTTTACTATCTGTGTTAGCAAGGTGAGGATACAAAATGTTTCTGTACTACTGTTTCTGTAACAGGAAAAATAGTTTAGTAAGAGTAGCTAACTCATAGAGTTATGAGGGTACATTTAAAGTACCTAGAAGAGAATTTAGCACACAGATAATACTCTGTAAAGTGTGGTCAATCTAATTACTGGTATTATTGTGTAACATCTACAACAAATTGTCCTTATGCTGGACATCTCCATTTTGGTATAATTATTCCAGTGACTAAAGCCAAGTTATTTCCTTGGCAGTCAAAAACAATCTGAATGCTGTGATTTGATTGAATCTATATTTAACATGGCTTATTTACACATACATGGTATTATTGCAATTTGATTTTATACCTAAATTTTCCACTCTACACCACAGCTTTTAAGGATCAACACCTTGCCTTATTTATTTTTCTTGAAGACAAGAAAATGTCTGATATGTGGAATAGATACTCATAAAACATGTTTTGACTGATAAATGAATAAATCAATATGCAAATATTTGGCTTCTCTGTGTATTCTTCTAAATACATGGGTAGCACTTTTTCTTCTCGGGTCCATATAGCAGCAGATTATTTGATACAAAACTAATTCTTATACAAGGTGAAGATTTAAAGTAAAAAAAAAAGTACTAATTTCTAAAGGCCAAAAATATGAAGGATGTAGGTCCGTGTACCTCTATTGGCATATTAAAAAATTATCACCTAAATGTTTTTAAGGCCTTGGAATTTTGTCCAAAACATTGTACAGAAAAAATTAAACTTTCAAATTCCAAACATAAAAATGACTTGATTAATTCAAATCAGTGAAACATAAATAGTAAAGCTGCAAAGAGGGTTTTCGTTTTGGTTTTGGTTTTTTAGTTGACATTAGAAACCACTACTAAAAATTAGATATGAAAATATAAACATAAGTTTTTCAAGATAGATAATCCTTTGCTATTCATGATATAAACTCTTAATTAACACTTAGCCTCTAACATAATACATCTGAACTTTGGGTTACAGGGTTTTAATTACAAAATTAAGAGAATTCCCTTCTGTATTAAAAGAATAAAATATTTAGTATTCTTAGACTTTTTAAATTTTATTTTTTTTTTATTGCATTTTAGGTTTTGGGGTACATGTGAAAACATGCAAGATTGTTGCATAGGTACACACATGGCAGTGTGATTTGCTGCCTTCCTCCCCTTCATCTATATCTGACATTTATACCCATGCTATCTCTCCACAGCTCCCCACCCCCGCACTGTCCCTCCCCCATTTCCCCCCAACAGACCCCAGTGTGTAGTGCTCCCCTTTCTGTGTCCATGTGTTCTCATTGTTCAACACCTGCCTATGAATGAGAGCATGCTGTGTTTGATTTTCTGCTCTTGTGTCAGTTTGCTGAGAATGATAGTTTCCAGATTCATCCATGTCCCTACAAAGGACACAAACTCATCGTTTTTGATGGCTGCATAATAGTCCATGGTGTATATGTGCCACATTTTCCCTGTCTGGTCTATCATCGACGGGCATTTGGGTTGGTTCCAGGTCTTTGCTATTGTAAACAGAGCTGCAATGAACATTTGTGTGCATGTGTCCTTATAGTAGAACGATTTATAATCCTTTGGATATATACCCAGTAATGGGATTGCTGGGTCAAATGGAATTTCTATTTCTAGGTCCTTGAGGAATCGCCACACTGTCTTCCACAATGGTTGAACTAATTTAAACTCCCACCAACAGTGTAAAAGTGTTCCTAATTCTCCACATCCTCTCCAGTGTCTGTTGTCTCTAGATTTTTTAATGATTGCCATTCTAACTGGTGTGAGATGGTATCTCAATATAGTTTTGATTTGCATTTCTCTAATGACCAGTGATGATGAGCGTTTTTTCATATGTTTGTTGGCCTCATGTATGTCTTCTTTTGTAAAGTGTCTGTTCATATCCTTTGCCCACTTTTGAATGGGCTTGTTTGTTTTTTTCTTGTAAATCTGTTTTAGTTCTTTGTAAATTCTGGATATCAGCCCTTTGTCAGATGGGTAGGCTGCAAAAATTTTTTCCCATTCTGTTGGTTGCCAATGCACTCTAATGACTGTTTCTTTTGCTGTGCAGAAGCTGTGGAGTTTGATTAGGTCCCATTTGTCTATTTTGGCTTTTGTTGCCAGTGCTTTTGGTGTTTTGGTCATGAAGTCCTTGCCTACGCCTATGTCCTGAATGGTTTTGCCTAGATTTTCTTCTAGGGTTTTTATAGTGTTGGGTCTTATGTTTAAGTCTTTAATCCATCTGGAGTTAATTTTAGTGGAAGGTGTCAGGAAGGAATCCAGTTTCTGCTTTCTGCACATGGCTAGCCAGTTTTCCCAACACCACTTATTATACAGGGAATCCTTTCCCCATTGCTTGTTTTTGTCAGGTTTATCAAAGATCAGATGGTTGTAGATATGTTGTGTTGCCTCCGAGGCCTCTGTTCTGTTCCATTGGTCTATATCTCTGTTTTGGTACCAATACCATGCTTTTTTGATTACCGTAGCCTTGTAGTATAGTTTGAAGTCCGGTAGTGTGATGCCTCCTGCTTTGCTCTTTTTGCTTAGAATTGACTTGGCTATGCGGGCTCTCTTTTGGTTCCACATGAAGTTTAAGGTGGTTTTTTTCCAGTTCTGCGAAGAAGGTCATTGGTAGCTTGATGGGGATAGCATTGAATCTGTAAATTACTTTGGGCAGTATGGCCATTTTCACAATATCGATTCTTCCTAGCCATGAACATGGAATGTTTCTCCATCTGTTTGTGTCCTCTCTTATTTCATTGAGCAATGGCTTGTAGTTCTCCTTGAAGAGGTCCTTTACGTTCCTTGTTAGTTGTTCCTAGGTATTTTATTCTCTTTGTAGGAATTGTGAATGGCAGTTCGTTCTTGATTTGGCTCTCTTTAAGTCTGTTATTGGTGTACAGGAAAGCTTGTGATTTTTGCACATGGATTTTGTATCCTGAGACTTTGCTGAAGTTGCTTATCAGTTTCAGGAGATTTTGTGCTGAGACGATGGGGTCTTCTAGATATACAATCATGTCATCTGCAAATAGAGACAATTTGACTTCCTCCTTTCCTATTTGAATACCCTTCATTTCTTTTTCTTGCCTGATTGCTCTGGCTAGAACTTCCAGTACTATATTGAATAGGAGTGGTGATAGAGGGCATCCTTGTCTAGTGCCAGATTTCAGAGGGAATGCTTCCAGTTTTTGCCCATTCAGCATGATGTTGGCTGTTTTTATTTTTTTATTTTTTTTATTTTTGAGAGGAAGTCTTGCTCTGTTGCCCAGGCTGCGGTGCAATGGTGGGATCTTGCCTCACTGTAACCTCTGCCTCCCAGGCTGCAGTGCAATGGTGGGATCTCAGCTCACTGCAACCTCTGCCTCCCAGATTCAGCTGATTCTCCTGCCTGAGCTTCACGAGTAGCTGGGATTACAGGTGCCTGCCACCATGCCTAGACAATTCTTGTATTTGTTTGTTTTAGTAGAGACGAGTTTCAACATGTAGGCCAGGCTGGTATCAAACTTCCAACCTCAGGTGATCTGCCTGCCTTGGCCTCCCAAAGTGCTGGGACTGCAGGCATAAGCCACCGTGCCTGGCTAGAAATTTTAAGAGTAGACTTTGAACATAAATTCTCCCCTCTTTCTTCATTCTAGAGTTTATTTTTGTATATTGAAAGTATTAATGTGGCAATATGTTTTGGTCATCCACAAAGTCACTGTTTCACCTACTAAAATTGTATGTGTAATTTCTTTAGGGAGCAATAATTTTAAAGTGTTGATGCACTTCAAGTCACAGAAAATGTCAAATGCTTTCAAAACTGTAAGAGGCAGATTCATGTTCAACAAAAACTTTCAGGATTTTAGTCTTTAAGAAAAGTAGCAAATCTAAGATTTGATCAAATTTTTTCCTACACTCTGTTATTACCTTCTCAGTACCTATGACATTTTGACATCTTATCAATGATCACAAGCATTTATATATTATTTCTCAATCATTCTTTTTTTTAATACTCAGTAAAAGACATAATGGCAAAATTCAATACATTCAAAAAATAATACCTTGTTTCAATTATATTCAGATTCTTGCTATTAGTTTTGGCAGTGTCATTTTATTCAAATAAAATATGAAATCTTCAGGTACATTTTTAAATTCTAATTTTAGCAATGCAGAAAGCTCTTGCACATTTTGTATTTCAAATAATTAAAACCAATGATTTTTTTGCATAAGACAAATTAAATTAGTAATATAATCTAATTAAATTATATAGGGCAAATTAATTTAAGGAGTGTGTACTTCTGGGTTTAGTAAACAACTTTTCTTTGTCCATAGTTGTATTTCCATGAAAAATGTGTAAGAATTTTACCTACTGAATAGTATTTTTAAAAAAATTATTATAACTTAGAGTTTTAGGTTTGCAATAAGTTAGTATTTTGACCCTTCTACTGTCATTTTATTATTACATATTTTTTGAAACAGGTAAAATTTTTGAAACAGGTATAATTGAAACAGGTATAATTTCTTGTATTTCTAATAAAAAAATCTGTATTCTTATATGTTATAATGGACACAAATAAGTAACATCTTGCATTTCAAAGCAGTGATTGCATTACATCATTTAGTTTGCTTTTTACTTTGTTTTAATTTGGGGCATTGGCTAGCTAGATTGTTCTTCTTTAATGCTACTGATTACAAATAGATTAATATATATTATTTGATTACCATACTTTAAGACATTTATTTAAGGCATAATTAACATTTCTTGCTTTAATTTCCTTGTCAAAATCAGTTATAAATAAATATTTTACATTAAAAAGCTTAATTTTCAAAAATTGCGTGAAGTTATACTCATTTATTCAAAGTTCTTAAGCTCTGATGATTGTCCTAGCTAAAAATAGTGTAGTTTTGAAGATGTTCATGTTAAAACTCACGAATGCCAGGATTTATAGAAAATGTAAAATAATTTATATCACAAAGAGAAAGATCACAGTCTCCTGCAGAGATTAAGCATCTTTAACACCACAACTAGCTTGTTTTGTCTGTGCGTGGAACAATAGATACTTCCAATCTAGCATGACATTAGGATGACAGTCTTTATCTTTTATTGTCAGTTAAAATACAGAGAAGAATTTTCCTTGAAACTTTCACCAAGTGCCAGATTAACTGTAACTCGCAGTTGTACACTTGTTTGCAAGGAGAACTAAAGTCAGCGAGAATATTCCACTACTTAGTTACACAACACGCACCAGAAATATCACAAATGTAGACTCACCCATTGTGTTCTTTAAACCAAATCTGGTAAGTTATTATCTGAAGTTTGGACAGTGAAGCCTTCTCATTTCTAAATAAAGAACCACTATGACTAATGTTTCATTTTAACATTATTCTGGTCTAGTGTTCAAGAAATCTAATTTAAAATATTGTAAATATAATGGGATTATTGAATATATTTTGAGCAACAGCTGGTAAAATTTTCAGACTCTGAACACATATGCATATTTTAATCTTTGTTATTTTGTCAATATATTAAGAACATCTAATTTCAAATATTATAATGACTGTCATCAAATATATTTGAATTATTTTAGAAGATTTTCCTTTAAATAAAATTGATTTGGTAAAGTCAATACTAAAATACTATAGTTTGCATTTACTAATTTTTATTAAAAGTATATATTATAATGCTTGGTTAATTTAAATAAATATATTTTGTAATGGCTCAATTACACAATACAAGCTAAAACATAAAGATAATATAAATTCAATGAAAGATGAATTTTAAGAGAAAGACGTGCATAAATGTATATTATAAACTATAAGTGATATTTCTGCTTTATTATAAATTAAAAATCCAACTTCTAAAAATGTGTTTTTGCCAGGAGTTAAGTAGAAAGTAGCCCAAAATAATGCAAGGAGTGTGATTTGTTTGATTCTTCACTTTTGTTACTAAATTTAAATCAACTTAAAATGATAAACAAGGAACATATCAAATTTATAGAATTTAACAATAAACACTTCAGGTTATATTATATATTTATTTCAAAACTAAGAAAAAGGTACTGAACTATTTAATTTAAAATATTCTCATTCAAGTGTTACCATGTTCTTATATCCATGAAAATACTAGACAAAATTCAAACCACATAGATTTATTTTGACCTTCTTTGTATTTATTAATTTACTAATAACGCTTAAAAATCAGATCATGGATGTCATTGAATACCACAATAAGTATTTAATTAATTTATCTAACTGCTTCCCACACATGTAACATCCATTTTACCTAGTATATGCCCTCTACCACTTTTATGTTGTTCTCTTACTAGGTATAATTTACTACTTCCTTAATACTCCCAGGTATAACTTACAATGCATCCTTAAAGACATGCTTCCACTTCTCTTCTCATTTATTCATTCATTCGACAAAATTCCTTTGAGTACCTTCCAAGTGACAAGTGTTGGTCTTGAGGTTTGAAGGTAAACAAGACATAGGTCATGTCTTTTGAGAGTGACTCCTCAAAGATTCAGGAGTTCTCCTGAGACACCTAAGAAGGAAGAAAGTTCTCTATCCTATAGAAATGCTATAGCTCTCATGGTCTGTGAAATTCTTTTGGAGGTCAAGTATTGTTCTGCACTCAGGCTGGAGGGCAGGGGCTGGATCTCAGCTCACTGCAGCCTTGACCACCTGTGCTCAGGTGATCTTCCCACCTCAGCCTTCTGAGTAGCTGGGACCATAGATGTGTGCCACAACACCTGGCTAACTTTAGTATTTTTTGTAGAGATAGGGTTTGGCCATGTTGCCCAGGCTGGTCTTTTTGTGTGTATATCTTATCTCTAAAACTGGATTACAAACACTGTTTCCATGATACCAAAGTCAGTGGGGTATTACACTAAGTTGGAAATCAATAATTACTTGTGGAATTTCTCTCTGCCCTGAACTTTTTTCATTATAGTACTCCCTAGTGCATCACAGTCTATCTCCTTATCTTGTTTGATTTTACTTCACAATACACATCAACTACCTGGCGTATGACATATTTGCTAAGTTTTTTTCTTTCCCCAAATGCAATATAATGTAAATTCCATGACAGCAAATACTGCACAATTGTGGTTTTATTTCCTTTGTCTCAAAGTGCCTGGTACATTTTAGATGCTCAATAAATATTTATTAATTGAATGAATGAAATAACATTTTTTGTGTGAAATCAGAGTCCTTATTTTATTTATATTTTTTGCCAAGAATAAAACAGGGGAAAATTAGTGTTATTCTAATTACATAGAATATACTATTTCTTTTAGATAAAGTTTATAAAATATAAAAAATAATTTCAAAATTTGAAGCCAGATTTTCAAGTACAACTAAATCTGGTATATGTTGATTGGAGCTTGAAAATATGAACTGCCTAGATCTAACTTGAACACTGACAACTTTCTATCCTGAGGATAGTATGTATATTTTTAAATGCCAGGAGCAAATTTAACACTAGTTCTTGGGACACAGAGGGTTTGAACTATATTCATATGCCATTTTTTTCAGTGTTCTTAGAAAAAATAATCTGATTTATATTCACATTTCATGATCATTTTTATGTAAATTATTTTATTACATCATTGTTACTGTAATTGCCCTTCTTCATTCTCTCAAACAGGCATGGGTTTATGGCATACACTGTATTTTCACAGATCACTTACATGATGCATTTAAATATGTAATGCAGACTGAGCAGATGGCACATTTTACAGCTTCATTTAAGCTGTGAGATAATGGTTCTAGAATTTGAGTACACATTTTTTATTCTAAATTTATGTTTAGAATTCTAATGTATCACTCACTATATTTGATCCATCCTTAAGAGATGATGATATAATGAATCAATAGGCTTTGCCTTGATTTTGATCATTTTAATAATGGAAAGGGTCAATTAGATGTATTTAAAAGAGTTGACTCTAAGTCAACCCAACAAGGCAAAAATTTATTAGTCAATTTTGGCAATTTGGTTAGTTGGCAAATATTAACCAAATAATTATAGGTATCTTAGAACAAAAACTTTAAGTGTTCATTTAACCTTTCTCCTGACTTTTTTTCCTTCTCTTAAAGTACCACATTTCCTCCTGAATCTAAAGCTATTAATCCATTTTTTAAATTATTCTGCCCTCTTGGTGTTCATTTTGTTACTTACTTCCATAAGGATGCATTGTATCTTCTTCTCAGTTTTCCATTATTTACTAGTGGCTACTTATGGCTTTGTATCTTGGTTTCTATTCTTTCACTTTGATGACAATATTCATAACAAAAGTGACACATGTTTTTGTTTGGTGTAGGTTATTTATTTCTTTTAGAGAACACTGTCTGCTGGTTAAGAGATTTCTATTTTCCTGTCTGAGAATTTTTCCCTTCTATAGGTAATAATAGACCCTCTATGGTGGTCCTTGATTTACCATTCTGTTGCCCTATATTACACATGGCTTCTGTATAGATGTTTTTTTTAACATGCTGCTGTAATCAAAATGCTTTGTGTGATTGCTTTCCTAAAGAATATTTTTCAACGATTGCTGCCTTTAGAAAAACAAAACAAAACAAAACCAAAAGTTGTATAATCATGTTTGTGTTAAATCTTACTTATTTACAAGATAATATAATTTCTTCAAGATGTCTCTGTATTTGTGGTCCATGCTAGTTCAATGTATCATGTTTTTAAGAACACTCTATGTCTCTTTTTTGTTTCACTTAATTGCATTCTCAAATAAGTAAGTAGATTTAATAGTTTTCCAGTCCATATTGAGAGTTTATGAGAAATGATCACCACTAAAACTTTCCAAGCTTGAGTCAGGAACCTCTGAAGTTGCAGCACAAAGAGAAGCAGAGTTTATCTACTTGAGGTACATACCATAATGCAGTTGGTATGCATTATGGGTTATGTGCTTACCCAGCTAACATCTGGTTCTACAATTATGAACATATATGGTGTGGGGAAATATATATCCCATAAAATGAGAAGCTTCCAGACAAAAATGTGTGTGTATACTACTATTTGGGTCCCTTAGGGCTCTTTTCAGTTACTTTTCATTGAGTAACCACATCCCCTTGTTTAGAGTACTGTGATAAACAAACTTTTCAAAAATCCAAATCTCATTATGATATTCCCATATTTAAAAACTATCATCTTCAAAGTAAATTTTCAAAAACAAGATTTTTTATAATCTGGACTTTGATAATATTTCCAGACTCATCTTTCTCTACATTCATATATCACTCCTTACTTTGTCTACATTCAATTCTTGAATTTTCCTTAAAGGGACTGTTACCTAATTTTCTTGACTAACAATATGATGTTGTTTTACCCTTGAATGTGCTCAGCCTCATTTCTTTATTCTATTCAGTGCTAATCTTGTTTTAATTTTAGGGACAAAATCATGAGACAATACTTGATGACATCTATTTCCCTATTAGTCCAATTTTAATTAGATGTCCATAGTGTGTATGTTCCCATTATATGACTTTATATTTATTATCCAGTAATGTGATATTATTTAATGCATTTTTCTGCAAATTTGAGTTTGTGTTTTTTGTTAGCAGGAATCATGTCTTAAGAATCTTTTTATCTCTTATCCTTGGAAATTAAACATGCTTAACAAATGTTTCCTAAAATATTTATATAATATTGAAAACATATTTAGAGTATCTTTGGAATAGATTTCAGAAATAAAATACTTGTGTGTAAGGATACAAATATTGTGTTGTTAGATTATTTTACCAAGGAATGAATTAACTTATAATGATCCGCATACACTATGCTGTAATTTTTAATGATTTTGTCAATTCAACAGATAAAATGTGTCATATTAAAATTGTTTAGGTTTGTATTCTCTATATAAAATAATTATATTATTAATATCTTATATATTTGTATTTTTAAGTTGCTTCCTTTTGTCAATTTTATATCAACTCTTGATATATTTAAAACTTAGTCAATGTTTTCCTATTTTATTATATCCTCTTTTTACTTTATTATAATGTATTCCATATAAGTTAAAATTCTTAATGTTAAAAACTTGTTTTGCTTTTCTTATTTTTACAAAATTGAGAAAATTAAAAAGTAATTCCAAAACCTGACTACTATTCTTCATACTCTGTGCTGCTTTTATTACACTTTATTTTATTTGACATTCCATGAGTTTTTTAACTATGAAGAATAGATCTATGTTTTTTACAACATTCACATTTAGCTTCCCCCAATAACCTGTTGTAAATTATCCTTGATTGCCTTTTTATTTTAAGAAGTGTACTTTGCCACCCATTAATCTATTATTGCATATATTTTGTATAATCTCAAATCAAAAAACAAATAATTGACCTAGTCCTTATTTAGTTTTAAATATGGCAATATACCAATTTTTCAAAATTACTATATTTCAAATTCTCTCTTTAAAAATTTTTGTTTGGAGTTACAAGAAATTTAAAAGTTAACATTGAAATTCCATGTTTGAAATGGCAGAAAAGTACCTTATTTTCTTGCTGCTTAAAGATTACTTAAAAACAGAGAAATGCAAAGAACATTCATAACCTTCATCCATAATGAAACTAGAAAGGAGATTTTTAAATGCCAAATCCCCAAAGCTAACAAAAAGAATACAGGGCATCTTTCTCCAAGGTGAGGGCAGGAATGGGTTGGGAAAAATCTAAGGAACTTTGTTTGCAACTATGAAAATAGGATAATTCTACTACTAGTGGTTTTTTTTTTTTTTTTTTTTTGATGACTGTCTCATTGTGTCAATGAGTATAAAAGAGCTAAATTCAACTCTGAGAATAAAAGGTTATACTTTTTACTGCAAATCTAAATTTTTGCCACATAAGCCAAATAACAAACCATGGACTCACAATATTAAAAGAGAAAGACTTTCATATTTTTGAACAAAAGGAAATCAAAAACTTTGAACTTATTGTCAGAAAAAATTATATTTCTGGTGAAAAACATTAAATGACATGAAGAAAAGAAGTTTCATTGTTAAAAGTTGTGTTGCAATATGGCATTTTAAAAAATCTGTTTTCCAAATAACATCATTAATTTTAGTAAAGTTAAAAATTATTCAATTATACAAGGAATGATGGACGGAAACACTTAGTAGTAGGAAACATGATTAAAAGAGACTAAATTTGTAACAACAAAAATAATGTAATACCTAGGTATCACCTTAACAATAAATATGAAAAAGCTATGTGAAAAGAAGATATGGAATTTTACCAAGCACAAAAAAGAAAAGTAGTAACAGCTGCAGCAAAAACCCAAAATGTGAATAAACAAAAAGGTTTATCACATTTTTGGATTAAAAGACTCAACATTATAAAAATATGAATTCTCCAAAAGTTAATCTCTGATTGTAGCTTGATTTTGATAAAAATACAAACTGTTCTTTTTAAAAAATAAAGCACAAAATGATTTTAAAGTTTATTTGGAAGGAGAAATGGCAAGCAAGTCTAGTCAAGAAAAGTCTAAAAAGAGGATGCTGTAGGCTACAGTGAGTTGTGTTCATGCCACTGCACTCCTGGCTGGGCACGAGAGGGAGACCTTGCCTCAAAAAAGTAAATAAATAAAAACAAACAAGGAGGCTAATGTGATAGATTAAACCCTCTGTTCCCATATTGAAACATATAACATCTATGAAGCACTGTGATTTGAAGCCTGAGTAGATATACAGATAAATGGAGCAAAATTAAAAGTCAACTAAGAGTCCAAAATAAATGCTAAAATTTAGTACATGATAAAGGTGGCCACTGAATTAATACTGGCAAAGATACTGATACAACTGAATCGACTCTATAAGAAATGAAAAATAATTTGAATGACACAACTTACACAACAAGAATTATGAAACAACAGACTTCAAATTTAAAAAGAACTGTACAAGTGTAAAGAGAGCACACAGAAAATTGTTTAATAATGTAGAAATGGGTAATTACATAAATATTGATATATAAACTGCATTAAAATAAGTGCCAGTGGAAAAGAAATCAAAATATAAATGACAAACTGAGAAAAAAATGATTAGTAATTGAAATCACAGAGTTAGAACTAGTGGTTGACAGGGCATGGTGGCTCATATCTGTAATCCTAGCACTTTGGGAGGCCAAGGGCTGGGGGAGGCGATCACGAGGTCAGGAGTTCAAGACCAGCCTGACCAACATGGTGAAACGCTGTCTCTACTAAAAATATAAAAATTAGTTGGGTGTGCTGGTGGGCACCTGTAATACCAGCTACTCAGGAAGCTGAGGCAGGAAAATCACTCAAACCAGGAGACAGAGGTTGCAGTGAGCTGAGTGCCATTGCACTCCAGCCTGGGTGACAGAGCAAGACTCCATCTCAAATAAATAAATAAATAAATAAATAATGCTTTAGCTATATATAAAGAGGCACTAAAATCAATAATAAAACACCCACTGGATAAATGGACATATGGAATGAATAGGTAGAGAACAAAAGAGGAGCTAAAAACGGCCCTTAGGTGCTACAAAGCAGCGTCAAACATGATAAGAGAATAAAGCCTAAAACTTCATTTTACAATCCTTTTTTAAAATCACTCTGCTTGACAAAAATGAGAAAAACAAGTTTGATGGCAGAATGGATGATGAGGGTGTTTGGAAACAAGAACTTGCATATACTGCTGGTCAAGGTATGACCTGAGATACCCTCTACTGAGTATTCTAATACTGACCAATGAGAATTCATGTGTACTTGGACTGTGAATTCTATTTGTAGGAATACACTTTATGAATTTATTTACTCATGCAAGACATTAGCATTGCTTGCAATAGCCTTTTGTACAAAATTTATCTGATAATATGCCAAATAACAGCAGTGGAATACAATATTGTTTTAGGAATATTGGTTCTCCAATTCTGAATTAGCCAGTATGGACAGATCACAAAAATTTTTCTTAGTGGAAAAAAAAAAATGTGATCTACAAAATAGAGTGTATATTATTATCTTCCTTAGCAAATATAAAATAATAAAGAAATGAAAGAAAAAAGATGTCTTATTTATTAACCAAAATTTATGGAATGTGTCCTGTGTCTCAGACTCTGCTCTATGCACTTGGGATAAATAAGCAAACAAGGCAATTTCTACTCTCATGGAGCCTTCATTTTAGTTTACACATTTCCTTGTACATTCTTAGAATGTCAGAAGTATATGCAAAATAAATTAATCATGGTTTACTGACAGGACAAATCCTGTTGAGTTGTTTCTTTCTAGTTGTTTTTTTGTTGTTTTTAAAGAGGAAAGTAGCAAAATAAATGCTGAGAGAGAAATCAGTAAAATTACCTTCTGTGTAAAGCTAAATTACAATTAGATTTTAACCTAAGTAGAAGTCATGTATTGGCAAATAAAAAGTGGTTTAGTTCTGGGAACCTGACAGCATAAGCAGAAAACATGGCCGTAGATTAGAACTCAACTGATTTGGCTTAGGGGGAAGGGATACCAGATGGATTAATGAGAAATAAGGCATTAAAAATTATTTGTAGAGTTAAGATCTTTTTTAGACACTGAAGAATAGCAATTTGAGTTCAGAGAGGGAAACGATATAATGAAATTGATTTATGATGATGAAGCTTTCAAAGAACTACAGACCATAGGCAAGAAGAAATGTAAAACATGCTATTCCATCTAGCAGACATTTTATAGAAAAAAAAAGGTGAAATACTTGCCCAAACTCACACAACTACTTGGTAAACAAGGTTAGTAAACACGTTTTCTACACAGCCTTTGTGGATAATTGTGTAACAGACAAACTACAGTGAGAGAAAATATGAGAGATGGGGCAGCCAGAAAGGAAACATGAAGTTTTCAATGAAAAAGCAGTTATTTTCATAAAACCAGAGTCTATCATTTATATTTTTATCTAGTATTTATACTTAAGATACTAGAGCCCAATAAGATAAATTGCATAAGGGTCAGTCTCTACAGAAGACAGGTTTGCCTCAAGGAAGGGGAGCTGCAAGGATAGAGGCAGATATATTTCAGAATGTAAATAGAGCCTGTAGTATTTTGAAATTCATTTTATACATTACCTATCCAAAAATTAATTAAGTTGGAGAAAAATAAAATAAATGGGAGGAGTGTAGATACCTTTCAACTAGAATTTTGTAGATATCTTTCAACTGACATTTTGAACTGGGTAACAGAAAGAATATTGGATTAAAATGCTGAGTCTATCATTTGCAAGCTAAATTACCCCAGGCAAATTAAAATTTAACTTCTTTGCTTATAAAATTGAATCATAATCCTTCTAAAATTCCTTCCCTGGACTGTATCTAGGCATGTACATTTATATGTAAAAATTATCAATATTTATAGCACATAAATGTACCTATGTGTAATAGCAGAATTACCTGAGAACTAATTTTCTTTGTAATTTTTATTAAGACTGATACAGTCTATGCATAATCTTTCGTGTATATAAAGGGCAGTAAACATGTCAAACGCAGAAGTTTCTTTCATTAATAATCTCATAATCTTAAAACAACAAAATAATTACTATGAAATTGTTAAATACACAATGTAAAATAAGAACTACTTACAATTAACTATGGTTTCCTTGATTAGGCTTACAGAAATAAATAATGTAGATCCTGGGTACATTTCAAAAATCTTTATTTTACCTGCTTCCATTGTTGGATTTTTAAATTCTAATCTCCAGTCATATTGAACAACTTTCAGGTTCCCAACGATTTGTGCTTCTATAAGATTTTTAACATGTTTGAACATCCTGACTCTCTCTCTGCTTAGGTTCTGTCTTATGGTATGCTTCATCCCCTCTCTTACTCCCCTACTTAACCAACGTACCTTTTCCTTCAGTTAGTCACTTCCTCCAGAAACCATCCCTACCAACTGAGCTCATGCCTTTCTAATATATCACATCTCACTTACACCTACTCCCACTAATAATAATTAAAATAATGTCTTACACTGAATTATTACCATATGCTGAGACACTTCTGAATATTTTATATGAGTTTCCCTTTCACTGCTTTAAATAAACCCTCAAACATCTGAACCATTTTACAGGTATGGAAAACAAGGCTTGCAAAAGGGTGAGTAACTTGCCCAAGGTCACAGAGCTGAAAAATAATGGAGCTAGTGTTCAAACACAGGTTGCCTGACTCACTCTGACTCACTCCAGTGATTCACACTCACTTGTGCTAGCCTGCTCATATGCATCTCTCAATGATCCTTAAAGATTCCTAAGGTCAGAGATAGTACCCTTTTTATTTTATCAGTAATATTTAGCAAAGTATCTGACATCAATGTGTCACTCTCACTTATGCCCATTGAAATCAAGGTTATTACCTGTGATGACATTTGGAATGTATGAGGAGCCAGGAAGTTATGGAGGTTATCCAGTAGAAGATCAGGCTACAAGAAGAAAATAGGGAATTTTGAATGTAGTCATCATTCATGAAACGGTCGCTGCATAAGTGCCTGTCAACTGACACTTCTGCTCTTGTCATCATCATTTGCTTTGTGATCACTAATGAAGCAGAGCCTCTGACAGGAAATAGGAGTGCCTGTCTTTGATGGGCTAAGAACAATGGCAAGCATGCCCACAGCAGGGCCAAGCAGTCGTCCACACCTATGCTCACCCATACTGCTTCAAAGCCTTGCATACCTTCAGATAAGGCATTAATTATTTCTTAATGACTAAAAAGATTCAGCATTTTTAAGCTTGTCCACATAAACAGATAGAAAGATAGACAACAGATATAGAGATTTAAAGATATGTAAACAGATCTTGCAGTGATAGCTTGTTTCTAATTTCGATTTCAAATTTCTTCTTTCCTCTAGTAAGGCCAGTATTGCTGTTCTTGATAATGCTATTCAAGCCTCATCCCATGATACTTTTCTTTGTGCCCAAATCATTTTTATTGCTTGCCTTTCTACATTTTTTGCATTAAGGTCCTTATTAATATTTTCACACAATTTCTTTTTAGGAAATACTTCTTTAACACTTTAATTATAATTCTTTATGAGTCAATATGCTTTACAAAGTACATGGCATGTAATAATTTCCTTGGCTGACATCTTGTCAAATTTGTGTCCCTTTCTGCAGACACACTGTTTGCTTTGTCTTCTCTGTGCTTCTTGATGTTATGACCATGTTCCTAGTGTATGAAATGGCTTTTGCTTGTGCTAAGGCAGTGGGTGGATGGGAACTTTAAACTATCTTCACTTAATGAGATGAGTAATTTCCAGACTGAGCTAGTTTGAAAGTATATCTCCCAAAAGGTAATACCATGGATAAAATGATTCCTACATTTTCATGCAAATACATTACACATTAATTTTACCTATAAAAGCTCAGATATGAATGAGTTTTTAACCATTATAACCTTACTCTTATGCAGGTTACTTGTAGATTCTAATTTCCAAATAAAAAATGCTGAAAGCTCTGTGTGTGTGTGTGTGTGTGTGTGTGTGTGTGTGTGTGTGTGAGCGTGCGCGCATGCGTGCAGATTCTTTAGGCTATGCTTTATAAATTCTAAAATAGTTTAATCAAAATAAAAATAAATCAAATTGAGACTAAAATATTTATGGTTAACTGAGTTAAATATTTACATCACTGGTCAAGCTTTAAAATGTTGGCTAACCTTTTATTGAAGTTGTTGGCAACATTGCAAAAGAAGGACTAGCTGGTTGACATCTTTTTCATTTCATATTAACATTCAAGTACAGCTTGACATCTCTTAATAATCAGGGTGGAAATTTACATGGGAGCGAAGCAGAATATATAGAATATGATGGATTTAATATTTTAATTTCATTATGCGTCATAATTTGTCCATGCCAATTTATGCCCCTTTTTAACTGAGAATCTAGCTTTACAGTCAAGGGTACATTTAAACATTTTTTTCCTGTCAAGCATAAATAAACATAGGTAAATTTTAAGCCAGGTTTTATGAGCAATGTTCTCACCATATGCATAATAGGCACTTAGCTAATAATGAAGTTTCTTGTGCAATATATTAAATCTTTATGTATTATATAAAATTTTAAAATGAAGTATCTAAAAATGTAGTTGTCATAAGTGTAGCACTTGGATAAATGTTTTCTTTGTTTAATTGTTCTAATTTTATATCACTATTATTAATAATTTCATAAGCACCCAATTCTTTCTGTCACCTCAATTGAGAAAAGGATAATTTTTCAAGCCCATAAAAATTTTGTGTTGAATTAAAACTATGCTCATTATCTTAAACCAGAACTTATCCTTCAGGTATGAGCAACCTGCCTATGGCACAGATTTTCTTTGCTATTTATTAGTAGTTTTTACCTTCACCATTATAAGCTCCGTAAGGTCATAACCAATTAATCATCCTCCTAATTTATTCTTATCCTATTTGTTGTTTCTTCCTTATTATTTATCAACTATATCATCCCTTTTATTGGTCTGAATTTAGTTGTAATAAATAAATATTTGACTGAAAATATACTTTTAAAGAAAAAAGAAGTCTTCCTGTTTTACAAGACTCCCTCTCTCTCTCTCTCTCTCTCTCTCTCTATATATATATATATATATATATATATATATATATATAGACCTTCTGTCTATGACAGAAATTCCTACTTTAGAGAGGAATCCATCTGCACGTACGTACATCAGTGTCCACATATAAAAAGGCTCCCAAATAATTTACATAACAGTCAATCCAAATACTGCAGAAGGAACTGTACTTCTTGGTAGAGTTGTACAATGGAGCACCATACAGCAGTGAACATGAACTCTATACAATATCATGGGTGAATTTCACAAACATAATGAACCAAAGAAACAATACATACACACACACACACACACACACACACACACACACACACACAGTTCAAAACAAACCCTAATCTCTCATGTTTAAGAGTTTATATACAGGTGTTTAAACCAAAAAGAAAAAGAGAATAATTATGAAAAACGTCAGGAAGATACCTTTCAGGGAGAAGGATGGCCTTTTCATCAATGAAGGACACAGAGAGGCCTCCTTATGGACTTTCAATGTTCCTTTTATTTACCCAGATAGTGGTTACACAATTATTTGCCTTATAATTACTTGTAAAATATGTGTATATATACTTTTTATGTCTATATTGTTTCATAGTAAAATAAAAATATATTTAATATGATGTCATTTTGATCATATGTTTATAGAGCCATCTATTACAAAGTATATAGTAGTTATTTCTGAGTGGTAAGATTTGGGAAATTTTAAAATTTCTTTTTCATAGAAATTTTCCTAGAAATTTCTTCTTCATGGGAAATTTTAAAATTTCTTCTTCATAGAAATTTCTTCTTCATAGGAAATTTTAAAATTTCACCTTCATAGAAATTTTCATAGAAATTTTTTCTTCATGGGAAATTTTAAAATTTCTTCTTTATTTTTATATTATTCTCACTCTTTTATTATTGCCAGGTATGATTTTTTTTAAAAAAAAACAAGTTACTTTCTAGAAAGGAAAAGGTAATGTAATTTTGGTATAAGAGAATTTCATACTTGCAGTACATAAATTTTTAGTCAGGTGTGGGTGGCCCTGCTGTAGGAGTGTTGGCAAACCTGATAAAGAAAATTTTTCTATCCATACAGTAATCCTGGTTTTGCTATCTTTGTGATATTTGCAGAATGTGTATGTTAAGTTTATAAGAATTTATTATTTAAGGTGAATCTCATTGAAGTATCTGGATCATGTTATTTAATATTCTAGTGGTTTTGAAACTTTTTGTCTCCTCTATTTTACAGGAGAAAGAGAAAAAGACACATGCTGCAGAAATTTTGTAATTTCAAAAAGTCACACCTGAATATAAAAGATCACTTCATTATTAAGAATATGATGATATATTATAAAATTACTTTCCTTACGAACTTTTACTCAGTAATATAATAAATTACCAAATAATTATACCTTAATCAATAGATTGGATTAAAATATATTTCCATTTTTATATTTTACTGGTAGATTATAATTTAAAATCATCCATTTTGAAATTTATTTTACTGGAAAAATGTGAGACTTAGCTGTTTTTTTACCCATAAAGAAAAAGCTTTGAAAAAAATAATTTTTGCTAACTCATGTCAAATAAAAATGTTCTTGGAAAAGCAATTATAGATTTAACTGGGGCAAGAGTACATACATTTTCAATATGTTTAAATATGTTTAGATTATACCTGTAAAACACACTTGATGTATAACAGCTATTTACTCCCTTGCCAACAAGTCATGTTAAATATTTGATGGTCAGTAATAGAAAAGATAGCTTGGAATGTCCAAGTCTCTGACCCCTAGGAGCTAATAAAGCTTTTATTATTGCCTTCATGTTTAGACTTGTTTCTGAATGTCACCCAACCTTTTGCCTATGACTGAAGCCACAGGTTGCATGTTAATTGAAAGTTTCTAAGTTATCATTTAAAAAATCACAAGCACATACACACACACACACACACACACACACACACACACACAATTTTAATTTACCTAGGTACTTAATAACATGAATTTAATTTGCCTCACATGCGTTTTGCAATACCTAGTCAAACTTCTTTAAGAATTTCATTACTATAGATCTGTGTTAACAGCAATTTTTGAATCGAAAAATTAAATGATAAAGTTATACTTATTATTTTTATCCAATATAAGAACCACATTTCTATTGTTTATGGTCCTTTTTGATTTGGGATAGCAAACATTTGTTTTGACTGACAACATAAAATTGTAAAATTACATCAGCTGTATTTCTATAAAAATTGGAAAAATTTAAAAATAATTGAATGATATAATTTTATAAATGTTACATATAGAATAAGTTCCATTCTCACATAACTTTATCTGTTTTTATTGGACCCTTTAGATATTCTTCTAAATAAATTTTGATTTTATATTTTGTTTTTGTTGGTGATTTTTTAAAAGTCTAGTTTGATTTGTGAAAGGAACATCCTTTTTAGGTAATCTATCTTCTTTTCTCTATAAGGCTAAGCTGATAATAAAGTTGTGAAAACAATATAAACTATAATTTCTGTAAAGTGAGAAAATGGTTTATTCCTATAAAACTCCATCATAGGACATTTTATAATTAATAAAGATAATGTTTTTAATGTCCTGAGGATGCAGATTGAGACACATTTGAACATTTTATGAAATGTTGTTTGACTGAATTATTAAATTACTCCCTATGCATTACTTTGGATTTATCTTTGTCACTAAATAAATGCATTTCAAAAGCTTTTTTACACCTTATAAAATTACCAAATACCACAAATACAGACTGTTTTCATTGTAGCCAATAGCTTCATACTTCTTGCTCTCCAGAGTAAAAAATATTAAGTAAACTCAAGAAACTATTTGAAAACATTTTCTAAATTAGAAACAGCTGATGGCACTTTTTAATATTTTACCCATAAGTAATCAGTTTTAATTTACTTTTCAAGTACATACCAATCACATAATAGCTGTGTTTATTAAATATCAACTTTGTTTTATAAAATGTACTAAGATAATAATTGTATTTTATCTTAACTCATCAATGAGTTTGGCATTCAGTCCATAATTCTCTAAAATTATCTGTCTAAAATGATATTTTTTACCTCGCATACTATGGCTCTTCAAAGCACATAATATCCAATAAGGAATTTAAAACATCACTGCCAGATTTAGTCAATGATTACACAAATTTTTAATAACGATGATGACAATTTCCATTCTGTGTTCATGTACAACACTCAGAGGTTAATTTGCTTTAAAATGCTGAAATACGATAGTCATCCTTATTTCATTTGTAGCAAATCACTTACGGCTTTATGGTAAAAAATCAACCATTAAATTGTGAGATTTTTGGTATTTTAATTTACTGAAAGATAACTTGTATGTTTTTATCTTTTTAAAAATATTATGAATCAAGTGGCAATTACCAGGTTACACAAAAATTTAAAAAGAACATTTAAATATTTTAAAGACATTTTCAAACTTGTGGCTGAGCCAAACAAATATGGCCAAAAATAAAATAATATATTCATACAACTATCATAGAAATTAGGTAGTTTTTATTTTAATAGTGGTTTAGGTTTTAAAATTTCAGTTAAAATTGTTTATTAAAACCAATAAAAATAATCGAGAATAATTGTTAGGTTTTAATGGAGGTCCAAGGGGAATCAGTGGGTGAGTGGCAGATAGCTGGAAAAAACTTGAGGAATCATAGACAGTTTCAACATGGTTTTACTCTCTCTGGGTATGAGTGAGCCTTGGTGTGCTATAACACCTATGTACGGTGTTAGCCGGGTAATTATACATCTTAAAGACAATATTGGCTCCAATCAAAAATGAGCTCACGTATATGATCGCTTAATGTGCCTCAAGTGGTGTGGTTATACAATGAACAGAGTTGTGTGTCTGCACTCCAAACTCGCTGAGTCGTGCTGAATCAGATATCTGCCTAGGGTCATTCTTGACCGCATCACATCTATTTTCCTTACACCCAACACCCTTGGCTGAAAAAGACATAGGCCTTAGATGCATAGATCTGACATATAAGCCTGACACATAGGCTTTGGACAGATAGGCCTGATACACAAGCTTTATACATAGGCTTTGGGCACACAAGCCACAGCTATAATACAGGGAACAACAACTCCAGGTTATGGCGGGTAACCACCCCATAGTGACATTACCCCAATACTGCTTTATAAATTAAGCCAGGTTTTTGTTGCCCTACCTTTAGGGGTATTGGGGCAGCCAACAACAGGTTACTGTTTGTCCACATACCTGGTCGGAAAAAGTCATCCTTCCTCCTATAGGTCTTGCCACATGGCTTGGCCCCCCATGGGCCAGTGACTAGCCATGTCTCTAACTTTCAGGTAGTTAACCATAAAGTTAAGCCTCAATAAACTGCCCAGCTATTGGTGCAAATTACCATAGGGTGTCACATCCTTGGTGATCACCATCCACATTGCTCTGGGTTCAGCCCATTGACTACTTTGTCCACACCTGGTTTCAAACCATATGGTGTCAGTACTAGGGTGGACTGTGACAGCAGCCCAGGCAGCAGTGGCACCTCTGATAGACCCATCTGTGTACCATGCCTCATTGGGAATGGGGGAATTCCCTTCCTTAAACAGTAGAGGATTAGGGCTTAGGGGTGCCTCAGGCCCCATGGCCTTATCTTGCATTAGGAAAACAGGTCCAAAGACCTCTTGTAACTCTATTGCTAAGGGCCTTGTACTCAGCATACTCCATTGCTCCAAGTAGGTATCCTACTTGGCTAAAGTGGATGTCTGTATCATCCCAGTCCAAGGGGCCATTACCCATGAATGTGCCCATTCTGCTATCAGGTAAGTCGTCCGTATGACAACTGCAGCTGGTTCTGACACACTCTCACAAGCCTAAAGGGCAGCATATACAGCTGCTGGCTGTTTCTCTATGAAGGAATACTGGAGCTCAGCTCCCTTCCATAGTTGGGACCAAAAGCCTATGGGCTTTGTCAAGCACTGCCACAGGCCCCAGCCGAAGCCATCTGTGGTCACATGCACATCCAGCTCAAACGGGCATTCCTGGTCAACTACCTGTGTGGCTTGTGCCTGATAAAAAGCCCATTTGGCTGCCATGAAGGTGTCTCAGTCACACTATTTTAATTCTAGGCAAGAGGAGCATTGCCATTTCTAAATCTACAAGAGAATCAGAGGTTAACATAATATCATCAATAAGACCATGACATACGGTGGGGCTATGCATATAGCCCTGTGGCAGCACTGTGAAAGTACATTGTTGCCTTCCCATGAAGGCAAACTCTTCCTGGCTCTCAAGAGCAATGTTAATTGACAATGCATTGGTCAAGTCCACCACATCGTGGTACTGTCCCAATTCTGTTATCAAGTTGTCCATCAAGTCCGTGACAGATTCCATAGCTGCCAAGCCATATAAAACATCCACCCTCAGAATGTACTCGGGTGTGGGAAAGATATACACCATGCGTAAGTGGGGAGCCAAGCAGCTGATGCCAAGGTGCAAAGATACAGGTTTCACTTTTACTGATTGGTCTTCATAGCCGTCTATGTAAGCAGGTTTGACCAGAATCTTATCTGGGTTCCCATAAAGAATGCTGTTTATTGATTTTCTCTTCATTAACCCCGGCCAAAATCAAATCTATCTATATCTGTGAACATGTCACTTGTTGGGGCCCCCTTTTCTCCCATGGGAGGGGCCCTGTAAACAGGGCATATTCACTTTGTTTATGGCATGAACCCCTCGGTCCTGCCAATGGCCTCCAGACCTACATTCACAGCAGCCTCTAATTCCTTTTCTAAGCTTGGTAGCTGGGCCTCCAGGCATCCTGCCCACACCTGGATGTCTCCATTTCTTCATTCATGGCAGCTTCTAACACATTTTCTGAGCTGTGTAGCCAGGCCTTCAGGCACCCCACCTGCACCTAGAGGTCCCTTACCCCTGCTGCATCCCTTAGGGACTGCGTGTTTACTTTCTGCATCCCAGTCAACGATGCCCATCCAACTTTGCCGGCAAAGGCTCAGTCCTTCTTGGTGCTCTGTACTTCTAGCTGTTTCAGCGCCTTCCCATGGGGAACCCATCTACTGCTGCTTAAGTTTCCACCAGAGCCCATCCAATCAGCAAAACTGCCACCAGTTACCTCAACCCATGTTGGAGTCACATGGCCAACCTGAAGTCAGTGGGAACCAAAGGCTCATTCACTCCAGGACACTGTTTGTGTTGCCAATTGTTAGGTCGAAACTGAGGTCTGAGGTGGGTGAGTGGTGGGTACTGGAAAAACACTCAAGAAATCGTAGACAGTTTCTACATGGCTTTACTCTCTGTCTCTGGATGCAAGCGAGCCTGGGTGCAAGCTCTATGTACAGTGTTAGCAGGGTAATTATACCTTTCACAGAAAATAGTGGCTCTGAGCCAAGCACGAGCTCATGTGAGTGATCACCTAATGTGCCACAGGGCATGGTTACATAATATGTGGAGTTGTGCACCTGTGCTCTAAACTTGCTGAGTCATGCTGGACTGGATGTCTGCCTTGGCCTATTCTTGACTTCAGCACATCCATTTTCCTTACAATAATGTAGTTGTTTTTCAGACAACCTAAACGGAATTTATGTTAAGTGAGAGAATAATTGGCATTATGACCTAGAAAAAAATCTCAAAGATTATTTAATTTTTACACTTATTGCATTAACATAGAACAGTAGTTCCACTTCTAGTAAAACACACTTGAAAAAATTATATTTTTTATATCTGCTTTATATATATTTTATAATACACACATTTTACATTATTATTTTGAAGGTTCTATGAAGTCCTAAGTTAAGAATGTGTTTAAGTTTGCTTCTTTGAGTATTTCACACATGCAATTACTCATGGAACAGTTTTTAGTTTCATATCCATGTAATATCACCTTTTAAATTTAAATTTTATTTTCCCTATTGTTTTTCTGTATCTAGGACATTTTCTCTTCTCCAACCAAGGCATGTGTCTGACTAGGGAGATGGGGATAGTGGTGGTAATGGTGGTATGTGGCTATATTATAAAAGAATATATTGTATAGAAATCAAAGAGCATTATCAAGAAAACATTCAGCTTTTAGAATCTGAAAATGTTACTTTTGCAATAAGAAAACCTCAAAAGTCAGGCCATGGTATCAAGAAAGGAAGCATAATTTAGAAAAAAAAAATCTATTATGAGTATGTCAAGGGTCAATCCCAGAGTAATCCATGCACAGCTTTTTCTGTAATATACAAAAGGTAATACCTTTGCTCATCTTTTACTAAATGACGTATATGGAAGCAGGAGGATACAATATAGGAGGAAAAGGGAAGAGTAGTCACAAGTAACCAGAAATTTGTTATATCTTCTCCTTTCTGGACTTTCATCCTGACAGAGATTGTTAAATAATTCTAGATAATTAGATATTTTATCTGCACCCTTATTTGGACTACAGGAAAGAGTCTACTATGAAAAATAACTTTTCCCATCCTATATATGCAAATCTAGTTAAAAGTTTACAGTAGCACAATCAGAAAAGGAAATCATTTATTTGGGTTTCCTGAGAGTCCCTAGGGTCTCACATGCTATGCTTGATAAATATGAGCTAATAGACTTTCTATAGGGCTTGCCAGGGTAGAGTCAGATAATTTTGAAGCAAAGTCCAGGGTAGGGCAGAAGAGTTGAGAGGTGCCAAGTCTGTCCCACAGACTCTGGCCAAGCAATGGATAAATGGAGTATGCAGACATAGGCTTGCCTGTCAGTGTGGCTAGGGGACTCCTGCCAGAGTCAGCAGCAGACCCAATGAGCTGGTGATCCTCACATTTATTTAGTATGGATTTAATGACAAAGGCATACAGCAAATACAATTTTTGGGTAACAAACATTGTTGACCCCCCCGAGTAGAGAGCAGTCCTGCATGTGATTGATCAAAAGTTGGTTTTAGAATAACATGAGTAAACAAGCTATTTAGATAAACTCCTCTATATTCCCTTTTTAGCTGCCATTTGCCCCAAGGTAAGAACAGCTGCCTTCAGCTCATTCTTTCCCAAAGCTTTTGCAAAATCTCCCAGCCTTCCAAGAATGTTTAAGTCTTTCCTATAATTTTTCCTACCACACTGACCAATCTTCTACAGGGAGTTAGGGCAAAGAGAAGAGAAAAGAGAGGCTTAGGATCCAGAAACCATGGTTTCTTCAAAAGGAAGAAAAGTAAGCATGAAAAAATGTGCAATCATTCCTGGGACCTTTATCTTACCCAAAAGGAGGGACCATTGGCTCACTGGCCATAGCTCAGAAGCATGTGGACTTATCAGGTTGATTAGGAAAATTGTTTGCTGCTCTGGAGGGCTGTGCACAAGAAAGGAGCAAAGGGGAAATGCCACACGAAGTTCTGCTCCTCCCTAGTGGCAGCCCACATTCAATGTTTGGTCAGATTTGGATAGAAAAACAAATGTGATTTCTCAATTCAGGATATCTCTGGAGTGGTAAGATACAATGAATGCCTAAGAAGTGTTCATTTTATAAGATGGCAGAGAAACTTAACAAAGACAAGGAGATCTGAAACATCTTTGTGAATTTTCCAAAATCAATGAATTGTACACTTTAAAGGGGTGAATTATATAGTATGTGAATTACATTTCATTTTTAAAAACTAACTTTTAGTATGTCTAAAGAAGCTGAGATCAATGGTTGAGCTGAGAATAGTGAGGCAGAAAGGGGAGTAAATGGAAGAGAGTGGTAAAGTAGCAAAAACATCCTTCATCATAGTGAATAAGTCAAGAGGATATTAAAAATTGATTAACAGGAAAAACCAAGAAAGGTATATTACTTAGAAATCTAGAGAAATGCATGAGAAACACTGGAAACAAAAAAAGTTAAAAATAGCGATCTCTGGGTAACAGGGCTTGGCAGAATTATTTTCTTTTCATTGAATGCTGACTATAATATTAGATATTTTTAAAAGCTATGTGTTATTGCAGATGGAATTGTGTCCCCACAAAATTCATATTTTGAAACTCTAACCCCCACAAAATTCATATTTTGAAACTCTAACCTGTATTTAGAGACAGGTTCTTTAAGGAGGTTTTCACAGTTAAATGAGGTCATAAGTGTTGGCCTCTAATTTGGTATGACTGTTGTAAACATGGTAAAACCCCGTCTCTACTAAAAATACAAAAAATTAGCTGGGCATGGTAGTGTGTGACTGTAATCCCAGCTACTCAGGAGGCTGAGGCAGGAGAATTGCCTGAACCCAGGAGGTGGAGGTTGCGGTGAGCCGAGATCGCGCCATTGCACTCCAGCCTGGGTAACAAGAGCGAAACTCCGTCCCAAATAAATAAATAAATTAAATTAAATAAATAAAAAGAGAGAAACATTAGGGATATATGCACACAGAGGGCCATGTGTGGATACAGCAAAAAGATAGCCATCCACAAGTCAAGAAGAGACAAATTTGCCAGTACCTTGATCGTGGACTTCCAGCCTCCATCACTGTTGTTTGAGCTACCTAGTCTGTGGTGTTGTGTTATGTTAGCTCCAAAAGACTAAAACATGCATGTAGTTTGGGTAAAAATAAAACAATATAAAATGATGTACACAATAAAAAACAGAGTCATTGTTTCTTTTACACAGAAACTGTAGGTGCCCTGAAAACTGGATTAAGTGCCAAATCAAAACCTTTGGCATCAATATGGTAATTGACGGGCCTTTGTTAACTTACAAAGCCAAGAAACAACAGCCCATAAGGTGTACTATAAATATATAAGTTTAGAAACACTTAACCATATTCAACTTTAATAATGGATAATAGCCAAATAAACGATCACCCAGAGGAATATAACAGAACGAACAACATAAACCAAAAAGGGCTTTATTGTGAGGTGATGATATACTCAATAGAGCCAGATCACCTGGTTGTGATTTTTATTCTGCAACTCATTAACTGTGAGATCTTAGACAAATTCTTAATGTTATCAAAGAGGCAGTTTCCCTACGCATGATCAAAAACTAAAACTAAATCTTCCTAACAAGATCCTTGCAAGCGCTAAGTGGAAATAAATATATACACCACTTTTTAAAAGGAACACCACATAGTAAACGCTAAACAAAAGTTAACTTAAAAAATTAATAAATAAAAATGGACATAAAAGTAATGTACTTTTTCTCAGAACTACTTCCGTGGATGTAACAGACATAGATTAAACCTTTCCCATGGTACTGCAATAGGAGCTATGGCCTAAAAATGAAAACAAAATACTCTACTCCTCTTCCTAAGGGATATACCTATGAACTTGTCATATTTGAGTCTGACACTCCCAGTCAGTGATGTGGTCCACAAATGACCAATTATTTCCCAGCTTCTTCACCAGTGGCTCTACCTTGCCATAGAGAGGAATTATAATAAACCTCTTTTGGTTTGTCCCATAGAGCTTATCACCCCACAAGTGTGTTTTGAAACTCAGGATTTTGCCCAGGTGCTATAGACTTTCATAGTGACACATACAACTGGTCCTAGAGTCAGGACTTGACAAATAGTTCAAAAACTAGTCACTACAAGTATAGAACAAGTGTCTAGAGAAAATGCTTTCTTGGATTAAGTGTGATTGGATTTCATTCAAGTAGTAAGATCTTGTTACAATAACTCTTCTCCTAAAATTGGTCAAGTATAGGAACCTAGGGCAGAGTTAACACTTTGAAGTCATTCTATTTCCTGAAATATTTAAATCACATGTCATTGAATCCAGGAATAATTTATCACAGCACAATATTTACATTTATTATAAAATGTATAGACCATAGAATAGAAAAACAAGAGACAAAGATTCCTGTTTTAATTGCTCTTTTGCTTGGTTTAAAGACATCCACTTATTCAAAATATTTATTGAGCAATGACTAGACTCTAGGACCTATAATATAAACATGTCACATTCCCTTCTATCAAAAAAGATATAGATGTATATGGGAGACAGATAATCCAATAATTATAAAACATCAACACACATCAATTTTAAAATACACTTCCTTCAATTCAAATCTTAGTATTCTACTATTTTAAAGGCAGTGGGGAGCAATTGAGAATGTTTATAAGGGTGTAATTATAATCATGGAACATGACCACTCAACTCTTTCTAGATAAATTTAAAACTCCATAACATATTGTAATTGTCATTTATGATCAGTTCCCTCATCTTCTATTCATATTTACCCTGCTGTATATACTTTGTCAAAAAAGACATGACTTTTCCTGCTACAGTATCATTATGCAAACTGTCTGGACTGCCCTGATACTTTCTCCTTTTCTGAAAAAATCAGTGAAACTCAACTCCTGCTCATTCATCCAAACTAACTTCAGATGTCATCGCCTTAGAAAGGGTTTTCCTGACTCCATTGTTTCTGCTGGTAAGCTATGCTTGGTGAGTCACTCCTAAATCTAGTCCCAGGGAACTTTGGACATAATACTATAAACACTCATCATATGGTCCTGTAATTATTGAATCACATGTGTAACTCTGCAGAATGTGAGACAAAAACCTTTATTCATCTTTCTTTGGTCATAAGGCAATATTAACAACACAGGCACTCAAAAAAGTATTTATGGCCAGACTTTAGAAAAGGTAGGGAATTGCAGTGGAAAAGTACATACATTTTGCATTTTTGTTTACAGTATTAAATGTCAGTACTATGGATTTAACTTACATATCAAATTCATAGATCTGAAATATTGGTCCCGCAATTAGATGTGAGAGTGAACTAAGAACATTTGTCAAACACTGATTTTACCAAATGCATTCCATGAAATTGAGCTAGTAAGTCCAGGAATTCATCAATTTTCCTTAAAAATCTGCATGAGCTTTCAAATAAGGCAATTATCTGTTTGATCATGGATGTAGCTCATATGTACGAAAATGACTGGACTAGTTGACAAACACGATGAAGTATAAATAGTCACCAACGTAAGCCTTGAGTATCATCCTATAACTCCTCTACCATTTTCTCCCCTGGGACTTCCTACCTGGCCATAAGTCAATGACCAGAAGGTTAATGTCATGCTTAGCAAGCAGGAAACCCGCATAATTGTGTTCCAGAGCTCCATACAGCAAAAGAGCTGAGTAATTAATATCTATGCCCTCCACAATGTTGAAGATTTTTTTACTATCACTCCAGGCTGTATAAGTCATTCTGCAACAGAGTACTTGATATGGGGAGCAACCACACACAAGTATTAGGACGTTATCTCCTAACTGGAGAAACAGACATCTTCAGTGAGGTAGAAGAGGGAGAGGCAGCACTGTAACTCAGTTCCAGGAGAGGGAAGCAGGCACTATTTCTCAAACTTCAGAGCAAAGCACTAGGTTCAAACTGAGGCAAAAACTTCTTTAATGGGAATCGGATATAAAATGTCTTGCTAGATTAGTAACTTGTTTGAATTTTAAAATGTCAGGATAAAGTTCCTTAATCCTCCTGAGGTTAGAAATGGCCCCTGAGTCTGAAATGAGTATGACAAAACACATAAGGAATGGCATACTACCTGCTTTGGGTACAGTGAGATGAGGATATAAGATGCCAAGGAAATTCTGACAGAATTCTCATAAGAAATTAAACACCAATTTGTAGATATAAATAAAATCCTCTCTTTTCTAAAATTCAGGAAGGAGAAAAATTATTATCCTAGGTTGATGGGCTAGAACTGTCCTTCCAAATCACTGGGTACAGAAGAGATTTTTTAAACCCGTATTGTCTTGAGCAGGAGAGACAATTCATGTGCAATATCTGACCTATATAATGAATTATCTAATATTGAATGTAGCCATGATTTAGGATTTCTCCTGTTATTGTTTTCTCTTTATTACTATGGATTGTTATATAATTGTTATCACTTGACTCAAAATTTGAGAATTTTCTGCACTCTTTCTTCTTCTTATCTTCTGTATCATCAGTTAATTGTTCTTATAAATTCTAACTCATATGGCTCTGAAATACTGTGGCTACCTTTCCTTTCCCAAGCCACTATCTGCATTTCTGCATTTTGATATCTTCTCTGATGTGTTGTAAATTATTTTATAGATGACAGTATTTGTGACAGGTCTCATAAGTTATACTTTGATTACAGACCCATTTTAGTAATTAAGTTCCACTAATGTAAATATCACAACCCCAAGCTCTTAACATTTGAGAAGTTCTCCCACCATGGTGGATACCTCAAGTGGTATTGTGGTAGCCAGCGGGGTACAGGGTCAAAACGTTCACTAGTCCCAATCCACATCCTTCCTTCTCAATTCACTAAACTAGCTGTAATTTCTGGCCTTTCCATGTTGAATCTAGAAGTATGAGGGAAATGATTAAAAAAAAAAAAAGATTTTACTTCACTGGTATAATTGTAATCTGATACACAGGTATCTTCTGATGATAGATGTGCAATTTCAAGCTCATTATCTTATAGGGTATTTTTCTAAGTTCCTCACAGAAGATTCCACTGGGAAATAGCAACAAAAATCATTTGGTGTGGATAACGTCACTTCTTTGGCTTTACCTGTTGCCAGTCCCTCAATATCAACAAAGCCTCTAGGTGGTATTTTTGCCTTTCCAGATGATCCTATGTGGGATTACCCTTTGAAATATATCAGGCCATTTGGTTCAAATATAGTCAGCCCTTCCAAGAAAGCCCTATCATGCTTATGCCATTCCAAATCCATTTGGCTTTGGCATTTACCCTTAGAATTTTCTCAGTGAAGTTAGCCATTACCTTTGTGGCCTTCAAAGTTCAGACTTGTGCCAAGTTATTTAAGTGTTTCTGTGGGAGGCCCCCAAAACTTAACTTGCTTTGTGAAAGACGTGTCTCTCTCATTCTTTATGAGATAACATGTAGCCTGTTGTAAACACTCTCTAATTGATGCCAGTTATTTCAACTTCAATTATTTTAAAACTTCAAGGTAGGCAAAACATTGATATTGATGGAACTATTTTTATAGTATCTCAGTATGTTCTGTACAAGCAGTCCATCTCCTTGCCTTGTTTGTTGTAGCCTTCTTGGCCTTTCCTCAAAATTCATGAGAGAAAGAATCTCATATTAATATCTAATTACAAACATATGTATTTTTCACCAAATATACTAAAAACTTCCTAAAGTCAGAAACTAAGACAATATGGAATGGTAGTTTGAAGTACAGACATTGGGGCCAGCTATGCTATGGCTCAAATTCCAGTTCTGTTATTTACCAGCTGGGGGACGTTTACTATATTATTTACATTCTCTGGGACACAGTTTTTCATCTGTAAAATGGGAATCATAAAGCCTTGTAGAAATAGATATCATATATTGAGCCCTTATTCTCATAACATTTATTTAGCACTGTGTAAAAGAAAATAAGTACATAAATCATACATCTTTTATCTCACTGGTATGAGATGGGATGTATTTTCCCCTAATTACCGATGAGGCTTACAGATGTTAATTAGCATGCTCAAGCCTACATAGCTAAAAACTTACATAAATACTAGGGCTAGGACTCTAGGAATTTCTCATTCCAAAATCCATGCCCACTGTGATATAATGAGAGCCAACATTACTGGCTTGTTCAGAGGATTACATGAGACAATATGTTTACAGCACTTATCACTTTGTCTGATATAAAATACTAGCAATCTAGTAAAATGTAGCCACTATTATATAATTTAATCTTACTCTTGTTTCAGTGTTTTGCAGTTACTAGCATATTGGCTTTCCATAGCCTATAATAAACATTAATTGAATGAATGAATACATAAATGAATAAATAACCTAGTGTTAATGTATGGTCCAAAGCCTTATCTAGTTTTCTTCTTCTGTTTTTACAGGCTATTCCTACAGGCTATTCCTACTACTAACATTAAAGCTCCTTTTCATATATCCCATTAGTGATGTAAATGTTTTACTTTTACTTTAGTTTTTAATATGATTTGGAAATGCTCTCCTTCAGTAAGAAAAATATTCCAACTTCTAAATAAAAATTGAAAAAATAAAAGTAGCTAACATATTTATTTTGTTTTAGAACTTGCAATTCTTTTTTACTTATTTAATTTATATAAATTTTGTCACATACTATTCACATCATAAGTATAGATGACACATCCTCAGTAAGCATAGTGCTTGCTGTGTAGATGATCATTTAAAACTTATTAAATGAAATAAGTATGTCTTATGATTTTCTAGATGAGAAAACTGCTGATTGTAAACATTAAATTGATGACCCGATTTCACAAATCTGGTAAATGTTGTTTTTAGACTGTAATGACTGATTTTTCTCACAATCAAATCCTAAAGTTAATTCTGTTGGAGTCAATGACTAACCCTAATCTCCAGTACATTTGCAAACTCATTAAAAATTACATATATTTGGATACACCGTGAGTTACTTCCACCGTGAGTTTTTGAAGTGGAAAGATACAGATTCATTTACCTACCAAATTTACAAATGTGTGGAATAAAGTAAAGCTGTGATACAGCCTTTATAAGCAACTTATTTACTTTTTATTTAGTTTTCAGAACAAAGTGTAATAAGAAACTAAAGTGGGCGATTAGTTTTGATTTGTTTACTTACAATGTCCATTAGTATCACATGGTTAATACTGCTTAGGGGACTTATCTTAATAGGATGTTTACGTATGGTTTTCTTTATAGTTTTTTCAAAAAAATTCAAAACAGCTTCATATTGATCCTGCACAATTAATTTGTGTGCAGTTATAAAATGTTTCTTGTTGAGTTTTTGGCTTGACAGAAAAGAGAGGGTAAGATTTGGGGCTACAAAAAGGAGGAATACATTCAATGAGGAATATCAACTAATACGTAATAAATCTTGAGTGATAAATCTACTTAATTATTTGCTTCATTTAATAACATATATTAGGGCTGGACATGGTGGCTCATGGTAGTCTCAGTGCTTTAGGAAACCAAGTCAGGAGGCTCCTTTGAGGACAGGAATTCAAGAACAGTCTGGGGAAAAAGTACGACTCCTGTCTCTACAAAAAATTTTTTTAAAGTAGCCAGATGTAGAAGTGTGTGTCTATAATCCCAGCTACTTGGGAAGCGGAGGTAGGAGGATCTCTTGAGCCTAGGACTTTGAGATTGCAGTGAGCTATCATCACACCACTGCACTGAAGCATAGGTGACAGAGCAAAACCATGTAGTCAATCAATCAATCAAAAAATATATACATTAGGAGAATAGTATGTGGCAGCCCCTTTCCTAATTTCTAGTTTTGTACAAGAGTAAAGTGTTCTAGTGTAGTATAAAGTGAACTAAGCAGGAAAAATTATTGGCATGTGTGGAGTTCACTTTTTACTAAAAAAGAAAAAAAATCTTTAAGAAAATACAAAATAGCTAAAAAGAAACAAAGTATGGGGAAGAGGGATATTTCTCATGGATACAATTTTAACAGGGTATCCAGGAAAAGCCTTTCAGCAAAGACAGCATTTTAATAAAGACCTGTAGGAAGTGATGGAGAAAGTCATGCAAACATTTGAGAGAAAGGATCTTCCAAAAGTTGAAATAATAAATGCAAATAGTCAACATTGAAGCAGGACTAGTGTTGGACACTAACAAGGAGGCCACTGAGCAGAGTGAGAAAACAGAATGACAGGAGAGAATGGTCAGAAAAGAAAAAAAACATAATAAAAGTTTGGGAGAGAAAAATACGTTGAGCCTTGTAGGTCATCATATTTTTTGTCTTTTACTTGAAGCGAGAAGCAAGATTGGAAGACATCAGAGAGTGTTTAGAGATTTTATGGGTTCATGGATTTGCACTGACTCCTATGATAAGAATCAAAAGGAAAGAGAAGAGAAGATTCAGGGAGAAAGCCAGGAGACTATTGCCAGATTGGGCAGAGCGATGACGGTGGCTTGGATCAGAATAATTGACAGTCTTAAATTAGTTCATCTAATTAGCAATGGAGCTGTTGGGAAGTACTCAAATTCTGGCTATATGAAGGTAGAGCTGGAAGGAATTTGCTAAATGGTAGAAGCAGAATATAAAAGAGTTGAAAATGATTCCAAGATCTCCGATAAAACAAATTGAAGTACAGAATTACTATTATATTAGATAAAATAGATCGAATAAGGAGCAAGTTTAGGCAAAGAACTAAAGTGTGAAATATTTGGAGATATTCACCAGACTGTGAAACAGAAAAGTCAAATTGGGCTTTGGACATGAGAGTCTGGAGCCCTGAAAAAGGTCCCAGCTGCAGAGGAAATACATCAACACATTTGTGAGGCTGAAGCATAATGATGGTATTTAAATCTATTAATTTTGTACACTATATTTCATACTATCTCATACAATTAAAATCTTTGCTCTTGCAGCCCAGTATGCTGATATTTCATTATATATCATTCTACTCCTTACAATATACCAGTTGAAATATATCTTTTATATATTTTTCACAAAAAGGCACAATCTAGATTGTTCATAACAACATGACTTATAATATCCCGGAGTGTAAGCAACTTCCATGACCACCAGAGGTTGAAAAAGCAAATAGACTCTGGTAATATTTATACAGTATAATATCATAGAGCAATGAGAATCAATGAGCTACAACTTCAGTGATATGGATGAATCGCGTACATAATGTAGAGCAAAAGAAGGCAGACACAGAAATTACCTATTATATTTTTCTACTTATAGACATTGGAAAGAAAAGTTTAAGAAATCAAAATGGCAATTATAACATTGTTGGGTAGTGACTTGGAAGAGGCACAAGGGGGACTTCTAAAAAGCTGGTCCTGTTCTTTGTCTTGAACTCAATGCTGGTTATATTGTTGTGCTCACTTTGTGAAAAATCATCAAACTGTATGCTTTTGGTTAGTGTACCTTTCCGTATATATGTTGTATTTTAATAAAATGTTTACTTAAAACTATCTTTATTGACCCCATTTCTTTCTCTACCTACTGATGTTGGAGAAGATACAGTAGAGAGGAATAAATTGATATAGCAGTTGAGAGAAAAATATTACTAGAACAGTTTCTTAGAAAATATGGCAAATAAAACACAGGAAGAGGGTTTTGCCATTGCTAGGAACATAAGCAGGCCATTCATAGTGCCTGGAAAAAGTATCAGAGTGCATGAACACAGATGTATGCGGAAGGGTGAATACTTGTTGTGGGGAGAGCTTCCACATTCCTGTAGGGATTGTTTTAATCTTCAAGAATCATAACTAAATGACAGGAGAGGAAGGATGGGAGGAAAAGTGCTGGAGGCTTAAGGGGAGAGTAGATAACAAAGTGATCATTTAGGAGAGTAAGAAAATAATTTACCAGGAGAATATTGCAAGAATGTTGGCTCATCAGTGTTCAAGAGATTAAAGTGAGCCAAACAGCGTATGTGTTTGTGTGTGTGCGTTGGTGTGGGAGGCTGTGCTCATTTGTTTTTCAACCATATTCAACTACACTGGTATGTAAGCTAGAAAGGTGGATTTAACTAGGATTAGTTAAATCTTAACCAGTGGATAAGATAAAGTGAGAGCAGGGCAAGAGAAATTAGTACATACAGGTGAATAAATGTAATGACTGAAGATGATAGAATTTAATCTATATAAAGTGAGATGTGAGGACATGAACAAAGTCATCAACAGTGAAAAGGTACTAAAAGCATGGTTCTGAGTTCTGATGGCACTGGATGCTCTTAAGACTTGAGGTGTGACAGGCAGTGGGATGAAAGAATAGGAGTTTATTGTTAGAAAATTAAAATATAAAATATAAAGTAATGGCACTTAACATTGTAATGATAAGTTCTAGTGTTATATCATGGGAGTAAGGGAACAAGAAAGATGAAATTGTAAGAGCAGAGTAAGTAAAAAGTAAACTTAGAAAATAGAGTTTTGAGGGAAAAAATTATTCATGTAAATATTTAAATCATCAAGAGTTGTGAAAAATAGTAGATTCCGAAAGAGTGTAACAGTAAATAAGAAGTGTTAAATATATATTTAAAAAAAATTCCCAGTAAACATAAAAGTAAGTCTGTATATAGACATATAATGTTGTATTTTGTAATGGTGGAATGAGAAGCTACACTATATAGTGTCTATTTCTTCCCTAATGTGGTCATTTGGGATTGCAAACTGAAATTTTTCATAGTTATGGTATATTAGGTTTAAGATCTTTTTATGATTATGTTTATAAGGGAAATTTAATTTCACCTCAGTGTAACATTCAAGTTTATACAAGTTTATGTGAATGTCCATTGAGCAAGGATTACTCAGTTAATTAAATACTATTTTAATTTAAAACATATTTTTAATATAGGAAAATATTTCTGAGTAATATTAAAAATATATTTTTAATTAAAATAGTACTTAATTAGCTTTTCTTCTGGAAGAGGAGGAATACCAAGACATGATATACATTACATTAATATTTAGGACATATGGCTTGTCACTCTAATCTGACCACAACAATGGCAAATAACTTTAAAATGCCCTTAAAATATTTATATTTCTTTCCTTAGCACATATGTGGTTTTGGAGGCTTAGTTTTATGAATTCTTGTAAAATAATTCAATTGATAAATGTAGTTACTTTATCTGATTATAGTATCCTTTCAAATATACTTGTTCAAACAGTATTCTAGAATTTTTACATATGTTACCAAGATGTTCATATTTACGTAGAATATAGAATCATCCAGGAGAAAAGCAGAAAGGTAGTAGTTATTTATTCTAAAGGTCTTTCATAAGAAACAATAAAAGACTTCTGTGCAAGTTTAATAAATTTAAAATTACTTTAACTTTTATAAAGTTTATTAAATCTCCTTTGCTCTGAAGCTATTGATGCAGTAGAGAAGTCATTACAAAGACCTCTAGCAATCTAAAGAGACATAAACAGACTGCTGCAGGTTGATGAAGGGCAAACTGTATATTACAATTCATGGTTCTCACTTCAGCCCATGCAGTCCTGCTCTTATCTGTTATATATGTTGACATTCTACTTAAGGTTCTATTCAAAACCAATTTCTTCAAAGGAAGATAATAAAGGTAAATACTTAATATACAAAGATGGGCATTGTATCCCCTGATGCCTTTTGTTCATATATCCATCTTATATAATGTGTAATTAACTTGTATTTAATAATTAATTCTCTGTGTCTCCTTACTATACTGTAAACTCCAGAGGTTTAAGATTTTAGTCTGCTTTTTAAAACCTTATTGTAGCACTAAGAACTGTTTCTGATAAACTGTTTTATAATTAAGTGCTCCATAAATATTTTAAATAAACAGATTTAGATGTGAAAAGATATGCAACTACAAATCTCTCAATTATTCCCTTTCTTCTTTTAGAAAAAAAATGGGGGAAATAACTGTTATCTCAATTGTCAAGAACAAATGAGATAAAGTATACAGCAACATCCTATTAAAGATTAAGCACTCTCTAAAAACAAGGTATTATTCTTAAATAAAATAATTTTCCCTAATTAGTTCAGCATTCAAAGATACAAAGCATAATACAGGAATAAAGTTGTCAATGTTACTTTTTTCTGTAATTTTAAACATAATATATGAACTTCTTTACATTTAGGTAATCCACAGAGAGATGTTATAACAGCCCTGAGAGTCCTGAATTATTTTTCTCATTGGAGCTACAAAGCAACAAATGAATTTGTATAAACTGAGCCAAGCAGAATGTGGGTGGTTTGAAATTCTAATTTCACTTTCTCCAATTGTAAATTTCGTGTACCTTCCATTTTGGAAAAAGAAGCCACATCCCAATAAAAAGCTGGTTGAAATCACTTGAAAGAAAAATAAAAATATAAATAAATTTACTATGCAATTATGCTATATTACTATTACTTAAATAGGTAAAGTTATTTCCCTATACGGTAGTTTAGTCATTCCTAAGTTATTCTTTTATAGTCTTCCTAAAGTTCCAATTTTTTAAAAAGTCCTGATCTATTGAATATAGCAGAGGTATAGTAAAATTATCTTCCCTTTCCTATAATAAGCCACTAAAGGAAATAAACGAAATTTTAAAATCTGCTATAATAAAACTAAGGTACTGAGAAAAGCTACATAATTAAAATGTGTATTTCTAAAACCAAAATTAGTCAAAACTCACTCTTGAAGTAAGTGGCCAATTTCAGGAAATGTTAGCCAAAATACTTTGGAGGGCAGGCACAGTATCCATAGTTATGTAACCTAAACGTTGAGGAAACAGTGGAAGGGACAGATTTATGGGGAAAAAAAAATGTCTCCTGGACCTACTTTGGTTAGAAAGGAAATATAGAGTACCACATGTGAAGGAAGCAGTTTGTCTCTGTGGCAGCACAGCATGGACTCTGAATTTGAAATTCTTGAAAGCTACCAGTACTGCTCATCCACTACAGGATAATATTGCAAATGCCTTCAAACAAAGATCAAAATAATTAAGAAAACAGAGTAAAGCTTGTCAATAGATTAAAAAGGAAAACTTCATAGAAAATGTTACCATAAAATAGATAATAATTGTAAATAAGCATTTTATTATTAATGTTACGTTAAGATGCCTAATGAACCAGCCTACTAATGACATAGTGTTAATTATAAAATTTATCTGACTGTTAATGAAAAGTCATAGAGTTGTATTTTGTTCTAGAGTGTTTCATCTGAACTAATGATAATTTCTACTTATATTAGCCTGTAGAAATACATATACTGAGATTTCTGGACAGAACTCAAATGTGAAGTTTATGTTTTATAGATAAGTACCTAACTCAGTGAACTTTACTGAATCATTTCCAAAGCTATGGGAAAACCAGCTGTTCTGCTTAGGTGATAATCATTTACATGATTATTGGGTGTTCTCTAGCAAATTTTTCACAGTGGGAGACTTTCTACAGATAAGAAATTCATCAGTGATAGAGGAATATATTGCAACTAACAGTTTAGTTAAATGCTATTATAGGGAAATTGCAGACTCTATTTAAACATTATTGCTTTGTTTTGGAGTGTAGGTTCAAATAAGTTTTGTATATAAAATTTTCCAAGAAGTAATTCCTTAAGAAACTAGCTAGGTTAAAAATAAACTTTTGTAAGCAGAAAAAACTGTTTAGCTCTTTGTAATATTTAGCAGGAGCAGAGCAGAGGAATCAAACTCCATCAATTGTGTGATAAATAGCCCAGGCTGTAGCACTTTCTCATACAAGGTAGTCATGAGAGAGAAGCACACTCAGTAGACAACACTTGTATTCTTTAAATTATAGTCATGATATTGGGGGGATTGAAATAGGGGGCCTAGCCACTAGATTTGAAAAACTATATATTTTTCATTTTAGTTTCACTTTGATTTAGTGAATAATTTCCGGTGGATAAATTCCAAAAAAATCTCTTACCCAATCTATATAGGTACAAATAGCTGAATCTTAGGGAGATAAGTTCAGTTTAGCAGCTTAGCTAATTGAAAAACACTGACATTCACATTGCCCAGCTTCTGTCTTACTTCTGAGGCCACAAGCCTCATATTGGCAGGAGCAATGAGGAAAGTATAGAGTACGTATCAAATTGTGTCTGGGCATAAAAAGATTTTAGGAAAATGAAAGCATTATAATTAAGCATAGATAAATAACAAATGACCGTAAAAAAATGGTCAATCGTACTTCAAATTACATATTTTTTAAACATACTTGCATTAAAATAGCATGTGATTTTAAGTAATTTAAAGATATAGCTGGCACTTATATGTGTATATATATATAGACTATGGTTTTGTCAAATAAGCCATGAGCTTTTGATATGGTTTTTTGCTTTTTGTATAGTTGGTTGACTTAAATTTTAACATATTTTTGAGACTTTACACCCTTTCTATTCAAAATAAAGACATTTTATGCAAATAGTAGCCAAAAGAGAGGAGTGGCTACAAAAATATCAGACAAAATAGACTTTAAATCAAAATAACTTTACAAGTGACAAATAACATTGTATGTTAATAAAATTTCAACATAGGAAGAAGATATAACAATTGTAAACATCTACACATATACTAACAAACCATTCAATATATGAAGCGAAAACCGACAGGATTGAAATAAGAAATAGCTTTACAATAATAGTTAAAGGTTTAACCACCACATTCTCAACAATGAATACAACGACCAGACAGCAGGTAAGTAAGGAAATAGAGGACTTAAACAACACAATAAAATAACTGACCTAACAGATATATACAAAACACTCTACTCAGCAGCATCAGCATACACATTCTTCACAAGTGCACATGGAACATTTTCCAGTATAAATCACAAATTGAGTATCAGTAGATTTTAAAAGATAAATAGGATACAATTTATCTTCTCTGTCCACAACAGAATTATGTTAAAAATCAATACCAAAATAAACTTAATAAATTGTGAAAATTAAATACCAAACTCTTAAACAATTAATGGATCAAATAATTTCTAGCCAGAAAAAAGAGGCAAAAAAAAAGAGGCAAAAAAAGCAAAAAAAGGCATACAAATTGGGAGGGAATAAAAAACAAATTATCTCTATTTGCAGACAATGTATTTATATATAGAAATCTCTAAAGATTCCACATTAAAAAAAACACACATATTAACAAATTCAGTAAAGTAGCAGGTACAAAGTCAAAACACAAAAATCCAACAATGAGCAATCTGAAAAAGAAATTATTAAAACAATTTCATTTACAGTATGCACCCCCAAAATAAAATACTTAGATATTAACCAAGGAGATGAAAGACTTGTTCAAAGAAAACTACAAAATATTACTGAAAGAAATTAAAGAGGACATAAATAAATGGGAAAACATCCTATGTTCATGTATTGGAAGACTTAATACTGCTAAAATGTCGATACTACCCAAAGTGATCAAAAAATTCAGTGCAATCCCTATGAAACTTTCAAGGATGCTTTTTACAGAAACAGAGAAACTTATTTAAAAATTTATATGGAATTTCAAGTTATCTTAAATAGCTAAACAATACTGAAAAACAACGAAGCCAAAACAGTCACAATCTCTGATTTCAAAACTTACTACCATGCTCCAGTAATCAAAACAATGTGCTACTGGCATAAAGACATACATACAGACCAACGGAATAAAATAGCCCAGAAATAAACCCTTTAAATTATGTTCAAATCATTTTTGAACAATGATGACAGGACCATTCAATGGAGAAAAGACAATATTTGCAATAAGTGGTGCTGGAAAAATAGTATATCCACATGCAAAAGAAGGAAATTGGGCTTCCCACCTTATGTCATGTACAAAAATTAACTCAAAATGGATCAAAAAATTAAATGTAAAACCTAAAACCATAAAACTATTTGAAGAAAACACAAGACAAAATTGCATTTAACCATAATTTCTTGAATATGACACCAAAGACACAGTAAAAAAAAAAAAAAAAAAAAAGATAAATGAGTCTGGGCATGGTGGCTCCTGCTTGTAATCCCAGCACTTTGGGAGGCTGATGTGGGTGGATCACTTGAGGTTAGGAGTTTGAGACAAGCCTGGCCAATATGGTGAAACCCCATCTCTACTAAAAATACAAAAATTAGCTGGGCATAGTGGCACACACCTGTAATCTCAGCTACTTGGGAGGCTGAGCCAGGAGAATGGCTTGAACCCAGGAGGCGGAGGTTGCAGTGAGCTGACTCTGCTCCACTGCACTCCAGCCTGGGCCACAGAGTGATACTCCATCTCAAACAAACAAACAAACTGAACTTCATGAAGATTAAAAAAATGTGTTGCATCAAAAGGCAGTATCAATAGAATAAAGAAGTAATGTACAGAATAAAAGAAGATACTTGCAAACTGTACATCTGATAATGTATTAATATGCAAAATATAGAGAGGACTCTTAAAATTCAACCACAAGAAACAAAGATACAAAAATTTTGAATAGATGTTTATCCAAATATGATACATAAATGGCCAATAAGCATAAGAAAAGATGCCTAGAATCACTAATAATTAGGATGTGAAGAAATTAGAACCCTTGAGCACTCTTAATGGGAATAAAAAACAGTGCAGTCACTGTGGAGAACAGTATGGTGGTTCTTCCAAAAATTAAAAATTTCTCTTCTAGTTATATACCTTAAAGAACTCAAAGCCCAATCTGAAAGAGATATTTGTACACTCGTGTCCATACCATCAATATTCACAGTAGCTAAAATGTAGAAGCAACCCAAATGTCCATCAAGGGATGAATGAATAAACAAATATGGTGTACTCATATCATGGAATATTATTCAGTCTTGAAAAGGAAGAAAATTCTGATATATGCTATACCATGAATGAATCTTGAAGACACTATGCTAAGTGAAATAATCCAATCACAAAAAGACAAATACCGTATCATTTCACTTAGAGGAATATAAGGTACTTGGAGACACCAAAATCAGAGAGATAGAAAGTAGAATGGTGGTTGCCAGAGGCTTTGGATGGGAGTAAAGAGGAGTTACTGTTTAATGAGTATAGAGTTTAGGTTTTGTAAGATAAAAAAATTATGGAGATTAGTAATGGTGATGACTAAATTATGAATGTATTTATTACCACTGAGCTGCATACTTAAAAATGCTCAAGATGGTAAATTTTGTATTATGTGTACACAATTTAAAAAATGCTAAAAAAAGAAATCTGAGCTTGAGACAAAGATGTGGAATACTTTTAATCAACTTCATCCTCCTTGATTCTCTTACTTTTGAATTTTCTTTTAAATAGATCAAGTATTCTCCCTTAAAATGCTTTAAATTAGTGAACTGTAATCATTTTCGTAATTCCTTTCTTATGATTACATCTTTAAAGTATTATCATCGGGCTTCCACTCCCATCACTTTTTTTTTCAAACTGCTTTTGTTAAAGTTGACAGTAAACTCCAGTTTAATTAATGCACTGGTAATTTCTCAGTCTTCATATGACTTGACTCACCTTGCAGGATTTGACAAAATAGATAACCTCCTTCTAAAAACATGTACTTCATTTGGCAGTTGGGCCCGCACTATTACTGCGTCATCAATCTCTCTTTCTTGGCCCCTTTTCCAGCTTCTCCCTCATCGCCTAATTTTTGAAGTTACATTACCTGAGGATTTAATACTCTTATCATTTTATTGTAGTTAACCTGCTTACAAATTTATGTAATATTTGTATAGCAGAACACTTTCTTTTTTGTCTTTGGTTAGGTCGATTAAATATTTTTTTAATATTCCTTTTGATTTTCTATGGACTTCAGGCATACTTTCATATATGTGTATTTATGTATAAAGAAATATATACATTTTCATTTATATGTATATATTTTGTATGTAAATATACATGTTAATTTTGTTTCTTTAGATTTCTCAATATGCATTCTTAATTTATGCTGTCCTACTTATATTTACTATTGTAACCTCACATAAAATGTAAGAAGCTAGTAATGGTATAGCTCCATTAAACTTCTCATTCTTTTCTACATTTACATATGTGTATATACACACACACACACTGTACTGTCCTTACTGAACCATATATATATATGTGGGTTGGTCACAGGTGGCATCCTTTTCTAATATGCCTAAAAAAAATGCTACATGGGATAATGGCAACCTTGAGAAGGTCAAAGTTTGAGGAAAAAAAATCTCAGTTTGGAAGCTATTGCAGTAATTTCATGCTACAAAGGAGAAATATTATGAATATATTTTGAAGGTAAAACTAACAGAATTTGCTGATGGATTGGATGCAGGAAGTGAAAGAAAGGGAAGAATAAAGAATGACTATAAGATTTTCTTCTGATCAATGAGAAGAAAAATGTTATTAACTGTAAAAAGCATGGCTACATTTGTTAGTTATGATCAGGAATTCAGATTATTTGAGACTCCCATTATATGTCAAGATGTATGCATGGGCCAGATTTTGGCTTTTGGTGGAAGCAGAGTAATTGATATAAGATTTGCTCTTCTGATACAAACTCTATAAAAATGTACACAACATGTGGAATCTGTTTTCATGCATTGGACAAAAGACATCACAGATCTGTGATCCATGAGTAAAGGATAGCTACTATGAGCCCTACGTTCACCTAAACTCTTTGCCTGAGGATATTTTCTGAATTATAGACTAATGACACGACAGTTTTTCCCAGCTGAGAAGGCAGAGTTTGGGGCTGCTGAGCTGCGTAAAGTTTGTCAAACAGGTTACTGGAGAACAAGAAGGAACATAGAAGGCAGCCACAGAAGGATGCAGAGGGGTTCCCTGAGGTTCCTGGTCTAAAGAATGGGTTATACAATACAGGCCAAATCTCCATTGAGGTCTACTAGACAGCAGCTGCTAGGGGCTAATATGCCAACAGAAATGCAAGGGGTCATGACATATTGAAAGTTATATAACTCTTTCCTTGCCAATGAGAATTAAGCCTTACTAGGTGCCTCAGCATTTATGTGAAATTCCAAAAAGCTGTATCATTGAAGTGAGTACCTGCCCTTGATTAAAGACATAATTCAGAAATAAAAAGAAGGAAAAGAAATAGACATATTTAAGCAAAGGATAAAACCAAATATGACCCAGTCAAAAAGATTTTTAACAAAACAAAATGAAAACTCTGAAATAAGAAAATGCAAGGTAGATATTCTACAAAGTATAACCCACAGCATAAGACACTTGACATATGAAGAGTAAAAAAAATATGATCCATTCTAAGTTTTAAAATGACACTGAAAATATAATTTGAGACGATCTAAGATGGTGGCATCAACAAATAAAGACTTCGTAAGAGCCATTATAAAGCTGGTCAATGATTTAAAGGAAATGATGGATATAATGAGTGACTATGGGGGACCCTCAGGAAGAAATGGAAGCTACATTTAAAAAATTAAACATTTTTAAAATATTAATTTTATTATATTTGGTTCTCAGGCACATCTTTTTAATATGTATGATGAAATATGACATATCTAAAAAATCACTTGTTTTTCATCTTACTTAGAATAAAAGGCCAAAGTTCTTGCAGCAATACAGGATCCCACTCCTTCTTTCTTCACTTCCTGTTATTCTTCCCTTTGCTCACCCTTTTGTTACACAGTCCTCTTTATTATATTTGCAAAAGATAAAGTTTATTCCTACCTCAGAGCCTCTGCACAGGATGATCACTTTTAAACAAACAATTTTCCTCAGGTATGTACCTTGATCTCACTTAACATTTTCCAAATGAGGTTATCTCTGATTTCTTCATGTAAAATGACATTTTCTCCTCATCTTATCCCAAACCTTAGTTTTCCCCTGGGAATCACTATTCCTCTTTCACAATTAGTCTATTAAAGGAAAGGAACAAGAGAACTTAATACATAGACAAATATTTGTAAAAGAAATTTTGTCGCTTTTGCCATGCAGCATTTATTTCCCCCTCTGGTACAAGAACTGCACTTTTGCTTTGAGAAGCCAACATTTTTCAAATTGGACATTGTCTGCTCTGGACATTGTCAGCCTAGTTTTATGCACTATTTAATACTAAGTGTGTTTTAATGAGTTTACTGTTGAATCTACTTGAAAGCCACTGTCCTTTTATTTCTGATGATTATCAAGTTATATAACTAATTTTAGTAACCAAAATATGTAAATTTCAATTCTGAAATGGCTCTTGTGTGTCCCATGTGTGAGCTAAAGTAGCTTCCTCCTCTAATATCTTGTTTTGAAAAGGGCAGTCAAGTACTTGAAATATGTATTGATGTTAACAATATGAAGACATGCAAAAGAATTAAATTGAGAATTTACTGCATTCAAATATTAACTAACTTCCTACTCCGAAACACTTTGGACATTATAAATATTAATGTAATATATCTTCTACATTTCTGTTTTTCCACATATATTTTAATTCTTCAAGGTTATATTCAGTTCCAGAGGCAGTGTCTGGCACAAAGTAAGTTTAGCTTTCTAAAAATATATTGAGATACCCATAGCAAAATCTGGGTTTGATTGTTAAGAATAAGGGTGATGAGAATTTAAGAATATAAAAGTAAGTACATTTGCCCATGGCATAACCGCAATAAAATGGCTCTAGAAAAATTCATTACTGTTTGATGGAGAATAACGTAAAATACAAAAGTTTGTTTTGCATATATAGTGTTATACATTATATGTACATATATGTATGCATACATATACATATGCACAACATAATACAAGAACATTGAAAAAATAGGTTCAGATAACATCAGCTCTTGTTAGCAATATATGATGGAAATCAAACATGTAAGCACTTAATATTTTAAAGATATGGTAATATGAGGAAATAGCAATAAGAAATTAACATATACCTAGAATGAGTATATTATGAGACAGTACTGAATCACTCTGGTAAATCAAGAACAGTAACTTATGGATAATCAAAGGATATGGGAATGTTCATTTTATAAAATCATGCCAAGAGTTTCTGAAACATTGGACATATAATTTTTCCCTTTGGCAAGCCTACCAACAGCATAAATAAGTTATGGTAAGAAAATGTAATATCTCTTTATGGCTTCTACCTGTTGGGTTTACTGAGCTTACCTATACTGACAAATCCCTGCAGGGTAGATAGCACAACTTATCTCCTTGGTATCCTTTTGGTGTCAATTACCTAGTTGGAGATTTTAAGCTTTGTAAGAGTCTGATGCCTCAACTGATCTTTGAGCTTTAATATTGGCAAGGTGAGTTGAGATGAAACTAAATAGGTAGGGAGAAAGGCTATGAATCTGAATCTATAGAATAAAACAACAGTTCTCAAAGTATGGTCCTCAGACCCCTGGGGATTCCTAAGACTCAGGGGATCTGTAAGATTAAAAGATGTAACTGACTTATTGCACCGTGTTGATATTTGCATGATGGTGCAATCGTGGATTAAACTTTTGGTAACTTAGGACAAATTAAGACAGGGGCAACAAATTTTACTAAGAGTGGATGTATTATTTACTGCTATGCCTTTACAGTAAAGGTTTCAACTGATACTATCTTGATAAAGAGTAAAAAGTATTAATTTTATTACATTTTGGTCCTTAGGCACATATTTTTAATATTATATATGATGAAATACGACATGTCTAAAAAAATCATTTTGTGGCATTCCCAAAAAATGATAGTTTTCATGTTGAAAAGCATTTGTGTTATTTTGTGATTGGTGAGCTGAAGTAGCCACTTTTTTATGTACCATCATTATTTCTTCCAACAATGACTAACACACAAGGTATGGATAATTAAAATTTTGCATGTATCAAAAAATAAGTATTCTGTCAGCTTGAAGATAAAGATAGATACCACTTGATGCCAATAATATGAGTCAAGTTTTCAAGCAAAAATTTGAATTCTGGAAAACCTACATCCACTTCTGTGAGCTTGACAGCTTCCCGATATTCAAATATTGTTTTTCTGGTGAGATTTGTGGTGATATTAATACATGTGACTGTTTGATGCTGTATAATGAAATTTGCCCACGTTTGGAAGATCTATATAACTCAGTGAACAAACAGCTTTCCAAATGACCAATTATGATGTTGAAAACCATGCATATGTAAAACATCAATTCAAAGTGTAATATAGACAGCTACATTTCAATGTAATTGAAGGAAACGTTATTCATCTCCTTTTTGCCTTCACCAGCATGGTCCTCCAAGATGAGAAGTGTCTATTTAAAGCAATTTAGGCTCTTTAGCTTCTTCAAAAATCTTGTTGGCTTCTGCTCACTGCCTAGCTCTAAAGCTACTCCTATATTTGTAATTATTTTCTTTTTGCAACAACTCCCAGGCTCAACAATCTGTATTAGCTATCTATTGCTGAGTAACACATTACCAGAAAAGTATATCAGTTTAACACAACACCTGTTTCTTTGAGTCTGAAAACCAGGCATAGATTAGGTGGATGCTTTGCCTCAGGTGGTCTCACAATGCTGAGATCAAGGAGTCTGCAAGAGCTAATTAGCCAGGCTAATTTTTGTATTTTTATTAGATATGGGGTTTCACCATATTGGCCAGGCTGGTCTCAAACTCCTGACCTCATGATCCACCCACCTCAGCCTCCCAGAGTGCTGGGATTACAGGTGTGAGCCACCACGCCTGGCCAAGATACTTACTTTTTATATGACTTTGAGGGAAGATATTAGCTTTCCAGGTCCACAGGGGGCGTAGTTTTAAGGGCAAGAACTTCCTAGTGCCATGCCCCCCTCCCATCTCTCTCCATCCAGGAGATTTAATGGTTTAGTAATCACTCCAGCGGAAGTTCTAAGGAACTCCTTTCATTGGCCAGGGGTCTTAGAGAAGGTGGGGGTTCCTCTGAGGTTAAAAGCCCCCTTCTTCCACTCCCCTTCAGACTCCATGTTTGGATCCCCTTCCACAAATACTCCCTTCATGGAAGCCATCTTTCTCTCTCCTGGATTTTCCCTCTGGAGTCCCCTTCCACAAACACTCCCTTTGTGGAAGGCTGTTTTCCCTCCTAAACTCCATCTCTCTCTCTGTTCCCTCCCTCAGTGTGGAAGCTGCTTTCCTCTCCTGGATTCCATCTTTCTGGATTCTCTCACTCAGTGTGAGAGTTAGCTGTTTCTTTCTCTCTCCTCCTGTTTCTTTCTCTCTCTAAATAAACCACTTTCTACAAACACTTTGGAGACTGGCATTTACTGCCCTGTGGACCCCTCTCTCATTCTTGAGAGGGCAGGAGGCCAAGAACCTGGAGAAACATCCTCTCAGGGGAGCTAAGGGCACCCTGAAACCCTGAACCCCAATATTACATTTTGGGAGCCAGCCAGGAGAGGGGTACACCTGAAGAGGGGCACAGCCAGGAAAGAGGTACAGCCAGAGAAGAAGACTTCAAAATCGTGAGTAAACCCGGCCCCATTCTGTCCTGTCACTTTAAGAACACCTGAAGCGGCCACAGCCAGGCAGGGCTGGGGGGAACCTGAGCAGAGGGGCCTCAAAGGCACGACCCAGCCCCTCTTAAGCCTCGCAGCCCAGCCAGAATTAAAAGCGCAGTTATTTTACCTTAAAGCTCTCTCTCTGCCTTCTGTCTCCTTCTCGATTCTTCAGATATGTCTCTGGGACCCAAACCTGAGGGAGCCTGTGGGGCTGAGCAGGTGAGCACTGCCCCGGGGCCTTTCACTCCTCGCTGGTCAGGAGCAGCCCAGCCCCAGGGGCAGAACCCAGCGCTCAGCCCTGGGCTGGAGAAAACAGTGGGGAGGGGCAAGGTACAACCGGAGCCTGGGGGGCCCGGGGGTGCAGCATTGGGGCGCATGGCCCTGGCAGGCCTCCCCGGCATTCCCATGTGGGCAGTAGCTCAGGAAATGGCCCAGGCTGCAAGTGTTTCTGGCGGGGTCAACATGGCGACTGAAAGCCATGAGGGCGGGGGAACTCGCGGGGGAACCCAGCAGCAGCTGCGAACACTTTTAAACTGACAGCGCAGGCGGCTTTTTTCCTCTGCCCCTGCGGCTTTGAGGGAAAGGAAGCGTCAGCAGCGGCTGTTGGCCATCAGCCCCGCCCGGCTCTTAGGCAGGCCACACCACCTCAGGGTGCAGCAGTCTTATTCAAAATACGGCTTAAGGAAGGTTTCTGCCTTCCCTCAGCATAAATGGCCTATGTGCACAGCTGGCTAAGGTATAGGGCTTGCAATTGCAAGGTTGATGGTTCAAATCCCTGGTGGAGTCTGTCTTGACCTGGTGGGGACTTTTGGGGAAATTCCAAAGCTGAAGGCTATGGGACTTTGTTTTTGGTGTATAATTTGTCTTGCTTAGGATTGGTTCTCTCTACAGCAAAACTTTTCCAACTAGAAGATTATAGCTAAACTGGTTCCAGGGCCCTAATAGTTAATGGCAGCTCTTGCATCCCTAAAGGCATTTCCTAAAGGGAAGACGGGTTAGGGGAGAGGAGGCCCGGGTCCTGAGAGTATTGTTCCAGCCTCAGCCACTTGGCCTGCCTTCTTCAAACTGTGTGTTCTAATGGCCCCTCCCTAGAAGTTTATCCTTCTGGGGCAGTTTTATAAATTGGCCTGTGTAAACTGGACTTTTGCTGGGAAATATTGATACCCATCACCTGAGCCTCATGGGCCTCGTTGGGGCTCATTGGCACATGACTACTCAACCCCATAGCTGCTGTTGTTCTATGCTGCTATGGCAATCACTGGAGGTCATGCAGGCAATGAGAGTGGTCCTATGATGCTGGTAGGTCATGATCGAAATCCGGCACATAGGAGGCCCTCTGATAAGATGGATCATGCATCTTGGGCACATGAAATTTCAGGGTACTGGCTGAAAAACATTTCATTTCAATACCATTTTTCCTGGGGGACGCCTCAGGTTGAAGCGGCTGTAATTTCTTTAACTGGGGATGCGGGCACCCCTTGTGTTTGATTTCAGATGGGTGCTTCTATTCCCAAGCTCAAGTCCCCATTAAAGTGTATACTGGAAAATTGGGACTAATTTAGCACACAGTCTTTAAGGAAGAAGTGGCTTATTTTTCCCTGCCAAACAGCTTGTCCAAATTACCCTCTGCCAAGTGGAAAATCTGACCCCCAAAGGGAAGGAAGAAAACCCAACAGCTTCCCTTAAGCAATTGCAGGGAGCCTTAAAAATGTATGCTCCCTTGTCACCAGACTTCACAGACGGTCAGTTAATACTAAAGGACAAGTTTATTAGCAGCAGGTATTAGGTGGAAGCTCCAGAAACTGGCCTTGGGATCAGAGCAGAGCCTAGAATCTTACTGAACCAGGCAACCTCGTTGTTTTATGACAGAGGCCAGGAGGAACAGCTGAAGGGAACAGGGGAGATTAGCCTTAGTCATGGCTTTCAGGCAAGCAGACCCTGGGGGCTCAAATGAGGGAAAGGCTTGGGTTAGCCACCAGTCTGGCAGAACTTGTTACCAGTGCAGTCTGAAGGGACATTTTATAAGAAATTGTCCCCAGAGGAGTGGACCACCATCTCATCCATGCCCGCTGTGCCAAGGGAATCACTGGAAAGCACACTGTTCCAGGGGAAGAAGGTTCCCAGGGCCTGAGGTGTCTGACCAGATGGCCCAATGGCAAGACAGGGTGCCTGGAGCAAGTGCCGGCATGAGCCATCACCCTCACAGAACCCTGGGTGAAGCTCACCATAGAGGTTCAGGAAGTTAATCTTCTGGACACTGCATGGCCTTCTCAGGATTTCTCTCCTGCCCTGGAGACTTGGTGCTTGTTAATTCTCTCCCCTCAGACTCTCCCTCTCTAGGCCCATCCTGGGAAGGACAATTTTCGATCATTCTGTCTACTCCAACAGCAGTTAAGGTAGTGGAAATTAACTCATGGATTCATAATACTTGGCTGAAGCCTTGGATACCTCCTGAAGGAAAGTCATAGACCCTGCACTCCACAGCCTGAAGTTTCAGGAGACAGCCCTTTATATCCCTTTGAGCCATTAGAAAATCTACATCTGCTTTTCCAGTAAGATCCTCAGGGAAGTAACCCCTCATAAGTCTAATTTATTTCCTGGCATTAATAGGACTATAACCCTCAACTTTGCTATCTCTCGAACTCTGATTATCCTTTTCATAGTGGGAAAGGAACCTGTCTCTTCCTAGAAAAAAATGCTGCTATCTTGTAAATCAGTTAAGTGTTGTTTTGAACATAGAACTCAGGAATCAATCAAAAAAAGGGCTAAAGACCTTCAGGAACCTGGCTCTGTTCTCTTTGAGGCTCATTTATAACCATTCTATATTTGTTAGCCTCTGGGCTTTTCATCTTTAACCACATTGTCACTTTCATTTCTTATAGCACCATTGTTGTGGTCTACCATTTATGAAATGTAGGTTGGGATGTCCACACGTATGCAATCAAGAAACATTATAGTGTGGCGCAGAGAAGAGATATAGACAGGAGATGTGGTGTGGGAAATTGTTGGAAGGCAGAGAGCTGAGGGCTACAGCCAGGAGCTGAGACAACTTGAGCCACTGTGTTCTGGGTGAAACTCCAAAGAGGAACAATTCTAAATTCAAATAGGGCTTACCTCTTGTTATGAAGAAATATTTGGCAAGCTAAAAGGATAAGACATATTTTATTTAACAATGCTTTATAAGTTTCAAATGTTTGACATATGGTACTTTGCCTTATCTAGGGTAGACTGAGTGGTTAATGAGAGAAAGGAACCTCTCTACATTGCTTGCTGCTCTATTCCTGGGTCACAGTACATGCTATATAGTAAAGATTCATTTATCTTTAAAGCATATATATATTCAAATAAGTGAAAACAAATTAGATTAGATGTTGGAAAGACCACATTTCTGTTCTTAGGCTGCCTCTAAATCACTGTGTGTCCTTACAGCAATTATTTGACATCTGGTTTTCAATTGTAAAGGTAATAATTTGAATTTGATTATTAATAAGAAACATTACTGATGTAAAATTCATCTACAAAAGTTTTTATAAAATTAATATGCACTGAAGTATATTTAACAAAGTAAAAAAAAAAGTTGAGCAGAGGGAGAATAATTAGAGAAAAAGTGACCAAATTCAACACCAGAAAGCCAGTCTTTACATTAACAGGTATATATCTGCTGTATTGCATAGCTTTTGGTTATTATTTCTATGGAGAACCTCAGGAAGGCAGGCAAATTCTGTTTATGTGTCCCATTTTACAGATTAAGAAATAGAAAAAGAAATGATTGGCTGTCAGCACCCTTACCAGAAAAGCAAACACTGGTTTTGCTGTCAAAACTTGGTTCTTTGCGGGACCCGTATTCTGCTTAGTTTGTGAACTGGGATGGAAGGGAAGCCTACGTGAGTGGGCTCTACAGGTTACCTTCTTCTCCTGTTACGCATGAATCACTCTGGAGGACTGTCTTCTAATAAACCAAAGGATTCTGATAAATGACACCTTCAATATAAAAACATGTGCTCACTATATTTTCTTTATTCTACTCAATTACATGTCAACCTCTCCATTTCAATCCTTTTTTTGCCTGTTTACAGACCTTTAATGTAATAGATATTGATAATCCTCTGCTTGTATCTTTCAGAAGTACAATTTCTCTTTTAATGTATGAGTTTCTGTATGTACAGTTTCAGAGTTTAAAGAATTACTATGTTATTTTACAGAGAAACAATTCATACTTTCATCAAGCCGTACAGGTTTAATTTTTCTATATATGGACTATTCTTTGTCTTTTGAGTTTTCCCTTTTACTGTTGTTAAAATTGTCAAAACAAACATAATATATCTTGAGTTCTAACAATGGTTAATGTTACTGATTGCACATATTGAGATATATAGAAGCTCCTTATTCAAGTATTAATTTCTTAGATTTTCTCAAAAAACTATATATGTACATTTAAAAATATTGTTATAGTGATGAATTTGTAATGCTTAGTAGAACTTTCAGTTTAAATATGCACTTGATTTTTAGCAAAAAGAAAGAATGGCAGACATATGAAGGTAAAATTTTCAAGTAAAGTACAAACCAGTTCTTGGTAAATGAATAAATATTTAAATCAAGTAATATATTGAATTTTTACTACTTTGTTAGCTAAAATGAAAATATGGACAAGACATAGCCCCAAGTTTGTGGAAATTCAATGGAAAGTACCTGGCAGTCATATGAATTGCCAATTTCCTGTAGCTCAAATATAGATCAGAATGATTTTTATAAATTTATAACTATGCTTTAATATTTATAACTCAATTTTTAAATTTAAATACAACTATAAATCATTTGCTTACTTATTTTCTCCAGATAATGCATAATGTATTTCAGTTTATCATCAGATTTATCTATATATATGTGTATAATCAAAATACAACAATAAAAATTCTGAATTCAAAAGAAAGAATATTTGACAGTAAATGTAAGTGAGTAAGAAAGCTTTCTTGCCTCCAGTCTGTAAATACCTATAATCACAGCCTTATTCTCAATTAGTTGATTGGGTGATTAGTTTATCTCAATGAGCCATTTTTTCAATGATGTTTAGAGGTGTTTTCTCATTTTCTTTTCAAATTCATTTTTAATGTCAAAAGCAAACTTGTGGGAACAAATGTAGTATCAGTTCTTCTCCTTTATGTAATTTTATTATATTCTTGTACTGTTAAAGAAAACATATGCTTCTTTTACTTTTTTCTCTTATTCAGCTTACCAGTTCTCCATAGCTTGCTTCTACAGAATCTTTTACCTTATAATGAAATGAATGTGATACTTATTTGGGTTGGAGTTGTTGGTTGAGATGAAAAGTGAAAGCAAAAAGTTCACAATAATCCCTCCTCCTATTGGGACTCTAAACTTATTTTTCTGACATTGACTTCTTTGCCAAATCAAATAAAACAATGATAAATAGGTTGGCCTATTGCTACAGACATAAATACTGAAATATTGTTTTTCTGATAAAGGTAATTTCATATGAATGAGAAAGGCATGTTTCATCAACGTGGACTTAAACTAATTTAGTTACCAAAACATGATAATTTTACTGATGTCAAGTAACCATTGAAAAACATTAAAAATTAAATATGGGTTATAGTATTAGATCTATCATTTTAAAAAAAGAATCATGAAAATGTTAACTTCTTTGAAACCTAACTCTGTACTTAAGATCCTAAAGCAGCATTGCTTCTCTAATGCACTTCCTGACCTAGAGAACAATCTGTTTTTTGGGACTTACACATTTTCTTTTCAAAACTTTGCATTTTGTATACCTGTCATATACTTACACTACTTTTTCCTGTTTGTTAATCATTTTGAGCTGATTGAATGACTGATTAGATATTGCATTCAGGATTATTTCTATTAATATTGAACATCTGTTGCTTAGTCAAACATCTAACTACAACTTTTAGAAATCAGTGGAGTCTTTAAGACCATTGACAAAGAGAAATGTGTGTATAAACTATAACCTTGTTGATAAAGTTCTTTTCCATGTGGATTAACAGTTTTGAAAATAATATACATATACTGGAATTAAACAAATGAATAAATGGATGGTGGTTGATGGTAGCCAAATTTATCACTGTTGGAGTGGGAGGTTATATAAGCAAAGAAGAACATCTAGAATGTTCCATATGCTAGTGGATTAGAGTTGGAGGAATTAGTAGGAGCTCATGTTTAGCTTGATTAATACAGATGAAGGCATATCTAAATAGTTGTGTACGTATATACACACACAAATTAGTACACCCATATATATTTCCTCTTTCTGTCAGTTGAGAGTCTATAGAATTAAAGATATTCCAATACCAAAGAATACACCTAGTGCTCAGGTCTTTGTTTCAATACCATTCTTATTAAAAGGAATCAGAATTCCTGGAGAAATGGCTGATTCTAGGACTAGGGCAGGAAGTATGTAAGATGCGACTGGAACACTTTCTAATTCTCGAAGGAAGCAAGGAAGGGATCAATAAAAATATGTATGCTCAACAAAATAGTATGTCAAGAGATGCAAGAGCCAACTAAAAGAACTCCCAATGGATAAAGCTGAAGCAATTTGAACAACAAAATAAGTAGTACTAAGTTATAATCCAAAGTGTAAAATAAATAACCATGAAGCCAGGCTGATATAAATATAGTATAAATCATTTTATTTATGATTAAATAAAAAATAGAGAATAAACAAATTTCCTGTGCAGAAAAACTCCAAATAATATATGTGGATACTCTGTCTTCAAGGAGGTAGAGAATAACTCCCTATTCCTTTAGTATGTGCTCTAAATAGTGACTGTCTTCCAACAAATACACCATGAAGAGGGGGAAAAATTAAAACTTTACAATGATAAAACTTGACCTGTACAACTTCAACTCAGTGATCAAATTTCAAATCGACAGTGATAAATTACATTAGTAATAAATACTCCTCATATGAATTGATAGAATGGCATGTTATCTTTACAAGTTTCTTCCCTAAAAACCCATAAATCTAGTCTAATCATAAGAAAAACATCAGACAAATTCCAGTAGAGGGCCATCCTATGAAATACCTAACCAGTACTCCTTAGAACTATCAAGGTAACTGGAAAGAAGGAAGGTCCGAGAAACATTTACAGTTAAGAGGAGCCTAAGGAGATATGATAACTACATGTGGTATCCCGGAACAGAAAAATAATATTAGGTAAAAACTAAGTGTTGTACTCTGTCTTGTGCTGCAACAACAGAATACTCATGACGAGGCAATTTATAAAGAATAGAAATTTATGTCTTACAGTACTAGAGGATAGGAAAATTAAGATCAAGATGCCAACGGGCTCAGTTGTCTGGTGAGGGCTGCTCTCTGCTTCCAAGATGGCACCTTATTGCTGAATCCACCAGAGAGAAGGAACACTGAGTCGTCATATGGCACAGGGCAGGAGGAAAAGAGAACTCAAGACTGTGTGAAGCTTCTTTACCAATGGCTCTAATCCCATTCATGAGTGAGAAACCCTTATGGCCTAATAACTCCATAAAGGCCCCACCTCTTAATACTATCAAATTGGCAACACCTGAATTTTGGAGGGAACTCTTTCAAACCATAGCACTAAGGAAATCTAACAAAGTATTTGTAATCATTTAGTAATATTGGTTTATCGTTTATGACAACTGTGCCATGTTTATGACAAATGTACCATGTTTATGACAAAGGTAGTAAAGGAAGATGCTGATAAAATGAGAAAACTGGTGTGAGTATACAGAAATTTTCTGTATTACATTTACAGATTTTCTGTATATCTAAAGAATTATGAAATTTGAAGTTTAGAAAAAAGATTTGTATAAAAATAAAAAGGTAAAAAAACCTTTTTTTTTTTTTTTAAATAGAACCATTTCTAGAAGCAAATCAGTTTTGAATTATAGAGTTTCTATTTAAGTTACTTTCCAAGCTGGTATTTGAGTAGTATTCAGAATTATTTTTTTCTGGAGCCATTAACAAACTGTGAATTCTTAAAAGAAAAGTAACAATCACTTTCACAAAGGGTGAAACACAAAGGAGAAATTTGTCATTATATTTTCATCATAAAATTCAGATGCCCGTGTTAGCAATCTAATATTTCATTAATGTTTTAATCATTTATGAAAGCATATATCTTATTAATATAATACTTAGACATGTTTAAAATATGCCTTTTATTCCTAATAGAAATTATTTTAATTGTGAAATATATAAAAGGACATATGTCACATAAATACAATTTAAATAAAATAATAATATGCTTTTATCTTTACTATCGAGATTTAAAAAATAATTTCTAGCTCCTTAGCATTTCTGTGTCCCTGATAACATTTCTAATATCCTGACTTTTGTGCTCATCACCCTCTTAAATTTCTTTTAGTTTTTATCTAGCATGCATGCATACCTTAAATTATACATAGTTTAGTTTTGTAAAGCAAAGTACAAAGCATGCATCTTCCTATAACGAAGTTCAATCTTGTCAATAGAGGTTGAAGTTTCCCAGGAAACATAAATCAAATGGAGTCTCTGGTACACTGTCTAGTTTCAGTTTTCCTGAAAGTTTATAGGAGTCTCTTCTGGATAATTCAATGAGAAAAGGCTTGAATTCTCACAGAGACAGGACTCCCTGTAGGTAGGACTTATGACAAGGCTGCAGTGTGGGACATGGTCTTATAATATAATATCACAATAAGAATATGGTCAATGGAGCTCAACTGTTCTCTCTTTTTTGCTATAAACTCCCTATGACCCATCCTCAGCTCTCAGGGGTAAGCCAAAACAAAAACTTTTCTGAAACTGTCCTCAGTTTGTTCACCCCAAAGGGCAGAAGAAGAGAGGAGAAACTGAATCAGCCCACAATGGAAACAAAGCACAGAAAAGAATCTATGTTTGAAGTTTCCCAGGAGAGATCCTCTGTTCTATACTTCCATGGATAAATGTCCAGACCAGGAGGTGGGGATGGGTGGAGATAGTGGGGATGTCACCTAGCACCATGATGGTAGAAAAAGAATCAGGAGACCTAACCATTTTCTGAGCAGTTGCTTTATAAGATGATGAGGTCATCATATACATAATCCTTTGATTTTGGTGGTGGGAAAGTGCATAAACCAGATAGTGGTGTTAAAACTACTTGACCAAATGATATTAATTTATTTATATCATTCTCTCCCACTTTCTCTAGAAAGTTTTAACTGTATAAGCAAATCCGACTTATAGACATAGCTATTTAGGATAGTAAAGGATAGTAAATATTCAATAATTGGATCTTTAGAAATCAGTTTTTTAGTAGCTTCTGTTTTCCAATGAACAACTCTCAATAATTCATTACAAATGTAAACTGGGAAGTAGAAGAGATCACATGTATCTCAATCCATCATTCTGAAAAATAGAGAAGCATTTTTATTTTTCTAAATATGTCAGCAGCACTTAATATTTAAAATGAAACATTAATGAGTTGACTAGGAATTAAAATTTGCCAAGTTTATAGCATTAATACTATAGTTATGTTACTTAAAATCCACTAGAACATTTAGGGAACACTATTATAATTATTAGATATCCTATACTTTAGAGAAATTTATTACCTGACTACTGTCACTTAGTCATAGGACCATGCTATGCTACTGTTGTAGTTCGTTTTGTACTGTTAGAATACCACAGACTGGGTAATTTATACTAAACAGAAATTGATTGGCTCACAGTTCTGGAAGCTGGGAAGCCCACTATCAAGAGACCAGCATCTTGTGAGGCGCTTCTTTCCATGTCATCCTGTAGCAGAAGGGCAAAGAGAGGGCAAGAGAAAAGGGCACTAAACTAGTGCTTTTATAAGGAACCTACTCCCACAATAATAAACCCACTCTTACAATATTGGCCTTAATCTGTGAATGAGTCCTTATGACCTAATAATCTCTAAGTGTTCTTACCTGTTATCATTGTTGCATTGGGGATGGAGTTTCCAACACATGCTTTTTGGGGGATTTAAACCATAACACCTGCATTTCCGCATTTTTTCATTTACTTTTTCTTGTGAAAATAAGAAAGACTGGCAAGTGAGCACATAATTTTAATACTCTGAAGTATTATGGCAGCAGTGTGCATTTAATGCTTTCCATACACAAAAGGAGGGCAAGGTCAGGGGAGCGAATCAGTGTCGGGAAGGACACAATGCCTGAGATGAGTCCTGAAGCATGAGTGAAAGGAAGAGAAAGAAGGGAGGAAGAGGCATGCCAAATAGTAGAAATTAAGCAAAAGAAACAGCACTCATGTGACAAGGCTACCTAGATCAGAACTGAGAGAACACATGGGAAGCAGAAAGAGATGAGGCTAGAGAGGCGTGCTATGGTTAAAGAGGGCTTACATGCCATAACGGGGGGTGGGGGGAGGTGGGGACAGTCTTATCACATATCAAGTTAATCAAAAGTTTTAAGGAGAAAGGCACAATGGTTACAACTGCAAATGAGATGCATTGCTCTAAAGTAAAGAATGGCTTTGTGCATATACAACTTGAATTGCTTGTATGTCTTCACAAATGCATACATGTGGTTTTCCATGATCAAATAATCCTTACTGTGAAGCACATTTCTCCTCAAAAATCCCTATGAGCCTAACTCAATAAACTTAGAACTATAACCAATAATGTTTTCATATTTTGAGACCAGAAATTGTCTAAAATCTTGCTATTAAATTAATTAGAAAGCTGATTGGTGAAATTCAGGGATGACCACACAGTATCTGTTGAAGGAAGAGAAGGAGAGAGGAAATTAATAATTTTAGCAAGTAAAGGCCATGTGCAGTGTCTCATGCTTGTAATCCCAGCCCTTTGGGAGCTCGAGCCCAGCCTGGCCAGTATGATGAAGCCCCATCTCTAGTAAAAATACAAAAATTATATTACTGCATAGTGGCATGTGCCTGCAGTCCCAGCTACTCAGGAGGCTGAGGCAGAAAAGTCCCTTGAACCCTGGAGGCAAAAATTGCAGTGAGCCAAGACCATGCCACTGCACTCCAGCCTGGGCAACAGAGTGAGACTGCCTCAAAAAAAAAAAAAAAAATGCACATATAATAATTTTAGCAAGTGGAAGTCTTAAATGCAGTTTAATTCTAGAATATTAGTAATAGCAAAATAATGTATTTCTTCCTTGTTTTTAATGTTTTTAATCAAGAAATCACCATTGTTATTTATCTATTGTTCCATAACAAATTACCCTCAAATTAGTGACATAAAAAGCAGAGATGTACTATTCCTCACAATGCTGTAGGCAGGCTGGCTGGGTTCTGCTGGGTTCCTCTGTCTCACACTATGTTGGTCAGGATCACATACACAACTCCCTTCACCTGGGAACTCAGCTGGGGCTGGAAGATTTAGGGTGGCTTCACTCCCAGGCAGACTTCTGCTCAGCTGCAGGGAACAGCACGGCTGGAGGCTTCCATTTAGAACTTCTCCCTCCATGTGTTCGGAACTGGGGCTAAGTCATTCAGAAGGCTAGCCTGAGCATCTTCACATGGAGATCCCAAGAAAATGAAAGCTTTCTTAGCCTGAAAATTAGAGTCACTTATGTTGCATTCTATCGGTAAAAGAAAATTATAGGGCAAATCCAAATTCAGATAGTTTTTTTTGAAAAATAGAGAAACAAGTTTTTTATTTTCCTAAATAACTATGGGGCAAAGCATTTCATATCTTATTGGAGTCACCTGCATGTATAAAAGGGATTTCAAGCAGCTGTGTGTGCCAAGAATCTATCATATTGCTTTTTTAAAATTATGAGAAGGCAGAAATATATTTTTAGATAGATAGTAATGAAATCAACATGCACAACTAAAGAGTATTCGTTTTGTTTGTTTGTTTGTTAGAAAACGATGCCTTTATTATTTTGCCAAAATCTGTAAATATGGTCTATTGGACTTTTTCTGATAAAGTTTGATTTAGACATGATCTACAATGGAAAGTCTGCAAAGTCCTTTTGTGTGAAGTTTAATCAATACAGACTGTGTAAAACTTGAGTTCATTAAATAAATAATACATGACTTAAACACCAAATATATAAATTCACACCTATCCCTTTTTTAAAAAATAGGGAATGTACTCATAAGAGACAAAGAAAGACACATTAAAAGAGGTTAATACCAATTATAAATTTACAGCTTATTATACGCTGTTCAAACTAATACAGATACAACATCATTTAAGGTTGGAAACTCTGGCTAAAGGAATTAATCTTCTCTGCATGGAGCTAGGTTTATTTAATCAATGTTGCTTCCACTAGAAAAGTGGATTAGTTTTTCTTCAAGACAGAGTTAAAAGTTTTGCAGCTAATTTATTTTAATAAGCATTCTTACTGATGGGTCCAAAAAAAGGTTGGGGAGGAGGGTGTGCTAAACTGTAATGAAGCACCAGGAAAGAAAACATGACTTAATTATTTTTCTAGGGTGGATAATGAATAAATTAGCCACAGTGCAGGTTTGCCATTTGTATAAAATTTATTACTTTTTCTTTAAGAAACGTATCATGACAAAGTCAATTTTTCTCCTGACTGCAAGCTGATTGATGGGGCAATGTCTGGCTGTGAAAGACTTCCTCTTCATCATTATTTTGGCAATGTTGATACCATAAAGTGAGTTTGAAGTTTTCTTGAGTTCATGCTTTCCCACATAATTAGAAATGACAATTATGCTAACTCTTTTTTACAAGCTGTCTAATCATGTAAACTACAAAATGAATAACTTATATGTGACCAAGTATATTAGCTCCATATGATTTTGGGGACTAATAATTTGTATATTTCTTAGGAGATTACAAAGCTGCGCTAGAAATATGATACCTCCATTGAAGCTGGATGTAACTGAGCCTTGTAAGGGGCTACTTTCTTACTGGAAATGTGACAAATCAAGTTTCTATTCGGGAGAAATGGATTAATAGTTTTTAAACTTTTTTTTAACATGCTAGCATACTATAAGTTTAAAAGAAATAAGAAATTCTGAATTTTTAAAATAAAAAGTTACATATGCAATAAGATAGATATACCTATACATTACATTTATTTTTCTTTGATAGATTTTACCTTGCTGCCTGTGTACCCTGCAAAAAATCAGCTTCCATGCTAGGTGGAAAAGTATGAAATAATACTGAAATAGCAAATGAATAATAAAAATAATCAGTAATCCAAATTCAATCTTGCAACATGCAATACCAAACAATATTTTTTTAGCATTAAAATGGTCTTGGTTGTCAAGTTTCAGGAATGGCTAGGGAAGAAGATACATAGATACCCTGTTCTTCCTGTTCTTTCTGTTTATTAATTTTTAAACAATGTACTAATATTCATAGTTAGTTTTCTACTTTTAGTTATTTGAAGGACATTAAATGCTTATTTTTTTAAGAAAAGAATCTTCTAAAGAACACATAAATATGTTATAACTAATTATAGATAATTATAATATCTATCTTCCATCTTAGTCATAATAGATAAACCGTTGGGAGGCTTTTTTTTTAAGGTAAAAAGCAATTTCATATATGCACACCATTGTGTATATACATATATATATATATATATATATATACACACAAACCAACTACACACGGTCACAGAAAAGTTTATCTTAAAAATATATACTATCTGTGTCCTTCATTTATTCCAGTTTCCATTTTACTTTATATTAACAGCAAAACCTAATATATTTGCTTTAATTGGGTACTATTAACAAAGCTACATTTACCTGTTAATTTGAACTTATTTGTAATGATTTTTAAGTCCCATAGGTATTTACTGTCCCCTTGGACAATGGTATCCTCTAATGATGTAGAAAGTCTGTATTAAAAAGAGACGATGATAGAGACATGGCCCTGTCTATAATTGAGAGCTAGACTAAGATTAATAACAGCAGTACCACAAACCAAATCAAAGAGGTTAAATTCAATCCCTATAAATGTCTCCACATGAGTATTTGCACCACATTATAAGAATTAAGAAATTTCTCTCTCTGCTAGGGTTAAGAGAATCACTGTGGTTCTCAGATACTGTCCTGTGTTCCCACAGCTCAGATTATCTCTATATATTTGAAGTACTGTGAAGTTTCAGGTAGGTTCAGTGATGTTTCACTGGGTTACACTTCCTGTGGTGGGGATTTCTGATTCTGAGTACTCTTTTTTAGACATATTTCCTTCTTTAAAGCAAACAACTCCACAGTCAGTGTCACACCTGGTTTCCCTGCTTTCAGATATTTTGTTTTTATTTTTCTAGAAAGCTACTTTTCTGCCCTTAGTAGACACAAAATTAGAAGAAACAAACAAACCAATACCAAAATCTAAGGAGAGAATAAATTTCAAAACGTTTTCAGGCAAGATTGTAAAGTTAAATGTGAAAAACTCATCAATAATTTCATGTACACAAATTATCTATTTGATATAAACTAAATCTGTTTATCAGACTAAGATTAAAATTTTGAGGCACAGTTGATGATGATATGAAGGCTAAAAGGATAGGAATTCAAATCAGCTATACAATGTGTGCAACACAGTGCAAAATAAAAGTGCACCTCCTCCTTTTTCTAAAATGTTAAGAAGTTTCAAACAGGAAGATCAGAGTTCTAAATCAAGCTTGGGGCCTTTCTAAGGATAATGCCTTGTATAATTGCAGAAGTTGCATATACCCAGGAAGCTGGCCTTAATAAAAACTTACACGTTTAAACTCATATTTTTTATTTTAATTATTTAGACAAAACTATATGTAAAAAAGCATTAATGGAGTGGTTAAGATAATATGAAAACTTCAACTCTAGTAGCTAATGATCTAAAAAAAAAAATGGTAAGTTTGATTTTCTTCTCCAAAAGCTATTATGAAAATCCATTCTATTCTATTTAACAATTTAACATCCGGCCTTTTCTCACAAGCTTTCTCTATGGACTAAATCTATTTTTGCCTTTTCTTTCATAAAACAGAAACCTTTTCTTATCCACTTCCTTCATGTAGAGAGACTCATTTGGCTTCAGTGATGACTATAAAAAGCCTTAAACAACTTTGGCTACCTCTGGGAAAATAAGACTCCTCTTAGTGCTTAAATTAGAAAGCAATGCTTTTTATAGCTAAAGATCACCCATAAAACATTTCCTTTTTATCACTTCAAAGTTTGAAATTAAAAAGTATAAATTCATTTTTTTACTATTCTAGGAAAAAAATCCGTCTTTAAATTTAAGCTAAATAACTGCTTTTAAAAGTGTTTATCTCTTGAAATTCCAACCTACTTATTTGAAGGAAAAACATCCAAGGATGAAAATAGTTAAAATTTGTAATTAAATAATTAATACAATTTTAATTTTAGACTCCTATAAACTATAACAACTGCCATGGGCTTGCTTTTATAAATACATTTATTTTTAAAAATCAAATTAGAGAATATAAGGGGTTATGCCCTTCTGCTCAAATTTAAAGTTTTACTAAAATTACATCCTGTTTGTTATAAAATTTATTTGGGAAGGGGTCATATCATAATTACTAAAGTATTATTTTCTGAGATTTGACTTATTAAAGACCTCAACTAAAGTTTTATGATTAAAAAAAATTATTTTCACTTGTGTTTTTTTAAAACTTGTGGTTGTTACTTTTAAATAAAATATCTATATAAGATATTCCCAACTTAAAAGCAAATATTTTCTGATACTGCAAGGAAATAATTTGGGGGTTTAGCCATCATTTTTTCTTTTTTTTATAGAAAATCAAGTCTATAAAATGCCATTTTTGGAATAATTTTTATTTTATTACAATATAAAATTTACAGAAATGTTGTAAAATAATAAAAGAACTATAAATTTTACACTGTTTTACATACCACCATATCATGATCACAACCAGGAGTTTTAACATTGATAAAACACATTTATCTAACCCACAGTTTATATTCAACTTGTCCAATTGCTCTAACAATATTTTTTATTGATATTTTTCTTTCCACAATTCAATCGAGGCTAAGAGATTGCATTTAATTTTCATGTCCATTTTGTTTCTTTTTTTCTGAAATGATTCCTCAGAATTTCTTTACCTTCCTTGACGTTGACATTTTAAAATAGGGTAAGTCCTTTATCTATAGAATGACCTTAGTTAGGGTTTGAGTGATTTTCCTCATAAATAAATTCGCATTACATATTTTTAACAAGGATACTTCAGAAGTGGGACCGTACATTTCTCAGAGCATTATTTCAGAGTGACATGATGTTGATGTATATCTATTTTGGAAGTGACAATTGTGATCACTTAATTAAGGCAGCAATGGCTAGATTTCCCCACTATAGAATTAACATTTTCTCTGTAATTTATACGTAATTTGTGGGGAAATACTTGGAGACTATATAAATAATCTGCTCCTAAGTAAACATTCAATTACTAGTTTTAGTTTCCATTGATAATTTTCAAATCCCACTGTTCATTCAATATATGTTATTTGGCACTATGTTGTAAGAAGGAGATTTCCTTCCCCTTTTATGTATGTATATATATCTAATAATAAAAAAGTGGACATTGATAAGATAATGCAATAATAAATTGGTTACCTCAACAAGCGTTTATTTAATTTTACCACTTATCAAACAATATTAACAGCAAAAGCTATGATAGAATATAAAAATTTTAGCACACTATAATTAGAAGCCTGTAGCCATAGATAACACTGAAAGAAGAGGAGAAGGAAGAGGAGGCTGAAGCAAAGGAGGAGGGATAAGATGGAGGGAGAGGGAGAGAAAGGACAAGAATAGAAGCAAAGGAAGAAGAAAAAAGAGATAAGGAAGAATAGAAGGGAAAGAGAAAAATGAGGTAAGAAAACAGATGAAAGATGATCAAAGAAGCCTACTATGTAATGTAGTTAAGATTCAAGTTATTGTTAAATTATATCACTACAGTGTTTTGTCCAATTATTGACAATTTTTAATATTTTTTCTTGGAATAGCTATAAAAAGACAAGTATTTCTTCTACTTTGGTACAATCACCTTTGAAAAGGCTGCCTCCATTGCACTCCACAATAGGAACCACACAAAGTCTCTGGAGACAACCAGAGGTTAATCATAATTGAAGACGTAGAGGTAGTTGGCTATATTAATTTCAGTTTTTTGGTCAGGTTAAAAGCCATTTCTATGTCAAATTTTTGCACTGATTGACAATTACTTTTCAGAATAACAAAATTAAGAACATACCATAAATATAAATAATCAGATTAAGAGCTTTTTTGTCTATGGCTGAAGAATTTATAAAAATGTGAATTAAATACACTATGAGTCATCATAATATCTGAACTCAATCGACATGACTTTTCAAAGTGGGATAGGTCAAGGAATGTTTTCCCACAATCCAAACCACCTAAAAAGCATGAAAATAGGCTGTTTAACAGTTTTAGTTTTATTACCACCATTTATGATATTTAAAATCTACAACAGAAATTTGCATAACACTAACAAAATATAAGTAAGCCATGCACATGATTTTTTATTAAATTCACAGTATAGTATAAAACAGATTGAAAAGTTCTCCTTTCCAACTTCCACTCTTGAACATCCTCCAATCCACCCTCCCAAAGATAATCATTTAAAAGTTCCTTGAACAAAACTCAAGAAAAAGATTTATTTGCATACTATTAAATACCATATATTTAACTGTCTAGACAGTTTTGCATTATCATTGTTTCTTATACTGTTCATTTTTGCCCTCATTAAAAAAGTAATATTCATTGGAGAGAAAGTAGAAAATATGATCAACTAGAAAATATAAATAACTTATAACTGTAGTATACATATTAAGCACAGTTTAATGTGCCATAGTAATTTTAGCATATGTATTTCTTCTAAGTTCCACCTGTCCTATTAATATTCTTTCCTGTTCCCTAACATTCTTATTATAATTTTCTTTCCTCATCTATCTACCTATATATTTATTTTTTTTACTTCCAACATAGGTTAAATTGTATTTTTTGAAGTTAATATTATTTTTTTCTTTCAGTATGGAATAGTGTCTTCAGATCTGTCGTTATTCTGTGACATAATTTATATTTCTTTCTGTTAAAATATTTTAATCTTCTAAATTTCATTTTAATTTTCATTGATATTAGTAATGACATTACACAAATGGTATAATTGTACAAAAATTATGTATGTATTTCTTATATTTCCTTATAGTTATAAAAAAAATCACAAATATTTATTTTATTTTATTTTCACGTTCTTTCAGAAAAAGGAATCGAAATGCATGGTAGGGTATGAGTTGGAACATATGAAATTGCCAGCGTTCAAAAGATTTCCTGACTCACAGAAAAATTGCAGTTGGATATGTTTCACTCTAAAGCCATCATATGATTTTCTAACTTTACCAAATATAACACCTAAGATGCCTCACTTATTTCTTTGATATGTAGGGAGGCATGCTCCTATTTATCTGTAGTAAATTTCTTTTATGTCTTTATGCATTGACTATTATAAAACTATTTCACTACTTTCTTATTAATTAGCAAGCAGTATATAGTACTATCACTTTTATTTGACTGTCAAATATTCTGCCAAGTTTTATTATATTTGTAATTTTTATTTGTAAATTTTACCAAGTTTTATCATATTTGTCATTTTTATTGGTTTGTTATACATACAATATTTTTTCTTCTTTGCTAATCAAATCTGCCAATCACTTACTTCGTATTTTTCTTCTCCTTTGTATTTAGAAAGCTCTTTTTCATTGATGTTAGTAATGATATAACTACACTCAGATTTTGAGAACTGATTAACATTAATTAATATTTCCTTTTTTATGCTTTTAATTTTGTATTACTTTTCTATCTAAATACTTGAATCTATTTTTCTTAATTTTTAGCTTAGCATATTGATAGTATTTTGAACATTTCTTTCAATGAAAATGAAAATTCTTACATATATGTGGTTCCTTTAGCTTTTTATTCTATTCCTTTATATATATATTATTTTCAAGGAGCACATAGTTTTATTATCTCTAATAGTATATTCTAATAGGCCAGACAAAAAATCCTTGCATTTTCATTCTTATTTGTTAATTTAATTGCTATTTCCCAACTTTCTGATTTTTTAATTATAAGTGAATTAAATCTGTAAATTCATATAACAGTAATTTAAAATTTTCATCTTCTTATTGAGGAAGTATATATATTTTTTATTTATCCCTATCTTCTTTAATCATTATAATAATTTCATTATCATTTATTCACAATTTGTATATAAAATGCATTCGCAAAATAGTTTCCAAGCAGTATCCTTTTCTTCAGTAAATATTTATTTGGAGCTTATTGTGGACTAGGCTCTCATGTAGGAAGGCTGGTGGTATATTTTTGGTAATAGGACAGTAGAGCTTTCTGCTCTCACGGACTGATGTTCATTAAGAAGATTGTGTTCTGATAGTCAAATGTGGGGAAACTCACCATAAACAATTATGTTAATGAGTTAACAATAGAGGAGGACAAGCCTGAAAGAAAAATGAGGTGGAGGGAGACAGAGGGGGCAGAGAAAGGGAGAGAGAGGAAAGAAGAAATAGAGCCTACACACCACCTCTGAAGAAATGCACAGTTTTGAGGATCCTAAAATCCCAGCAATAACAATCAGCTATAGAGAATTTAATTAGAAAAAAAAAATGTATTTGGATAGCTAACAACATGAATGGATATTGTGAAGAACCAGTATTGGAGACCATCAAAATGAAAAAAGACCAGAAAACAGGAAACTGCTCAAGTCACACCACAAGTTTGTCTGTGGCTAGGATGCCACTGCCGGTAGCTTTGCTACTGGAGGCTTGATTCCACTCCTACTTCAACAATGGCATTGACAGAGATGGTCTCTATCTTTTCCTGCAGCTTTGTGTAACTTCTTCATACTCAAAAGTCTTAAGCAACAGCTTCTGATTGCTGAAACCTAAGTTTGGTGTTCACACTCTGGTTCCCATGGAATAAAGAGAAGGAATATGTGTTGCTTCTCCCTCCCCTCCATTCTATGCATTGGAGCCCAGTCACCAATCAAGATCCATATGAGGTTTGGCCAAATTGGAAGTTCAAATATTGGGCAGCCAAAAAGAAATAATAAATGTCCACTATTTGTTGACATCTGAGCTAAAACTTGGATGTAGAAAGACTATCATGCAGAGATTAATGGAAGAAACAACAGCAGACAAAGCCTTGAGTCAGAAATGAGAATGTGCATTTAACAAGTGAAAAAGGAGGTCATAGTTTCTTGAGCAAAGCATAAAGTAGACTAATTTTTAGTTGTCCTTAATCATATTATAGGGAATACCTTTATATCTAACACAGAGCATTTTACATAAGAATTTTATGAATGCTTAGATTAGCTTAAAGAATTTCATGAAAAGTTTAAATATTATATAAATTGCAATAATCATTATTTTCACCTTTTGTGTATAAATATGGTGATATCCATTAAAAGACTTTCTGATATTAAGAATATTTTAATAGACTTCTGGATTTAGTTCTTCATTATTCTATTCATAGATGAAAATTCTCTCATCAAAACTGTGAGTGAACTCTATGTTAATGCTCTATTACTTTTTAAAAATAATCTGATTCTATTCTTTTGAAAATATTTTCTTTTTATTATTTTAGATTAAATCAGACAGCATAGTGGCTATATATTTGTGTGTATATGTATACATTGTATAATTTTACATATATGTGTGTGTATAAATATATATTTATAATTTGAAAACATTATCTCATAAAACTGTCTGTAAGCAGCTTCCATAGTTTTACTTTACTCCATTGACTTCTGACTGGGAAAGATGGACATATTTGAGCTCTGTGGCACCTTCCTTTGTCTCCCTGAGGCAGAGCTTAAGGGAGTTGCAGGCGCCTGTGAGAGCCACTGAATAAGTTTGGGTATCTCCAATCTTACTTTACCTTTACTAGTAGTATTGTTGCTGTTGTATTGGGATCTGTGTTTTCAAAAATGGCCATCTGTCTTGTTTGACCTGGATTTATTGACTTACTTAACTAACATCCTTGAGAGAATTACTGCTAGCTAGATGAACATGTTGGCAACAGAGTCTAAAGTAATTAGACTTTTGATTCATTGCTTCTTTGTTGCCTGCTGCACCAATTCAACAATAATTCATGAAATCTGACTATTTCAGGTTGATTCCTGACCCTAATGCTTATTGGTTTGGTGACCTTGGGAAGGCATTTTAACTTCACTTAGGAATAAATTGAGAATAATAATTTCATCAAATTCATAGAGTTTCATTTTATTTTTTAAACTAACTGTGAGCCTGGGTGACACAGTAGGATTCTGTTTTTACAAAAAATAAAAAAATATATATATCTGGGCATGGTGGTATGTGCCTGTAGTTTCAACTACTCTGGAGGCCAGGAGAGGTGGGAGAATCTCCTGAGCACAGGATGTCAAGGCTGCAGTGAGCCCTGATCATGCCATTACACTTCAGCCTAGATAATAGAGCAAGACCTTGTCTCAAAAATAAATTTAAAAATTAATTAATTAAAAATTAACATATATTAAATTGCTCTTCTTTTGGTGTATAGTTCTAATAATTTTAACATACATATAACCATCCTGAAAACCAGAATACAGATCAGTGCCATAACCTCCAAACACTCTCTGTTATCCCTTTGAATTTATGTCTTCCCCTACAATAATCCATAATGACCGCTGATCTGCTTCCTAACTCTATATTATTATATTTTCGAAGATGTTATGTAAATGAAATAATATGGGACATATATGTTTGTGATTGTCTGTATTTCACCTGGCATATTACTTTTGAGTTTCATACAAGTTTTGTCCCTCTATCATTCATTTTCTAAAAATAGGTGAGTACTCTTCCATTGTATTGATGTACCACAAATATTTCTTTTTTATCAATTAGCTCATTGGAGGACACTTCAGTTGTTTTCTATTCATTAGCTGATTTAAGGATATTTCAGTTCTTTCAAGTGATTATATATAGAATGTTCTTACATGGATTTTCTGTGAGCATAAGTTCTCATTTCTCCAGAGTAAATATCTAAAAGTGAATTTGATGGGTTATATGATATGTACATGTTTATTAAAACGTCAACTTGTTTTCCTGAAAGACTATTATTTTGCATTTTTTCCAGCAATGTAAGAGTTAGTGGCTCTGTATGCTCGTTGGGACTTGGTATTGTCAGTACCATTTTTTGTATAAGCCACTCTGATAAATACAGTTATATCTCATTATTGTTTTCATTTTCATTGACATAATGTTTAATGGCATTGAACAACTTTTCATACGTTTATCATTATCCATATGTTCTCTTTGGTAAAGTATCGGTTCAAGTCTATTGCTTGTTTTTATTTGGATTGCTTGATTTTTATTTAGTGGTGGATTTTTTAAAATAAAAAATTTTATTTTTTTTAGAGCTAAGGTTCACAGCAAAATTGAGAGGAAAACACAAGAGAGTTCCCACATTCTCACTGTTCCCTCTCACACACATCGTCCTTCACTATCAACATTCCCCAGCACTGTGGTGTATTTTATAATCCATGAATCTACACTGACACATTATTGTCACCCAAAGTCCACAGTTTACCTTAGGATCCATTCTTGGTCTTGTACATTTTACCAATTTTGACAAATGTATAATGATATGTAGCTACCACTGTAGTATTTTATAGAAGAGCTTCACTGAATTAAGTAAAACTGGGTAATCATAAAGGTCTTCATTCTCATGGTCTTCATGTTGAGTAAACTGAGGAAGAGTAGGCAGGAGAAAGGTTGGTATTGCTATCTCAAAGGTGGCAAATGCAGAAGGAAATCCTAATATAAGTGGGTCCATGCAGTTGAAACCCATGTTGCTCAAGGGTCAACTGTATTGGTAGGTTTCATTTTCTAGCACTCTATTAAAATTTGCATTTTGATATTTTAAATGGTCTATAGTTTTTTTTTCCTTATGCTATGTCTGTGTTTGATAATTAGGCAATGCCGCCTCATATAATAAGTTGAGGAGTGTTGCTTCCTCTTTCTTTTTTTATTTTATTTTTTAAGATTAAGTAGAATTGGTACTATTTAAAAATAAAAAAAACATGTTTGATAGAATTCACTAATGAACATTGGGCCAGATTTCCTTTTTTGAAACACTCTTAAGTAGAAACTCAAGTCTTTCAATAGGGAGAAGACTAAGATTCTCTTGGCATTCTCTCCAGATGAATGGCCACATCTGAAATTGCAGCTGTATTAATTCCAAGCCAGGGGATACTAGAAGAGAAAAAATGTGGTAAAGTCAACACAAGTCAGTTGTGATGCAAATTTTGGTCTTCTTCTTTATCTGGCCTACTCTTATTTACCTTTTAGAATCCCCAAAGTGCTGTTCCTTGAATTATATCCAGATTTCATAACTGTATTCAGTGGAACTGACAACATGGAGAATTTTTACTCTCTCAATTGGAACTGAAATCAAACTTTTTGGACATTAAGGAATAATGGGCTTATATAGGAAAATTGCTTAGAATAGGACCTGAAAAATAGTTAAGACTTGATCCATGGCAGTGATTATGGGCAACTATTACTATTACTATGTTCCAGCACTGAGCTAAGGACTGGGATAGAACTCTAAGCCTTTATGGTGCTTATATGTTAAAAGGAGCAATAGATAAGCAAAAATAACTAGTTATAACTTTTAGAAGCATACAAAAGAAAAGGAGACAGTGATGGGACAGTTAGGATATTATTGTGGAGTACTTTCAATTCATGAACATACATGCATTTATATGGATTGTGAATTCCTAGGTGTTACCACATATATTTTGATTATTCAGGGACCTCTATACTAAGTGTATTATTAGTACATTTTGCAATTACAGAGCAAGTTACAGAGAAGTTGTATTTTATAATATTAGATATTATTTTATTTAATAACTACATTAATGGTTTTATTTTAGCGTCCACTCTCTGCCAGGCATTTTAACACTTTTTCATTCAGGTTATCTTACCACTTTAGTAGTATCATCTGATTAATGGCAAGACAAGTTTCTGGATTGTAGCCAGTTCACCAGTATTAAACAATGCCTGTTGCCTCTCAGGGTCCTGAGCTGGACATGTGTGGAGGAAGAATAACAGGAGGACCCCCAAAAAAGCTGCTCTGTGGTAACCTGAAAAGAAAGGACCCCCTGCAAGCTGAGCAGAAGAATGCTGTTAGAACACACAAGAGAAAAATGTCAGGTTAGAGCTTGACAGTTGGACAAGTCAGGTTGGATCTTGGCTATTCTACAAAGATAGCAGCAGGCAACTTACCTCTTAGCTGTCAGTGAACCTTTCCATATTGTACCTACCTGTGCCCTTTGAAAGTCAAAACAGCTCTTTACTAACAACTGAAAGAAAAACCAATTGTTTATACATTGCAAAAACTAATACAGATTTTTAGTAGTGCAAAACAATGGGATAGAGGCTTTATGTGGAGTAAATCTACTGTAATGCTCATTTAATTGGATAGATTAAAAAAAAAAAAAAGGCTTTAAGCCTGTTGAAGTTAAAATTCCTTAAGGAAGCCATGCTTCTTTCCACCCAAAAGCCTTAGGCATGCTTTTCCACTTTTTACCTAATTAAGTTTTACATAAAATCAATCTTCAACTCAAAACTTACTTCCTCAGGAAAGACTTTCCTGAATGACCATGAGAGTCAAGTATTTTGTTTTCATGAATAGATTTCTATACTTTTTAATAGCACCTAAGTCATGTTTATTTTGCTCAGAAGTGTAGCACCAGTGCTTCATACAATATCTGGCACTTAGTAGGCGTTTATTAAATATTTACTAAATACTGCAATTAATTACAAATAATTGTTGAGCACTTTGAAAGCATTAAACACTGTGTCACAAAGATGAATGTATATGATTTGTGCTCTGGAGATGTTTGCAGTCTACTATGGAAAAGCATGCATGTAAGAAAATACATAAACCTACCTGATTTCTGTTTTTGCTGCCAATTAAAAGCATGAACTGGCAGTGATGAGACTGCCAAGAAAAAAGTGGACAGTCACCTGGGTAGGGTGAATAAAAGAAGTTGGAAAGAAAGGCATCACGGAAAAACTGCAGTTGAATTGAATCATAGACAAAGATTTCCCATATGTATTGTAACTAAGAATGCTTTTCCGTATATTGATACATACATACACACACATATGCACACAATATATAAGTGTGAAAGTACTTATATTTATGCTATGTTATATGACATGTTATATGTGTATATATAACATATATAGTAAATTGATATCTATATTTTAATATAAACATGTAACATGTAATTTTAACATTAATTAGCAGAGTCATTATAAACTATTCCCTGACACATGCATAAAATAGTGTCACAGATCGATTACAGCATCTTCAGTGTGTGCTTTCAATATTATAGTAAAAGATATGCTCCATGTATCATTTCGGTTTAACACCTAGTTTACCTTGGCATATCTATAGCTTTTACTTCCGATAGGCAGAGATCTGTTAACAGTGAATTCTACAACTAAGAGTGATGTAAAATTAATCTTTCCAAGAACCAGTGAATCATATTTTGGCACCCGTTTTGATGTTTGTAAATCTCCTTGGTAAGATAATATGGATCTAAACTTTAAATCTTCTCTCAGAGAAAACAGAGTATCACAGTGTATTATTTGTAGTGATTATTTAGAGAAATAACCTTGGTATTAACAAGATGTATTTTGTCTGAGGCTTAAATTATTGATCAGTCTTTTATGGCCTTTTTCATTATTCTAGCATCAGTGTCTTGACTATAATCTCAATGTTCTTTTACTTGAATTCCATTCTTTTGCATAATGATGAAATATATTCAGCCACTTCGTAACTGAAGCATTATACATAGAACCAACTGAGAAGAATTTTTTGTTCCTGCATCTGGTGTTACAGAAAAGGAGTGACAAGCACTGTGATTGAAAAGCAACATATGTTCAATCAACTTAGGCATTATTCACCTTGTCCATGGATCTGTTATTATTATGATTAACTAAGGGCACCCATGAGTCCTAAATTTCACGTTTTCTTGTATACTAATAACAGAAGAAGATAACTGTTGTGATTTTTAAAAAAGAAAATGTCCAGTTTTTAGGAGCAGATGGTCCCAGAGGCTTTTCTCTTTTACCTCATTAAATCTGAATTAATTGCAATGTCTTCAAGTAAAACTGTGGGGAAGGCATTTTTGCGATTGGCCCGATGGTGATCCACAGGTGCAGGGAAATGCAGACACGTTGAGACATGCTCTAGCATCACACCTGTGCTGACAGAGTGTGAGCTTGCAGAATGGTGAAGCGGAAAATGAAAAGTTTGTCCACCACGTGCATTTGCTAAGTCCATGGCTTAACTTCTGTTTTTCCTTTGCTTCTTTCTGCTCCAACTGATGATCCCCATAAAGTCCTACATGATTAAAAACATCTCCCATCTTATATTTGAGTTTAAAAAATGTATTTTAAAACAAGCCTATATCTCTTAGGGAATATATAATAAAATTGTTCTGTTAAAATTATCTCTCTTGTATTGGAAAGTAATGTTAGCAGATGACTTAAATGTTTCTCCATCTTTTTTTAAAATCACTGATAGTGCTCCAGTGGTTTCCTTATCAATTCTTATAAGCAATGCAGCTAAACTTCAGTATGGGATATGGACTACTTCAACATGTAGTCCTTTTAGGCACTTGGTATTTGAATAAATTATCCCTACATTGACATTAGCTTTGCAAAGTAGGCTGTCAACTGTTAACTATTAGAGAAAGAGCCAAGAAAGGAGACTATTTCTCAGTTTTCTCTGAAATGTCCAGACATTCACATAGCTGAATGCATGACACAATCTGTTTATTCAGAATAGTTACCTTAGTTTACAAACTGGCTTCCTTTCTGAAATTACCTTTTTAAATGCATTTGTTGGCTCTTAAACCCCCATTCATGGGGCAAGATGTAAGCCAATTAAATACAACATAAAATAATAGCTTTGTATAAAGAGAATGTTTTTCCATGCTTGTCTACAGAAATCCCTTACATTTATTTGGCACTATATAGTTTATAATGTCCTTGACAGAATGGAGTGTCTTTTTGCAGGATCTTGTAAAGAACTCCCCAGTCTGAGCACGAGCATATTCGCTAAAGTACTGACTCAAAGTCTCCTTGATTTGATGTTTATTTAATGTTATATCTAAAATATTTTTAATTTGGAGTTTATTAAGAAAACATAACAAATTAAGACATATATAATAAAGCCTTAATATTCATAATAAATTTCAAAATATGTAATAATTGCTAAAAACGTACTTTACCTGCCATTATAGATAGCCTAGATAAAATACCCTGAATTTTTCTATTTGGTTCTAAATATTCCTCTTAAGAGAATTCATAAGAATATAGGTTCATACATCTCCATCTTGTCTATTTCTTGGTACTGTTTTGCTGCTCATCCTTCTTATCCTAATCTGTGCCCCAATCCTTTGCTCATTCTACTACTCTTCTTATTAGCAGAACATTTATGTGGTAACAGAGAAGGTCTAGTTTATTTGACAACAGATGTTTCACGTTCACACTTAAGCCCATATCTTTCTTTTACTTATGATTTTTCCACTGCATCATATCTTTGGTCATACCTTATATAAAACAAATATATATTGATGCCAACAGGAGACAGGGAAATACTGGGTACAAGAGGGCAGCTCCCTGGCAAAGGCCTCACCCTCAAGCCTGGATACCCATGCCCCTAAATGAGAACAGGCATTCCTGTTTTCACACCCAAATGTTGCCTTTTGGCCTAGCACACCCCATATCTTGCACCCATATAAACCCTGAACTCCAAGCTCCAGAAACAGACCAGCAAGCCAGCGGACCAGCAGAGGTACTGTAGAACACAGCAAAGAAAGGGAGAAGAGGAGGAACATCTGCATGCAAAGAGGAGTTTGGCTGGGGGCAGTTGGAGAGGAGTCCTGCCTCTGTGCAGCCCAACTCCGGGGAAGGATCACCTTCCTACTCCATTCGCCCCTTGCAGCTCCTCATCCATCCCACTGAAAGCCACCTCCACCACTCAATAAAACCTCCCATTCATCCTTCTAGTCCATGTGTGCCCCAATTTTTCTGGGATGCTGGACAAGATCTTGGGATACAGAAAGCTGTCACACTGGCCTCTGCCCTTTGGAAAAGGCAGAGGGTCCTATGAGCTGATTAACACTAAAGCATCTGTGGACAGCAAAGCTGAAAGTTTTGTAACACTGGGGTTGCAGGCACCCACACCTAGACTCTAGCACAGGGCCAGAGCCCAAAAAACTAACCCCGGCCTCTGTACCCACCTGTCTGCATGCTCCCCAACCCGCAAAAGGTTTGAGCAGCAGGGTGACCAGGCAAGCTACACTCCGTCACACGTTCTGCGAGGGGAACATCAGGGTACTCCACCATTTCAAAATGACATTTATATATGCTCAATGACACAGATTTTGGTCAATATTTTGAAAAGCAGGCAATTATCCTGATAATAACAGTAGATTATAATAATAAAGTCACTTTTTTCTTACCATAAAAGACACTTAACATACAGAGAACAGAAATAATAAGACTCATATCTATCTTACATTCACAATCAGACATTATCTGGTAAATTCTTTCAAAGCAGTACAATTGCTTCTGTTTACAGAAATTGCCAATATCCAATAATATTCTGGACATCAACCTGCTGTTTCACATAAGTGTATTTTAATCATTGACTATTCTTCTGTTATGAAGACTTTGCTTTTTTCTTCTTGTTTGAAATCATACAATTGATTTAGTAACAATCTGCTTTTTTCTCTGACAGAAGTAAAAGACAGATTTCACTGCATGTAACTCCCCTGCTGACAATTCCCCATGACAGAGATCTGTGCCACCTTTCTTATGCTAGTACAGGAGATTTTCTGAATAAATATTGCAAATTATGGCATTTGTGATGAATTATCCAAATATGAGATGACATGGGAAAAGTTACAAAAGGTTTTTTTGCCAGGTACAGTGGCTCATGCCTGTAATCCCAGCACTTTGGGAGGCTCAGGTGAGCAGGATCACCTGAGGTCAGGAGTTCGAGAATAGCCTGGCCAACATGGTAAAACCCTGTCTCTACCAAAATACAAAATAATAATAATAATTAGCCAGACATTGTGGCAGGTGCCTGTAACCCCAGCCCCTTGGGAGGCTGAGGCAGAAGAATCTCTTGAACCGAGGAGGTGGAGGTTGCAGTGAGCCAAGACCATATCGCTGCACTCCAGCCTGGGCAACAAGAGTGAGACACCATCACAAAAATTAAGTAAATAAAATAAAAAAATAAAAGTCTTTTTGTTGTTTTTTCACAATTAATCGAGCCATGTCTCTTTCTGTCTACACAGACACACACATACAAATATATGCACATATCCATTTATATATATATAATCTTACATATATAATCCTACATCTGCATTTTGCTTTTAAATTTTGATTCTAGATTTTGTTTAGTAAAAATTCTAAGGAAACCAGCTTGAGTTTGGTCACCTGACTTTAAATATTACATACCATTTTCAATATTTCTGTTAAGAACATCCACCACAATCCCTGGATGCACCTTCTAAGCTCTCTTGTCTAACGCCATTTCTCACACCATCTTTCTGGAAGATTACTGATAGTTTTATTATAACACTATCAGTAATCAGTATTATATATATATATATATATATATATATAATCATCTCTTCTTTCTACCAAAACTCTGACTCCCAAGTTTTAGTACACTGAAGAATCACATGAAGCTGTTTAAATCAGATTCCCAGGCTATGTTTTTAGAAATTCAGCTTCACTACATCTTGGTTGGAGCTCAGGAATCTTATAATGATGCATTAAGATTAGACTGTAGGCTCCTTAAGGGAAGGAATAGGTCTTATCAATCTGTGTATTTCTATTACTTGGCATACACAGTGCCTGGCATACAACAGACGCAATAATTGCTTGTTGAATTGAATTAAGAGGATTAATCAGGGAAGAAAAATAGCCCCAGGTTATTTGTTAATCTTCCTCATTAGTAAAATTTATTATGCCAGTTAGAGTGCGTCAAACTTTTAATAAAAAAAATTGATAAAAATGTGGACTTGAAGAATAGGCTCTCCCTTGCTTTTCATGGATGTGCTTATTAATTCACCTAACATATATTGTACATTCTTCCAAAGCCTAGGCACTGTGCTAGATCCTGATATCAAATTGTATCAAGTTAATTTTTCACCCTCAGGGAATTTACAGATTAGTGGAGAGGTACATTAATAACTCTAAAATAACTTAATGGTTTGTAATAGACATTAACAAAGCTTTGAGAAATAAAGGCTAAAAGAGGTTAAAGTCTCCTTCAAAAGTAAAACCTCAAGAATCAACATACTCCCGTATTGTCAATAATAGTACAAATCATTCTCCATGCAATTCTTTTTTTTTTTTTTTTTTTTGAGATTGAGTCTCACTCTGTCACCCAGGCTGAAGTACAGTGGCGTCATCTCAGCTCACTGCAACCTCTGCCTTCTGGGTTCAAGGGATTCTCCAGCCTCAGCCTCTGGAGTAGCTAGGATTACAGGCACGTGTCACCATGCCCAGCTAATTTTTGTATTTTTTAGTAGAGATGGGGTTTCGCCATGTTGGCCAGGCTGGTCTCAAACTCAGATGATCCATTCACCTTGGCTTCCCAGAGTGCTTGCATAGGTATAATGGCATTCAAAATTGTCAGTATATCAACACAGTTTGTCATTTAAAATGAAAACAGTAAGAATGGACATTCTATGTCACTGTCTCTTCTTCACTTCTTGTCTACTCTCATTATCAGAGAGCGAATGTACTCATACAAATAATGCCTCTGATTTTCTGTTCACCTAAATTTCCTGTCACAATTCATGCTTTCAGCTTTTACACAAGTGTGTACTAGCTCAAATATGCTTTACATCAGTCTCCTTTTGATTAACTTAGCAGCATCTTCTCCCTGCCTTCCACACTAAAAATTTCCCTTTACAAGATACTCTCTATTTTTCTTAAAATGTGAATTCTCTTTTTCACATAACTATTGTTTCTCTGTCATGGATCCCTTCACTCTTCAGTGCTGTAGTTTTATTTATATCATCTTGTAACTGGGTGTTTCAGGTTCTCAGCCTCCCCTGCCCCAGGAATGGGGAAAGAGGCCCTGCAGGTGTTGTGGGCTTACCGTTCGTATAAACATCACGGGCCCAAAGAGTTTTGCAGAGAGCGATTTATTAGGCAAAGAGAGAGAAAGAGAGAGAGAGAGAGAGAAGAGAGAAGTAGAGAGAACTCCCACACTGTTGTGGGAGAGGATCCCAGAGAGGGAAATCGCATAGGTAAGGTGCAGTGGAATTTTAACATTGAAGTTATTTCCAACCCATTCATGTTCTTGTCCAGTGAGAGGGGTTCTTTCAAACTTCCTCTGGAGGGAGTGATCTTTGATTCCAATATTGGATTGGCTGCGTAGCCTACAATAGATCCCCTCCTTCCAGGGCTTTTGGCAGGCTTTCTGAACAAAGGAAGCTCACCTGGAATTTTACCAAGCCTGTACACGGGAAAGTTAGACAAAGAACTCTGGGTTCCCATTTGGGGAGGTGGATGGAGGCATGGCCCTGGGAAGTTCTTGCCTTTGAAACCACACCCCTTGTGGACCTGGGAAGAGAAGTTAACATAGTCCCTCAATCTCAGTGATATTCATGTTTCCAAAGGCCCTTATAGCTGACGTTCACAACTTAATTTCTACTTTGATAAGTCTTCATTGTGCCTGATTTTGTGACGGCAGCTGCCTGCCTCCCATGGTCAAAGCAGAATGAGCAAATCTTCCCTGTTCTCATCCTCCAATGGCTAAAGAACAACCAGTCACCTCAGTTCTTCCTTCCATTTAAAACTTTAAACCTTTAGTGACTGATACAAAAGTAAAGGAAATGTAAGGTAGCTGGCAACATGGCAGCTTTCTGGACTGATTACCTACCAAGCAGGAACTTCTGATGGAATGCCTTTTGTTCTTGTTTATTTTAGTTTTGTGAGATTAGCTCTGAAAGTGACTTTTAGCTTAAAAGAGCTACAACAGCTAGATTGATTCCATTATTTGCAACCAAGAGCTCTAAGTTGACTTCTTGTTAATGAGACTAAGAATCTAATCTTAATTTTTTAAGAAAAATTAGCCTCATGTTGGATATGTCTTGATAAGGTACATAATTTTATGGCAATTTAGCAATACTTTTATTGTGAAACAAATGTTGATGTTGTTTTATTGTACTTTGCTACAGTTTTTTTTTAATTTCACATTATTATGTCAACCATGCTATAAATGGATAAAAAAAAATAGGTAGATTTATATAGATAAGGTAGGGCTAAAAATAAATAAAAACTCAGCCTTTGCCTATACCAAAAAATACACACTTAAATAACATTTTTGTCAGTTTTAATGTTATTTTATTTTGATTACAATATAGCAGCTTGGACTATCTGCTGCAGTCAGTATTTATACTACCCATTTTTTAAGTTGTGTTTTAGTGTGTGTGTGTATACCAATCCATCCATTTAAATGATAATGTCATTTCTGGGCTATTTTCAGAGAGCAATTTTACCACATGCATTTGACAAGTCTGGTTTAGGGTCCAATGAAATAATTATCTCTACTCTTTAGAAATTCTGTAACTTATTAAATACTAAAGAATCCATTCAGGGATATAGTTTATTTCCTTAAAGTAGGCCATTGCCACAGTTTTCTTATCACTAGGACTTCCTCATATTGTTGTACCTTGAGAACCATACACAATTTTGTGAAATACAACTCATTAGAGTTCAGTCAGCTATAACACTACATCCAAGTCTCACATAGTCAGTCCATACATACTTATCATTTATAAATTCTTTTATCTGCTTTTCTGAGATAATCACAGTAAAGATAGGAGGATAAACAAATATATATTCTGTCTCAATCATATTTTCCATAGGCTTACCACTTTTCCATTTTTCACTTCATTTTGTATTTTTTTCTGTTAATACTTTGCTTTCTGCATCAGCCATTGGCTTTTTTTTTTTTAATAGAGTTTTTGGGCTGTTTGTAGGAAATAGAGTACACAATGAGCTCTAAAAATATTCCACAGATTGAAAAGAGGAAATTATAGTTGTCATTCTCTTACCTATAAATCTAACACAATATCAGTTCTGATAGCATAGTATTTATAATTTTCCTGGCAGAGAACCTGGTACATAGTAGGTACTCATAAAAGATCAACCCCTTTCTACTAGTTCATATTAGAAATAAACAACAACATTAAAAAGCTAACTTATGTTTCTGATTTAAAACTGTTCACTAGTAATAGGATCAAAATTCAAATATCTGGGTTACAAATCAAATAGCCACATAGCTATTATAACAGGCAGTTCACTTATTTGTTGTAGCAAAGTTTATTTACTTCTCCAGATTTTTCTTTACTACTTCAATACTCTATGATATTTGGAGAATAGAGATAACATTTTCTTTATAAGTAGAGAAAAATCAAGTCTCTAATTATTGTCTGTTTATATCTGATAATATAAAGAAAAAGGTTAAACATGCATTTTCCACTGTTTTACAAGGCTTTCTGTGAAAATTGACAAAATTATCTTAGCCTATAATAATTAAATACTATATTTATTTGATCAAAATAATTCTATGAAAACAAAACATTTAAGCTTGAAAATATTTCAAGCACCATTTTCAAAAAGTACTATATTAAAGAAAATTCAATTGTCTTTCTATTTCTTTGTAAGGATATAGAAATCTGAGATAATCAAGATTTTGAAAAACCACAGATTATGCAATGATCTGCAGAATTATAGACCACTCACTCCAAATAACATGTTTATTTGCTTACTAATACTTGCTGATGACATATTAGTAGGCTTTCATTCAGCATATCAGTTTCAAAAAAAAAAAACTCTAGCATTTCTAAATATCATAACGGGGAATGATCTCTTACTCATTTTGGTTTTTCTCAGTTCACATATTTAAACATCACTTTTTAAACAAAACATTGTGCAAGTTCCTATGAATACAAAGACAAACAAAACAGCATCCCTGTCTCCAAAGCCTTTAAAATGTACTGGGGCAAGGAAATCAAATTAGCTAAGGCAAGTCAAATGGAGCTGCATAGGTAACATGTGCTTGTGAAGAGAAAGCAGAAAATCTCTGACAGGTGGGATGGAGGAAGTTTTTATTTCCAAATAAGAGTTTCTGACAGAGGCATTAATAAAATAGAAGAGAGGGAAACAAAGTAAACTTGAGGATGATGGGAAATGATGAGTGAAGTCATAGAGCTGGGCCACACACCTGGAAGAAAAATGCAGAGAAAGAGTGTGAAGAGGAATGCTGTGAATGAGAAGAGAGTGTAATTCAAAGGAGAGCATGCAAAACTTTGGAGGACATTTCAGAGAGTCATTTTATTTTCTGTCAGCAGTGGGAAGCCTTTGCTGATTTTTGAAGAGGGGATGCTGTGTACAACATGTGGTTTAGTAAGATAACTCTACTATGAATGATGAAAAAAGAGAGCCAGATAATTTTAGAGAATTGATACTGGAGATAAAAAGGAATGAAATGTGGAGAAACTATTTGGTCACTAGGGAAAATGACTTTTACATACTGAGTGGTCTTTCTGGAATAAACAATGTCTACCCAGCAAGAAATACATGAGCCATCTTCTATCTTGATGAATGTGCTGATAAACTCTACACAATGCCATTCCCAAAATGGTACTAAATTTAAATGATGTAATTCTGTATCTGCCTTTGTAAGAGGCCAACCTCCCTAAGAACTGCACACATTTAGAATGTTCATAAAATTCTATGATTTGAAATATAAATATGAAAAGATGAAAAAAAGTATATTCTTAAGAGAAAATGATGTAACTATGAGAAATATAGGAAAGTAGAATTAAGAATAATCATTAATCGCAAAAGGATAGCAAATTTTCCCCTTGCCCTAGAGTGTTTTGTGCCGCCTTTTATACATGTAGCTCTCTAAGCCACTTTTCAGACAGCAGAGCATATTAAATGCATTCATGATTTGTAATTTAAAACTACAGTTGTGCGAAATTGCAGTTTAAGCTTGTATGGATCCATACTCATTGAGTTTGAATTAAGATTTACAAATATGTATTAGGTTGATAGGATAGTCATTGAATGAAAAATACAATTTGTGATACTGAAATGCAATAAAAATATGGAAATTAAAAATTCATATGAAATATTTATCAACAATGTGCTGATTAAATCTTAGGCAATCATATAGCACATTTTAATAATCAATCAGGGCATATATTCTGATTGCTATGATTTTAAATTTCTTAATTTAAAAATAAATTGGAGGAACTCATTCTAGAAATAATTATTTCAGGAAAACATCATGTCCTGCAAAACCCATTCATAGTCAAGAGACTAATAAATCAACTTTTTAAGTTCTTAAAAAGTTTTAAGTGTATATAATTGAAAATGTAACATAAAGCAACACATTTTTGCCACAGTTCCACGTCTCTTCAACCAGAGGATAATTCTGGAATTACTCTAACATCCATATAAAGAATGAAGTTGAAGATCAAGGTAGAGCATTTGAAAAAATATTATGCCATGTACCACTTGGTATATACCAATTACACCATTGTGTCCAGTAATAGCAGAATCAGATTATCCTGTCAAGAGACTAATTCAAAGCTGGTCCAAACCTACACCCAGGGTAGAAATTAATGCAGCGAGTTTCTCAACCCTGGCTGTAAATTACCACAGACAAACATAGTTATCAGCCCCAGATTATCTTACTTAGTAGGTCTACTTTTAAAATATCCCCAGATCATTTTAATGCACGGTCATGGTGAGAACCACTGCTCCTCCACAAAGCATTAACCAAGATGAAGCACTTGACTTCCCAATTTTGGGAAAATTCTGATTCTAGCAGACATCTTTATGTGAAGATGTTATCTGAGTTCATATAACTTTCATTTCTTGAAATCACATCAGTAGCTTGCACTTCATAGAAAGCACTGTTTTTACTTACATTATTTTCTAATAAAGTCTGGGTTATGTAATAAAAGCACTATTTAAATTAACTTTTATCATCATCAGTAATAGCTAATATTTATTATGGATTTGCTATGAAGCCAGCACTAACAGCACTAATTTAGGTGCATCACATAAAATAATTTTAAATCTTATCAATTTTAGAAACTATAATTTATTCTCTTCACCTTAAAAATAAAAATATTGAAATAGAGCAGAATTTTTAAGTGCCTTAAATTATATAGCTAGAGAGTGCTGAAAGTAGGGGTTTGACCCAAGCATTCACATGTTCCACCACTACACTCTGTCAGAATGTTCAACACAGATCTGTTGAGTTAACTAAATTGCACCTACCAATCATTTTAATATTTATAGAAAGCTGTTATCCCTTCCCAACATTTTCAACATGCCGAGAACTTTCACTTAGTTTTTATATAACCCTGTTATCCGCTAGGGTTTACTTGTCACTAGGAAATCTAGACAAACTTGGCTTAAGCACTGATCCTGACTTGCCAATACCATTGCTTGTGAAATTTAAAATCAAATCCCATGACCTTTAAGAATTCTTAGTGGCTTATTCCTCCATGGTTCTCATTGTTTCTAACACCTGAATTGTCATTAATAGCCTTCATTTTACTCTGGATATAAAAAACATTTCTTTCCTTGGATACAAGGATATAGCAAAGCACAAGTCTACTCATATCAAGCATTTTATGAATTCTGCCTGGTTTATTAAAGATTTTTGTGTCAAAGAAAGGTTATCCCAACTAGAACAAAGCCTTCTGACATCATGGACTTCACTTTTTTGGCCACTATTTTCATCTTTGTCTGAGCTCATCTCTCAGAACCCAACTCCCCAATCCATCAAACAGCTTAGCAGAAAACAATCAAACAAAAAATAGCCTGTCATAAACAGCATCTACTTTCTAAGAATGCAAGTGCCATCTCTTTTTTTCCTGTTAATTAGGTGTCACATTATTTTTACATTCCTCACTGTCCTAATCATAATTTTCCAAATTCTTTTAATTAATTGTCTAGTTTATTCTCTAATTGGCCTGTTAGTTCTTCATCAGTGTCTGCTTTCCAATAAATCATAGATGAAGGATTTACTGAATCTTTATTTTCAGTGGTTGTTTTAGTAATAGTTATAATAGAGAAAAGCCCATTAGTCCTACGGTTGGTTATAGAAAAGAAATATGATTTTTCTATATACCTCATTACAAGGCTTATAATTTCAATCTATTCCAACTGCTTGGAAGTATCAATCTGGCACAGATTTTTTGGCAAAAGAGATGCCCAGGTAATGTAATGGATAACCTGGCCTAAAAATGTGGTCGTGGATTTGACATACTGGAAAAAACAATAACTTCACAGCTTTGTTGAGGCTTGTTGGCTTTGCTTTTTCATATATTGTTGAAGGGTAGTCTTTTCGTTTCTTGCCTGGATTTTCACCTTCCTCACTTCTTCCCAGCCTCTCCTTCAGCTCTCCTTACCCTTCCTGCCTCTAGCCCTGCTACCTTAACAACCCTCTGTTAAATCTCCTAGCATTGAAGTGATTCAGTGCTTAGACTTAGGCAGGTCTTTTTATCTACACTTTCTCCCAAAGAAATCTTACTCGACTCTGACATTAAATCTGCTTGCACTTTTCAGTACTATGAATGAGTCAAAAATGCATATCTTTATTTACAAGCGCTCCTCTGAGCTCCAGACTATTGTGTCCAGATACCTCTATCACAATCCCAGTTAGGTTACTAAAGGAAAGGAATAGGACATTAAAATTAGGTAATTTGGAGCAAGTTTAATCAAGGGACAATTTCGAAGACCAGAATAAGGTGTAAGGACACGACAAGAAATGTCATGGGATACTGTGACAGGCTTGAAAATAACAGGGGAGGGAGGGGTTACTGGAGCCTGGAGATAGAGAAGCTGCGTCCAGAGGGCTGCTTTACTGGAATCACGACCTTAGTTCAAGAAAGGTCAAAGGGGCAACCAACCTATGGGAACCAACCTATGGGAACACCAACCTATGGGAACACCAAAGAATACATATTTAGATGCCACTCTCCCTCCTCCAACCCTCTGTCCATGCTCTCTGTCAGAGAAACTACTAAAAGCTGAAAAGTAAGAGAATCGTAGATGTAGCTCTCAAAATCAGCCTCCTTGTGGCACAGATCAAGATGCAGAGAAAAAAGTATCAGTGTGAACAGGTTTGTAGTGTTGAATGAGTATATTCCAGGAAAGAATGAATGGAAAAGCCACAAGAAAAAAGACCCCAGACCTAAGTAGTTAACAGCTGGCACAAAGAACTTAGAGGGAAAATTTATGAGGTTGAAAAGATAAATAGGGGGTCAGATGACAATTTTTTTTAACTACGCTAGGGACTTTGAATTTAAAGATTTACAGCAAGCTGGGTGCAGTGGCTCAGGCCTGCAATCCCAGCTAGTCAGGAGACTGAGGTGGCAGAATCACTTCAGGTGAGGAGTTTGAAACCATCCTAGGCATCAAAGAGAGATCCATTGCTACAAAAATTTAAAAAATAAATAAATAAACTAAAAATGTAAAGTGAAGCCATGTCATTGTAATATTTATGTTACAGAACCAACATTCTGTCTGCTGATTGGATACTGGATTAGACCAGGACTGAGGCTGAAGGAGAAGTTTAAAAGTTAGCAGTGATATCATCAAGTTACAGAACAGAGAAGTTGTAGAACAGAAAAAAGAGGCATTGATGAGATATTCAAAAAGTAGAACTAATAAAATGTGGCTACGATTTGGATGTTGGAGGTGAAAGAAAAAGAGAAAACAAGGATGATGTAGAGAGTTCTAGCATGTTTTCCTTAGAGGGTAGCAGTATCATTTCCAGTGACAGCAAAGAGAATAGAAATAATGGAGAAAAAACGAAATGATGAGTGAGGCCTGGTGCAGTGACTCAGCTGTAATCCCAGCACTTTGAGGGGGTGGTGTTCAGATGGCGGAATGCTTGAGTCCAAGAGTTCCAGACCAGCCCAAGCCATATGGCAAAAAACCATCTCTACAAAAATTGCAAAAATTAGCCAGGTGTGGTTGGTGCACCTGAAGCCCCAGCTACATGGGAGGCTTACATGAGAGGATGGCTTGAGCCCGGAAGATTGAGGCTGCAATGAGCCGAGATTGCACCACTGCACCCCAGCCCGGGTGACAGAGTGAGACTCTTTCTCAAAAAAATAATCAAAAAAAAAAAAAAAAAAAAAAAAAAAGAAGGAAAGAACATGACAAGTGAGGTTTAGTATATATTTTAAGACATTAATTTGAAGTTGTATGCCTGTGAAGCATTTCAGTAGAAATGTCCATAGAGAGATGAATACATAGATTAGAAACCCAGGAGAGAGAACAGTAATATAAATGTACTGTTGAAAATTATTGCCATATGATGAGGAAGTAGCTGACATGGTAGAGGATTTAACTCAGCTGTGACTGACCTAACACATAGTTTTTTTGCCCAATATAACCAGTTAATAACAAGTTTAATAATTTTTAAAGGCAATTCTTTGTCTACTTACTTATTTTTGAGACAGGATCTCATTCTGTCACCCAGGCAGGAATGCAGTGGTGTGATGTTAGCTCATTGCAGTCTCAATTTCCCAGGCTCAAGCAATCCTCCCACCTCAGCCTCCTGAGTACCTGGGAATACAGGCCTGTGCCATCATACCTAGATAATATTTGTATTTATTGTACAGAATGAGTTTCACCATGTTGCCCAGGCTGGTCTCAAACTCCAAAGCCAAGGGATCTGCTTGCCTTGGCCTCCCAAAGTGCTAAAATTACAGACGTGAACCACTGTACCTGGCCACACAAAGCATTTAATGCCAACAACAAAAGACAACTAGTTTCTAAAATCCATCCTTTCAATTCTAGTTATCTTCCTTGAATGCTCCCTTGTTGTTTGTTGACTTAATGCCCTGTGAAGTAAATGCCTGTTAATCAGACTGTAGAGAAAATATTTCTGCAATATTATTGAGAAGAAAAATTTAAGAGCTCGAACTGGACTTTGAGTTTTAGAACGAGAAGGAGTATTCAGGGTCATTTAGTAGACTTAGAGGTCTCTTGCTTTAGATGAGAAAGCAAAAGATCAGATAGTTATGCCAATGGTTGAATCATTCAGAAATAAACTATAGAATAAGATAAATAAGATAAATAAGATAAATAAAATAAATAAATGTACGTATGGGTTAATCAAGCATCTCCACTCAGAATAATGTACAATAATATCTATGATACAAGGTAAATGGGGATTGGGGAGGAGGAGAAATTAAACAAAATACTCAGTAGATTAGATTTTAATTAATATCAGACTGATAGGATATGAGCCTCAAAAGATCTTCAGTGCTCCCAAGAAACTCCATAAGATAGAAGCATATTTATATTTAAAGGTTGAAATATGGGAAACTGCTAAAAACATGGATGCTGAAATTGCTAACATTTCATTAAAGGTGAAAAAAAGCTCACTGCCTTAATGGAAACTGAGCTAAGCCCATAGAGAAGCAGATGTTTCCCTTTAGCAAACTTTCAAAGCAGCAGGAACTTGCATTCAGGCAGGAAACTGGCAGAGCTGCTGGAGCCATTTCTAAGTGGCTATGAGAGTTGAGACAACGTCCTTGAAGACCTGTGCTCTGGTTAAAATGGAAGTAGAGGTTTTGGCAGACTGTGCTATCGGCTGCCTGCCAGTGATTTTGAAAAGTATGACAGCTAATGTGGCTGCCCAGATAGTTCTTTGGCTGCACCTCTGGTTGGAACACATGATTTTGAAAGAACTCCACACAGGAATTCCATTTGGCAAGGGCTTGCTTTTTGGCATGGACATGGAAAGTCTTCTTGAATAAGCACTGAAGAATAAATTATGTCTGCCTCAGGATAAAACTTCTGGGGGATAGGGAAAGAATTAGGCAGCAGATTACACAGAGGCAGAAAGTTTTTGAACTGGCAAAAGACACTAGAAATTTGCAATCAGTAAAAATAACCCTACTGCAAAAGAAAAAAAAAAAAAAAAAACAAACTGGAAAGTTCTTCAAAGGATCTGGAAGAAAAATGGGGCTGATCTGGCTACTCAGTCATTGCTCTGAATGAGAGAACCAAATAATAAAGATCATATGTGAATCAAAAATGGGAAAGTGTACACTTAATTCAAGAAAGTGCTTACCTAAAAAATATTTAAATGTTTTGAAATATGTAGAGAGCTGGTACTACACTGATATGAGTTCACAAAATGCTGACCTAAATTTGCAGTTCTGGGTTCTTCTGTTACTTGCTGTGTGAAGTCTTTTGGGGGACTGAATACATTTGGGTTATTAATGTAGTTGGTCATGTAACCGACATGTAACACACAGTGTGGCACTTTCAGTGCCAGTATCCTCGTGATGACTGACAGTGTCCACATGCCTCTTTGGCATGTAAAATGTCATCAGATTCTTGACTATTTCAGTTCCTGTGCAGCTTCTGATGTGTGAAAACAGCCTAGTGTTTTGTACTGATTGATATTGACTACTTTTTTTCTCTTTAAAATATGCAGTTATGACCGCTTGCATCTTGTTTTCCCTATGGTGTCAGGTAAAATACAGGACGCTCAGTTTAATTTAAATTTCAGATAACTAGTAACTAATTCTTTTTCAGTATAAGTATTAAATTTAACTGTGGATGCTATATTTTACTTGATAAATTAGGCAGCAAATTTTAGGGACAGTTTTATTAGTAAAAGAGATCTGTTCTTCAGTTTCAAAATGCTATTACATACATAAATTCACTTGGCTAGAGTCCAATACCAGTGAACCTAACAACAAATTTTGTTTTCCATTAAACATTGAGGGTGAAGTTCAAGTGCAATCTGTTACCTGGCCTGTGAGTTTATTTTTGAAGAAATGTGTTTGATATCACTGCCCCTAGTACAGGTGCTGAAGACGTGGCCAAAAGACACATTAGTGGTAATGAGGGGCAAAGAAAAGATGGAAACGCAGAAAGAGAAGAAAGAGATAGATGTACATTTTGGTGATTAAATCTATTAGTTTGAATACTAGTTTTGGCAATTGCCTACCTGGGTAACCATTGCTAATTGCTAGTCCTAGCTACTTGGGAGGCTGAGGCAGGGGATTGGCTTAAGTCTGGGAGGTGGAGGTTGCAATGAGCTGACATTGTGCCACTGCATTCCAGCCTGGCAGAAGAAAGACCCCATCTCAAAAAAGAAATTATAATAAATGTATAATAAATTATAAAAATAAAATAGGACATGATAATGACTGAGGACAGTGTTTGATCATAGATATACAAATATATAGGTTTGTGTCTTGTCAATAATTTAACAGCAATCGATGTTGGAGACATCAGGCTTAAATAGAGATCCTCTTTCTCAAAATACTAATGCTTTAATCCTACGTCAGAAAAAAAAAGAGACATTTAAGAGTAATGCGATGAGAAAAATCAAAGTACTGAATATAATTGTAATTTAAAAATTATTTAGACTGCTGGTATTCTGTCTTTTTAAGAAAATGCTTAATCAAAAGGCAATTTTACCTGATTACTTGAGGATATTTGACTTCCATGGATAATTGCCTAACGTAAACTCAGAGGACATGTATTTACAGTCAGCAGTTTTGAAGAACACTATGACAGTGTATTAAAATCTTACTTGTGATATCCATCCTCTTTAAGTTTAGTGTAGTGAGTGTAGAAGATGACTTGGCTCAGAAGATTAACCTTATGGAGTTATTAATTAGAATATTTGACCATAGCTATGCCACAAAGTATTTCCTGATGTGATTATGATGAATTGCTGAAAAAAATTATTTTAAGTTTCTAAAATTGGCTGAGTCTAAAAATATTTCTTAAATGAATGGTTTTATTTTGTACATTGCTTCTAACACCTTATGAACTAATTAGAGTCAAGGTCTGTAGGTATTTTATCAATAGATTATCAGGGCCTTTATGCAATGTATAATGGGCACACATTACAAAATAATAAATCAAGGGAAATGTAAACTCATAATAAAATAATTAAGGAAGTAATAAAGAAAAACCAATTTACAGCACAGAGTAGAATTATATATATATATATATATATATATATATATATTTATAAAAATTATATGCATTAGCTTGGTAAGATTACCAAGATATCTTTTTCTTCTATTTGTATTAAAAACTGTTAGGCACAGTATTTCCTAAAAATTCCAAAGGAGTTGATGATCTTTTTGTAGTAGATGATCTTTTTTGTCACTTCACTGACAAAAATTTATAATACAAATAGTGTACTCAGTATACTGAGTAATTAAATGGAAGAAAAATTGTACTTTAATTAGTATCATTAATTTATATTTGGATGTCAGATTTAATACGTATCAACTTTTATCAAATAATGAGTCCGTTTGCAAAAGCTAAAATACATACTTTTAGGAATAAACCATTTTCAACATTGTTTGTGTAGTTGAAATATTTGTCCTGAAAATTTAAGGGTGTAGGAAAAGAAATATATTATTTTCCAATCTGTATGAAAGCAAAATAACCTCTACTCGTCAGTATAAAAGGAATTTATATACAAAGCCCTTAGAACAGGCCTGCCCCACCCATCCATGGAAAGCACAGTGTTATCGTTGTTACACTGGCTTTCATTATCATATTAAGCAAGTCTAGTCTCTTGACTGAATATGGATGATAAGGGATTCCTGTTGTAATAAAAGAAAATATTCAGAAAGGCAGATGATAGCTATAAATTAAAATTGCTATTGAGTTACATAATAATTACTTCATTAGTGAGCTTTTTGTTTGTTTCAAACCAGACATTTCTTGGGGCAGCTAAGGAAAGGAAACTGGAAACAGCATAAAACAAAGTTTTCGTGAAGCCTTTTCCAAAGAAAACACAGTTAGAATTCACTGAGCAACAGTATCTTTCCTTATGACAGAATATATCTGGAAGTTCTCACACCTACTTGGCTTACACTGGCCTAAATCTTCCTACCTTTAGCAATATTTAGTGTGAGCTCAAAATAAGAAGGTAGCAGTAACTTTAGAAGGCACTGCCCATTTCTTCAAACCCTATCTCCAAGAACTCATGGGACTAAAACTTCCCCGACCGCTCTAGGGGAATCAACCTCTCTGTTCCTTATTCTTGTACTGTCCAATACAGCAACCACTAGCCAAATGTGGTTATTTAAATTTAAACAAATAATACATAAATACAATTTAAATCATATGTCCTCATTTGTAATAGCTATGTTTCAAGTGCTCAAATACTAAACGTTCTGTTGGACAGCACAGAAAGTCTTTAAAGGGCCTTAAATTACATTTCTTTACTTTCTCCTTCTCATAAGTAAGAAAGGCTTCATGAATATGATGTGATTCTCCTCCATTCTGTCTCTCCGCATAGAGTGACCCCTAGGTTAAATTGACAATACAAAATCCAACTTCTTTACATTGCCTTTCTGAGATTAAAGCTCAGAGAGAAAATAATCTTGGAGGTAAAAGTGAATTTGTGTGTTATGAGGTAGTTGGTAGCAGGGTATTGACAGTTTATTCAGTTAGTATAATATACTTATTTAGATTATTTTTTGATGAATTCACTAAAAACTAGAATGCATATAATAATGGAATGGGAGTTGATATTGGTGGTGGTCAAGAACAGAGGTGGGCTTATCATGAAAAGAGAAGGGAGGTGAAGACACGAGGAAATGTAATACAGAGAGGAAAGAGAAACAATTACTTTGCAAATTTGACAAAAGCAGGCTGTTTGGCTAATAATACCAAACAGGACGAAAGTAGATTTGCAACAAATGTCCTTTATGTGGACAAAAACTACTGAGCTAAACACGATTCAAATCTCCTCAGCATAAAAGCTCAAAGAGCAACATTTCAATACTGACTCTTCCAGTGTATACAATACTTTCCTTATGCAGAAGCCAACCACAGTTGTCATAATTTGGCTCTTGTCAATATGTTTCACCCCTTATATCATTGTGCCTGGAACAGCAAGGTGAGACCCAGGCAGACAGGGCTGGAAACAGGGAGGTGGTTCTGTGAAAATGCCTACTGAAATACAGACACGTAAAGGATATTATCTCAGGGTCAAACTGTGCCAAAAAGGAGGTGTATGCAGAAGTTTTTCCCAAGTTGAAATTTGGAAACTGAGTGATAGGAGAAATTGAGTGATTGGAAAGCAGTACTTACCAGGATGTGGTCATTATATTTATCAGTGCCATATGACGATCAGAACTTTAGGAAACACAAAATGATTCCGTTTGTAAATGGGGAAGTGACACAATGTTTTAGAAAGTTGGATTTGATTTTGACAGTGATGGGCAAAACAAAGTGTCATGGCATGGGGGATAAGCACAACATGAAATAAATATATAATGTATTTGAAGTAGTAATATTAAGTGCAATGTGAATAAGTTAAATTGAAATGGGGAATAAAGAATGATGGTGGCAGGTATTTTAGATAGGATAGAGAAGGATGACAGTTTTAGGGGGGCCACTGAGAGAGAGCTTAAAGGGAGTGAAAAATGCTTTGAGACTCTTAGAGAAACCAGTGCTCCAGAAAGAGATAAGATCAACTTCAAAGAGCTTGAAGCAGCCAAGTGATCAAGTAAAAAGGATGCATCACATTAACATTAAGGTCCCCACCATGGACCTAATGATGTAGATCTATAATTAGAAATTGATCGTTTCTCAGCATCATAACTGCCCTACACTGATTCAAGACGCCACCCTCACTTAACCAAAATAATTTTAACAACCATCTAACTGCTTCTTACTTGCTACCATAAAGTCAGTTTCCCCTGAATCTGTAATTACTCACCAGCCAGAATGATGAACCTTTACAAAATACCTATAAGCAAGACACAACAGTGCTTAAGACCTAAATTCAGAATTAAAAACTAAAGTTCTTATCCTGGGCACTCTCATCACAGTCTGCATGACTGGTTAGCATGTCACATTTGTCTTCTGTTGAGCCAATCTACGTTCCTTCTGCTCCAAACCCACTGGCTTCCTTGCTGCCTCTCAAAAATGCCAAGCACGGTCCCACCCCAAGGCCTTAGCACGTAGCATTGAAACAGTCTTTCCTCAGGTATTCCAAATAGCAGGTTCCCCTTTTCATTCGGGTGTCTGCTCTCATTGTGTCTCCTTAGAGAGCATCGCTCCTATCAAATCTGCACCCCTTCCTATCAGTTTCTAGCTATTTACCAGGCTTTCTTTTTCCTCACAGAATTGATTTATACATGACACACTATTAGCACATGTTTGATTTGGTTATTGTTTATTTTCTTTCTCCTTGTACCAGAATAGAATTTCCCTAAGAGCAAGGATTGTAGTTGATTCCCTATTTGTCTGTAAAACCTAGAACTGTGTCTGGTATATCCATATTGGCTAGTAACATTTAAAAAAATAAACAAATCAGAAATTAAAGACAGCAGCAACATAACTTGATGATTAGAGATCTAATGTGAGAAGAACAGAGGCATCAAGGAAAACTCCAAGGTCTTTATCTTTAGAAATGGTTGAATTGTGGTGGCTCCATAACCTGAGATAAGTATCAGAAGCAAGGTGGTTGAAGGAAAAAAGCAGGTGTTCCATTTGGAAATGTTACTTTCCTTGTTTGAATGTAGTCTAGCGGCTAAGCGCAACTAAAGCAGGAGAGTGGGTCATAAGTACTTTACCCCGAAGGTAATTTGAAACAGATTTAGTAGTATAACATCCAAGTGTGTCATTGTTTGTACAAAACATATTTGATCAAAGAATATTATAGCAAAAAATACTTTAGAAATTAGGAGTTCCTTGGAGTGTCCCAAGGGAACATGGAGTAGCAAGCTTCCGAGAAGCAGTCTCACACTTTTGCAATCCATTTTATTTATTGATTGATTTGTTTATTTTTTATTTTTGAGACAGAGTCTCATACTATTGTCCAGGCGGGAGTGCAGTGGCATCAACTCAGCTCACTGCAACTTCCACCTCCTGGGTTCAAGTGATTCTCATGCCTCAGCCTCCCAAGTAGCTGGGACTACAGGTGTGAACCACGATGCCAGCCATATATATATATATAGCATACATATTTTCAGGGATTTTTCTAGTTGTGGCTAAATACATACATAATTAAAAACTAAAGTATATAAAGCTACAATTAAATATTAGAAACAAAGGTAAGAAATACTCAAAATGCATCACCTTTTGTTTTTATTACATTTTACTATTTTTTATATTTGTGATGCCATTTATGTCTACTGTATCTGTGTAATATAAATACTACAGAATACTACGGCACCACTCTTGAGACTCTCCATTCAATGATATCATACAGGCAACTTGATATCTGACATGGTAGCAGTATTGACACTGAAAATTGTCAAATGATACAAAGCAGCTCTCCCCTTTCATCCCTCCTGCTATGCATGGCTAGAGAGCTACTGGTTAAACTTATACAAGTGCACAATTTCCTGAAATTGAATATTTTATTCTTTTTGTTTTCTGGGACCTTGGGTAAACACTTTAACTCCTTGCCTAACTTGGACTGAAAATTAGATACAATAATTCCACTCTCATTTGGGAATTGTGGTAAGTAAATTACAACATATATGATCATTCAGAAAAGACTGCCCTACATACAGGACTGTAACTAGGCCATATGACACATTTTTGCAAATCAGAAAAAAAAAAAAAAAAAGCTGGCCAGGTGCAGTGGCTCATGCCTGTAATCCCAGTGTTTTGGGAGGCTAGGGCAGCTGGATCACTTGAAGCCAGGAATTTGAGACCAGCCTGGCCAACATGGGGAAACTCCCTCTCTACTAAAAATACAAAAAATAGCTGGGAGTTGTGGTGCCCTTCTGTAATCACAGCTACTCCAGAGACTGAGGCAGAAGAATTGCTTGAACCTGGAGGCAGAGGTAGTAGTGAACCCGGATCATGCCACTGCACTCCAGCCTGGGTGACAGAGAGATTCTGTCTCAAAAAAAAAAGGAAAGAAAAACAAAAATAGCTGACGTCCTCAAGGCATTTGTCTTGTCTTGAGGACACACACAGTGGAATTTTATTTAGCCTTTAAAGAAATGAAATCCTGACATTTGAGACAACAGGGGACCCAGAGGACGTTACACTAACTATAATAAACCGGACACAGAAGGAAAAATGCTCCATGATCTCATTTATAAGAGGAATCTAAGAGTTAAACTCTTAGAAACTGAGAGTAGACTGGTGGTTAACAGGGGCTGGAGGAAGATGGTGGTTAAGCAGTTCAAAGTTTCAGTAATGCAAGATAAGTTCCAAAGACCTAATGTACAAAAATGTGAATTTGAGTTAACAATATTATATTGTATAAACTGAAATTTGCCAAGCTGTAGAAATTATGTTTTCTCACCATGAAAAGAAAGTCATCAAATTGCACATCTTAAATATACACAATTTTTAATTTGAAAAAATAATTAAGAAAATAAATAAAAACAATTATGGTTTTAAACCAAGGAGGTCTACCTGTCAGTTTCCTCATAACCAAAATAGAGCAATGAGGCAGAAAAAAGTTTGAAAATAGAAGAAAATTTTCCTGTAATAGTTTGTATCTGCAAATGGAAACAACATAAAAAATTCTAATTCTCTGGAAAATCTAATATGGAATTACTGTAATTGAAGTGAAGAAAGGGTTGGCAATCTTAGCACTAATTTTCTCATCTCTTAGAGCAGGGTGAAAATAAATATAATAAGTGTAATGGCAAAATAATTACTTTAAGAGATATGGTGACTACAAACAATATTTTTCACAATTTTTCTTTTTATCAAACGGACTATATGGTATTTTTGTCTCTAACACATTTTATCTAACATTTTCATTTCCTCAGGTTATCAATTCATTTCACTATTTTTACATACCAAATGCAAATTTAATATATTTTACTTAAATTTAACTATATTTTAAGATTTTACTTTGTTTATTTTTTAGTCCACTTATCAATATATATAGAAAGAAAAATATGTAAAATGATGTTTAGCAAATGTTAATAAATGTTGTCTTATGTAGTAGGCTTTATGATTATTTTTTCTTAATTCTTTTCCTTTTTTAACAAAATAAAAAACTGAAAGAATAAAAATAATATATAAATGTGAATATATATGAATATATATATACATATAAATATATTAATAACATATATATCTTTTACCAGAGGTTTGAAAATAGTGTCAGTTATGTCAAGCATTTAAATCATCAAAAGAAATATAGGGAGAGTTAATGGTGTGATTCAATTAAGTTTCTTGTCGTTTGAATTTTATTTTGTTGTTCTCGAAAGCAATATGGAATTGCTAACACAAAATTCAGAATGATGGCTAATTCTTGGTAGAATTTAGGCAGCTGCAAAAATGTGGTAATGTTCTGACCTGAGTAGTGAGTTTATTATATTTCATAGCATATATTTATATTAAATATAATCTTTTGTACATATATAATATTACATTACAATCATAAAGAAAATCAAAAGAATCAAATTATAATAGTAAGTTTTACAGAAAATAGAGTTAGAAAACTTTCATAGCCTGTAGCTAACTTGATCCTTCATACATATAATAAGCAGGTATCACCTCTTGTTCTGAGTTCTGCAAAGAAATTAACTCTTTGCTTTGTGTGTATGCATTTCAACTGACAAGGATATTGTAATAATTGTGAATAAATAATTGCACAATTCATATCTTTTACAGAAAGCAAAATTAAGGCATTTTAAAACATGTAGGTTAAGGAAGAATGGCTTATTTGAAGTCTGTGTTTTCAACTTAGGTAATACATGTTATTTCTTTCTTTGAGGAGTGTCCTTGGGTGTTGAGTACTCATAAACTGTTGCACATATGGGGTAAATTTTACAGAGAAAATCACAAGCACCTGGATTGCCATAACATTCAAAATGTCTTTTGCGTGTTTCCAGCTTGCGATATTTCAGCTCATGGGGAATATAAGCTTATAAGTTAAAGTTATTTTTTCCTTATCCAGACCATCCTATCTTCCTCATCACCTTCCTCCTCCCCATCTTAAACCTCTTTAATCACATTGAAATTGATTTTACTCTAAGTTCTATACTAAGCCTCAGTGACCTACTTTTTCTATTTTCTATTTTAATTTATTTGCTAAGCCTCATGCTATACACCTGGGGGCTCTCCTAACATTCTTTTTATGTGATATGTTGAAGGATACTACAGTATTAGATGTAAAAATTAACAAACCAACTTTGAACTCCATTTAAAATTTCATAATCTGAATAATAAATTAAAAAATGCAGAATCTACTAAATTTTCAAATTTTAAAATACTTTCAGGAGATTAAAATTTTCTGGGTACTCTTTATAAATTTTATAAACAAATAATTAATACAACAACTTTGGTTTTTCTTAAAATCCAGGATTTATTCCCAGAAAGGTAAACTAAACTGGGCCCAAAACAGATGAATGCTTAATCTAAGATTCTAAGAATATAATCATGTTTCTGTTCTTAAGCTTCCCAGTATTGATCATTTCTACTTTATATTTTCTTTATTGGGTTTCTAAACCATTAGATTTTTTTCTCTTTTTTCCTCGCTTTTAAAAAAGAAAATAATAATTTTATGTGTAGGCAGATTTTCCTCTTAATTGTAATTCATTTTTGCTTAACTATTTTGCCTTGGGACTTCCCAACTTCGTACTATTATTACTTCCTAAAAATGTGTGCCAGCATCTTAAATTTAATAAGCACATTGAAGTCTTATGTTTCTATAATTGTTAAAAATAGTTTCAATATGATATGCTTGATAGACATCATTTCTTCAGTAGCTTATGAAATCAACAACAAAATTTCCTTCCGGTGCTGCAGGATGCCTGTCTTAACCTGGATCCTGAGAAGCCAGAGAAAATAGCAAAGGGAAGGAGCAGGAGTTGAGGAACCCATTCTCCTGCCCTTCCCAAATCTTTGTGTTAACAATGACTCCCATGTCCTTCAGAAGCTCAAAGATGGAGCACGACTAGCAGTATTCCGACTGTGATAGACCATGATAATTCAAATGTGTGATTCTAAAAAAAACAGACAGAAGGAAAAGTTCACAGCATATTCTCCAGAGTGATGTGTTTAAATCTGCAGAAATCCTAGGGACATATTCCCCATTACCTTGTCTCATAAACACTACAACCAACTAGTTAAAATCAACGAGTGGTAAGGAAGAAATATTTATTCTTAACTGATGATGCTAAATATTCCCTCTATTCTACTTGTATAAACCTTTAAAGGGATTTATTGCATTTGATTGAGTTTTGCCTGAATTTTCTAGCTCTCAATCAGAAGCTGATGCCTTACATCTTGGGGGAAACTATAAGGTACATAATGTCACAGTTTAGGTGAAATATATTCAAAACACATGCTATTAAATTTATGACAATTATTTTAATCATTTAACATTTAAATTATTCAGCAATTACAAACTTAATGCAGATTAATTTCAGCATAAATCATCAAAAATATTTTAAATTGATTTTAGAGAAACATCTTAAGACTCTTTTTCCAAGGGGAAAAAGTCTATCTGCCATTTGTTGGAACTAAACAAAAAGAAAATACAAAACTTAATAGCATTCTTTTCCATCTCTACATAAAAGAGAATTTTTTGCCCCACGGCGATTCTTGCCCATTAGAGATATTTGCCAGATGACATAAGATCTTCTACACTGGCAGCTTCAGTGGCTATTTGGAAAGCTTCACTGACACCTGCAGCTGCACCTGCTGTGAGATCTTACTTGTAGATTCCTTGGTGGGTACAAAATCTATTGCCTAGATTAGCAAATGAACCTAATCCTAGTAGCAAATTTCTAACATAGTTAAGGAGTTTCCCTGGGTAAGATTGGACTATGCAGATATGTTTTCCCTTGTAAATTTCTATAAACTAATGGATACATAAACAATAAATGAATTGTGTAGGGATGTAATTTTATTCATTAACTAACATTATTATACTAAAATTTCTTAGGTCAGAATTCACCATAGAGCTAGTTTTCAAGCTGTGAGTTTAAAAAATGAAAAAGAAATAAAGTAATTATCTCTGAAATTATCTGCTTTTTCAATTTAGTAATTTCATCTGCTACTTGCAGAAACTAAAAATATTTGTGTTTTATGGTTTCTAATGTTTTATTTTTCTTAAAATAAGTAACCTTGGCTTTTCAAAATGGAAATCAAGAATTCAGGCTTTCTATCGCGTTCTTCAAGGCACTGGTCCATGTAAGTTCCATGCTATCGTTCTGATCCCCAGTTCATACTGCTCCAACCACTCTGGGCTTCTGAGGATCTTAAATATTCTGAAAGTGTCCTTCCCTCAGGGCCTTTAACCAAGCTCTTCCCTAGGTCTGAAAGACTCATTCGCCAGGTATCTGCATCGCTGGGCTCTTTCACTTTGTCTATTTCAGCAGAAAGGCCTGCTCTAAACACCCTATCAAATACAGCAGTGACTTCCAAACACAGTCATTTTCTGTCCTTTTACCCTGGTTGATAGTTCTTTTTATTCTCACACCCACAAACTATGTTTTAGATGAATTTTCGTACGTGTTTATTATCTGTCTTTTCCAAAACCGTATAATTTCCATAAGAAGAGGAACTCTGGGTACTTGTTTTTATGATAAGTCACATTGTACGTGGTAGATATTCTGCAAACATATGTTCAATAAACTCATGAATGAATAATACATAAGACTGTGGTATAGCTTTTAAGATGATTTTTGGTCATTTGTTTTAAATAATAATAAGGCTGGGCACAGTGGCTAATGCCTATAATTCTAGCACTTTGGGAGGCAGAGGAGATTGGATCACCTGAAGTGAGGAGTTTGAGCCTAGACTGGCCAACATGGCGAAACTCCATCTCTACTAAAAATACAAAAATTAGCCAGGTGTGGTGGCAGGCACCTGTAATCCCAACTACTTGGGAGGCTGAGGTGGGAGAATCACTTGAACCTGGGAGGCGGAGGTTGCAGTGAGCCAAGATCACACCACTGCACTCCAGCCTGGGTGACAGAGCGAGGCTTCACCTCAAAAAAAAAAAAAAAAAAAGAAGAAGAAGAAGAAAATGTGATGCTTTCAACAGATTGAATAACTAAAATTCATTTACCTCTTGTGAAATTTACATTTTCAGCCATTATCTGGAGTAGTAAACAAATTTTACTTGAGGATATATTCTAATATTTAGAAGTATGGTATAATGAGAAGACATTTTGGTGAAGATTGAGAGTCACTTTTTAATTCATGTTCTTATTCACATACTCAGCTTACAGCAGGCCTTTGCTTAGGAACTCTTTTTGCTAAAGTATCAAATAGACCCCAAAAGTTTTAAATGACATGAGAAGAGTCTCAAAGTTATGTAAATACAACTAAATATGTCTTCCCCTCTTCCTTTCAAATGAGAATTGGACTACATGAATTTTAAAATATTTTTAAATTAAGTTTCCAATGGTTCTATCATTGTCAAATAACTAAAAAAGTCTGCTTCCATTCATGATGTCAGAAAACTATTCTGATTGAAATAATAAATTGGCTTTGTGTTAACAAAAATCTCATCATTTCTTTCTCAAGAATAAACAAACACGTAGGGATCATCTGAAGAATCAAATGACAGTTTTCTTTATAGAAATCCCATAGAGTTTAAAAATAGTTATGTTATTTTTGTTGAGATTTTCTGGGCATTGTTTTAAAACAAAATTTTTCTTTATTTTGTGATTTCAGATGAAGACTTGGCAGAGTTTTTCATTCACAAGATTCTTTGCCCAAAAAATTGATTGTCAAAAACAATTTGGAGACCCTACATGCTTTTAGTAGTCATGCCAAGGGTTTGAGACAAAAAAATTGTCGTGTGAAAAACACTCATAATACGTTCCTGGGGTTTTTTTTATTATATTTCTCCAGAAAACACCTATTAAGGAAATAAGTAACAGCTGAATTTAATACTTTACATCATACTTACAGAAAAAAAATAAATTCTTATTAATATTGAGAGATACAGGATCAAAAGAGACGTGCATAGAATAATTGAAATGCACTAAACATGTTTGTGCTATGCAATACACATGCATGCTCATGGATAATGGTCTAGTAGGTTTGCATATGGTCGATCAATTGTCCTCATTTCTGAATTTAGTAAATGCTAGATCCGTTGCTGTTTTAATGTTTACTTTTACTTTCATTATTGTGTTTTGGATCGCCTACAGCAAATGCAATCTACTTGTTTTTAATGGTGTTATCTATTGGATACATTTTTCTAGTTTAACATAGTTTTAAAAATAGCTTTATTCATAGTTTAGCTATACTATGCTAAATTTTTCAGCTCCTGTGCAGCATCAATATAAACTCTACATCTATGTGTCATAATGTAAATTCTTCCTAAGATTTTACTCTCTTTCTCTGAAAAGTAAATAATTTGTTCAAATCAATACACAAGTAAATACTCAATATCAAAAAATTATTTGCTTAGTATATTTGCAAAAAATAACTAAATAAATACATAAATTCAGTTTTGGAAGTACTGTAGAATCAAGTTACATTTTATTCAAAATTATTGTTGTCATCAAACGGAAAATATATTTTCAGGATTCCTAAAGATAAAATAATGTAATTAAATTTTCCCAGATTAGTAGTATAAATAGTATAGACTAAGTATAAAAGTTCAGCCTTTGCTCATTTCTTCATTCAAAAGCAATATTGTGTTTACTCAGTGCAAGTTCCAAAGATGTTATCTCTTAAGGTGTTACTCTCTAGGATCAAAAAATATGTTATAAATATTAAAGTATTTCATCGAATGCAAGAGTTCTATGAATGTTTTAGCTGTAAGCTAAACAATGAATATTTTTGCTGTAAGCAATAGAAAATTGAGCCTACTATGATAACAGCAATCTTTTTTTCTGACATAACAAGAATTCAGACTGTGGGTCAATGTTAGTGTAGGTTTAGTGACTCAGTAACGTCTGGATTGGAAAGAACCACCTGGCATTTTTCTGTACTTTCCTTTATTGTAACAAGAGTACTGACACTGAGCAACTCATCTTCTTCCAAGCAGGACAAATAAAGAAAGAGTGGAAATATGTAGAAAAACAACACTTCCCCTGCCGTCCCAAGAAATCATTTTCTTACTTCACTCGTGGGAGTCACAAAGAACCCTCAGCTATAGGCAAGTTGGAAAAGTGAATATTTAGTGTTTCCAGACTCTTTAGCAGTGAGAACAAAGGAAAAACTGACTGGCCTTGTGATAAAACATGTAAATCAGAATGGGAGGTATAGAACTGGCTTCCCAGGAGAGTAATATGTAATCTTAGTTCTGGAGGGAAAGTATAAATTAGCTAGTTATATGAGGAAAAGAGAATATTCCAGACAAAAGCATTCTCCTTGAAGAGCCAGAAATGCATCAATCACAGAGATCTGATTTATCCCAATACTTCACTGGGACTGCAAGAAAGTTGATGTAAGGGATAGCAGAACATGAGACTGCAGATAGCTATTGGCCAGCAGAGGAAGTCTTAAGAGCTAAAACAAGGAGTTAGAACTCTATTCTAAAATAGCTCTATTCTAAAATTTGTAAGAAATTGTTAAAGATTTTAATAAGAGATGAAACTTTAATAATTTTAATAAGAGATGGAACTTGACCAAATTTGTATTTCATTGTTATTATTTTATCATATTATAGAAACAGGGTCTTGCTCTGTCATCCAGGATAGAGTGCAGTGGTGAACTTGTAGCTCACTGTAACCTCAAACTTCTGGGTTCAAGTGATCCTCCCACATCAGCCTGCCAAGTAGCTGGGACTACAGGCACATGCCACTACATCTGGCTAATTTTTAGAGTTTGCATTTTAGAATGATCTTCATGGTAATGTTTTGGAAAATAGATCAAGTATTGTAAGGCAATTCAGAAAAAGAAAACCCAATTAGAAGCCAATTGCAAAACTTCCAAACAAGAAATAATTTGTGTGAGAAAAATGGTAGTAAGAATAAAGAGAAGCCAAAAAGGGCAAACTCCATATTTTTGAAAAAATGGAAAAATTCAATCCTCAGTACATTAAATTCCAAGACATATTATTCATATTAAGCTATACTATGCTAAATTTTCACTATAATTACTTAGCCTTCAATGTACCTAATAAATCACTTCTACCAAACTTGCTTTTTCACCTCATTACATCACTCATCTCTGCCCCTTTATATTTTGTTTCATATCCAAAGGCACTTATACAAAAACTTCATGAGCTTTCCATTTGCCTTATATTCTGTGACATATAACTTGCCAGTATCCTTCTATACTATTTTCCCTTTTCTTTCCATTGTATCTGACTGGTAAAACCCTTGGATGAAGCCAACAATCTCCTTCCTATATATGTACTCAAATTTTAGTTTCTGTAAACTGATTTAGAACATCATAGAACTGGATAGAGTTGTACAAATATACCTCCATGAACCTCAATTGTTCCCTTAATATTGCCTTACATTGTAAGATAATTCTTATGAGTTCTTTATTACTATACTTTCTTATCTTCATGGTAGTTGTTTTAACCTTTTCATTGCGGAACTGTGAGTCCATTAAACCTCTTTTTCTTTATAAATTACCCCATCTCCAGTATGCCATTATTAGCAGCGTGAGAACAGATTCAGAAAATTGCTACCAGTAGAGTGGGGTGCTGCTGTAAAGATATCCAAAAATGTGGACGCAACTTTGGAACCAGATTACAGGCCGAGTTTGGAACAGTTTGGAAGGGTCAGGAGAAGACAGTAAAATAAGGGAAAGTTTGGACTTTCTTAAAGAATTGGAGGGTTCAGAAGACAGGAAGATGTGGGAAAATTTGGAACTTTCTATAGGCTTGGTGAATGGCTTTGACCAAAATGCTGATAGGGATATGGACAATAAAGTTCAGGCTGAAGTGATCTCAGATGGGGATGAGGAACTTGTGAAGTAGAGTAAATGTCACTCTTTCTATGCAAATAGACTGGTAACATTTTGCTCCTACCCCAGAGATCTGTGGAACTTTGACCTTGAGAGAAATGATTTAGGGTAACTGGTAGAAGAAATTTCTAGGCAGAAAAGTGTTTGAGGGGTGACAGAGCATAAAAGTTTGGAATATTTGCAGACTAACAATGTGACAGATAAGAAAATCTCATTTTCTGGGGGAAAAAAATCAAGCCAGCAACAGGAATGTGCATAAGTAACAAGGAACCAAATGGTGAAAACCACGAAAACAGAGAAAATGTACCAGGGCGTGTCAGAGACCTTTGCAGCAGCCCCTCCTGTCAGAGGCCAGGGGGTGTAGGAGGGGAAAATGGTTTCATGGGCCAGGGCCAGGGCCAAGGTGAGGGCCCTGCTGCTTTGTGCAGTCTTTAGACTTGGTGTCCTGTGAGCTGGCCATGGCTAAAAAGGACCAAGGTCCAGCTTAGTCTGTGGCTTCAGAGGTGCAAGCCCCAAACCTTAGAAGCTTCCACATGGTATTGAGCCTGAGGGTACACAAAAGTTAAGAACTGAGGTTTGCAAATCTCTGCCTAGATTTCAGAGGATGTATGGAAATACTTGGATGTCCACACAAAAGTTTGCTGCAGGAGTGGAATCCTCATGAAGAACCTCTGCAAGGGCAATGTAAAAGGGAAATGTGGGGTCAGAGTCCACTGGGGGCACAGACTAGCGGAGCTGTGAGAAGAAAGCTAGTATCCTCCAGACCCCAGAATGGTAGATTGACTGACAGCTTGTACTCTGTGCCTGGAAAAACCACAGACACTCAATGCCAGCTGTGAAAGCAGCCAGGAAAGGAACTGTAACTTACAAAGCCACAGAAGCAGAGACGCCTAAGGCTGTGGGAACCCACCTGTTCCATCAGCATGACCCTGATGTAAGTCATGGCGTCAAAGAAGATCATTTTGGAAATTTAAGGTTTAATGGTTGCCGTTTGGATTTTGGACTTGCATGGGACCTGTCATCCCTTCTTTTTGGCCAATTTCTGCCATTTTGAATGGGTGTCTTTACTCAAGGCTTGTACTTTCATTGTATTTAGACAGTAACTAACATTGATTTTGCAGGCTTATAGGCAGAAGGGGCATGACTTGTCTCAGATGAGACTTTGGACTTGGACTTTTGAGTTAATGTTGGAATGAGTTAAGACGTTGGAGGACTATTGAGAAGGCATGATTAGTTTTGAAATGTGAGGACATAAGATTTGGGAGTGGCCAGAGGTGGAATGATATGGTTTGGTTATGTGTGTCCTCATACAAATCTCATCTTGAATTATAGCTCCCATAATCCCCACATGTCATGGGAGGGACATGGTGGGAGGTAATTGAATCATGGGGGCAGGGTTTCCTGTGCTCTTCTTGTGATAGTGAATAAGTCTTATGAGATCTGATAGTTTTATAAAGAGGAGCTTCCCTGCACTCTTGCCTGCCACCATGTAAGATGTGCCTTTGCTCCACATTTGCCTTCCGCCATGATTGTTAGGCCTTTCCAGCCATGTGGAACTGTGAGTCCATTAAACCTCTTTTTCTTTGTAAATTACCTAGTCTCAGGTATATTTTTATTGGCAGTATGAGAACAGACTAATACATTTAATATTCTACATTTATTATTATTTTTAATTCTCAGTTTTCACACCTTGAATGTGGGAAATCATTCCTGGTTATTCAAAAATGTGTTTTATATAACTGCTTTAATCTGAAATGGTTTTCTGGTTTGCTAATATAAAAAGATGTCCTAGGCTTGCCATGTACCTTCCCTGCCTCCAAAATAGAGTTAACCAGCTCTTCAAGATACTGTACTTTCTGTAAATGGGGAGTAGAATTAGAGAAGACACTTTCTTTGCCAGGGATATTATTTGCTATTGGCTGGGGTGTGGGTGGTGAGGGTTGGGGTAGGAGTGATAAAACTTCCAGGCAATTTTACTAAAGCACTGAAAATACTTATGATTAATAAAATCCTAAGTTGTATTTTCCATATTTCAAAGTCAATTGTAACAGTACAGGGGTTTTATTTAATGTATTTGGTTTTATAATTCTATCTTTTTATTTGCTTTACTTTATAAAATAGTCAGTTTGAAATAGATTTGTTTATATAGTTACTTAATTTACTTAGAATCCATTCCACTAATAAATTTATTCAATATATTTTGTCCTAACATCTCTTGAAATATATTTTTATTTGTTATTTTATTATTGATTTGATATATATCTGTTTCTTTTTTCACATATGGAATTTTAAAAAATTAATGCATATTCATGATTAGAATTTAAAACTCTTTGTTGAATTTTTTTTTATTACTGACCCTCCACTATGCATTTCTTTTCCTTCTTTTATTTTTATCATTTATTGTTTATCTTTGTGGATAGGTAAATGTATAGGTGTGTGTGTTGCCCATTTAAACAAAACAGCTTATGTATTTTTTCTCAGCTTGCTGAAAGTTAGTGTATGAGACACACTATTATGTACTTTGCTTTTTAAACTTTGCAACATATCCTGGGGTTCTCATATTTGCACATTATTTTTTAAAGTTGCATAATAGCTCATTCAATGGATATACCGTCATATATCAACCAGTCTCTACTGTTGGATATGTCAGTTGTTTCCATGTTCTGCTAGTATACAAAAAGTCACAATAAACAAGCTTGTATGTGTGTGTGTGTGTGTGTGTGTGTATGTACGTATATATCTTGTATACATAACTTTGTGTGTATATATATATGTATATACATACATATATATATACACACATATACAGATGGTTATTTATGTGCATATTATGTACATAATATATGTTCATTTATATACTAATATATTTAATATGCATGCTATAAATATGAATCCCCTCATATAAAACTATATACAATAATAATAAATATATATAATATCATATACACACACAAGGTTGTTTTATGTAAATGATATTGTATGTACATATATATAAAATATCATTTTATATTTCTTGGGGTATATGTGTGTATTCTAATTATATTTCCTAAATTGGGATTGTTGTGTCAAAGGACATGTGTGTTTGTAATTTTGATAGATATTTCCTTGTAGTCTTACAGCACCTTCCTTCTTAGATTAACAACAATGGGTAGAAGTGTATTTTCAAAGCTTTACTACCAATTTTTGGATTTTGGCTAATTTGATATGTGAGAAATGTATCTCAATTTAGTTTTACATTGCATTTCTTTTATAAAAGTGACTTGAGCATCTTTTCGCGTGTTGAAAGACTCTTTATATATCTTTTTCTGTGAATAATTTGAGTTTTTTTTGTCTTGCTCTTATCAATTATTAGAAGGGTCTTTATTAAAGAAATTAACTCTTTGTGATATAGATAGTAAACACTTTGTCAGATATTTTCATTTTTAATTTTACTTGTTTATGGTATTGAATTGTCATGCAATCATTTTTTATTTTTAATGTACTAAAATCAGAATGTCTTTATTTTTTACCGCAAACTCTCTGAATTAAAAATTCACTGTGGTGAATTTACCTACGTGCCATAACAAAAACATTAATGTAACTAACGGGAATTGGTTAGAGATTGTAGAATACCCTGCAGTCATGTCTCAGCTGTTGTCTCTGGAGTAGTATACTTCCTGCCAGAAATGTTTACATGTTCTAAGGCTCACTAACCTTTACCTACCACCATGGCAACAGTGCCTGTCAATGCTATGTCTTTTCTTTCCATGAAATATCAACTTCTTCAAGTGGTAAACAACTATGATTTTAAAATTATCCTTTTTGTTCATGTGTTATTTGTAATTTTATGTGTTATTTGTAATGTTATGTGTTTGTAACAAAATATTTAATGTAGGTTGTTTACATTACCATTTATGGTCATCACAATGTAGAAACAAAGAGCAATTTGTATTGAACATCAGAGAATATCATTGCATAGTAAATGCAAGCATACAGACTAATGGCTGCATTCATTATTAGGCAATGGATGTTTTAAAAGCTTTATGTAATGTAAAAGTTTTTGATTACTTCTGTTTTAGAGTGCTTATTGACATTTGGGAAAACTGGTGGTGAGTTTTGGAGGAGCTGATTATATCATTCTTTTTCCCATTTAATATAATGTAAGATAGGCTCCGTCTGTCTGAAAATTTTCTATCCAACATGTTTTCAAGCTTGGATTAGATTTGGATAACAAGGTTACTTGTATGGATTTATTTTGAGGTTTTTTTTTTTTTTTCTGTAACATTTAGATCTTTGATATATTTGGGATTTACTTGGTGCTTGATGCGATCTTTACTTCCATTTTTTTCTTTTTTCCATATGGCTACTCAGCTGTCCTAATTCTGTTTATTAATGGGGTTCACTTTTACTTAACTGCGTTAATATTGTATCTCAGAAACTGTATTTGCCTATGTGCTTATGTCTGCCCATCTCCTAAGTGTTATCCTTCTTTAGGGATTTGCCTATACTTTCTTACCTGCTCGTCCTTAAGCAATTTTATTCATTCTTAGAACTTTGTTTTCTGTATGCTCATGACTCTCAGATATAAACTTCCAGCCCCGTTCTCTCCCTTGAGCATCATATCTGAATATCTATTTGACTGCTTTCCTGTCCTAAAGTAATATTAGCCTCAAATGTCTATAACTTAGCCATATTTATTCTCCATGCATATTCAACATCCAATGTCTTCTATCTTAACTAGTGATTCTGTCATCCATGCAGTTGCTCAAGTATTTTTTATTTCTCACATCTACATCTAATCATTAATATGTTTTCTCATTTTTATTTCTAAACTAATTTTCAGAACTATTTGATTCCTTCCACCCTCACTGCTACAACCACTGGCCAAGAAACTATATCCTGGAATCTTTCTCTTCTTTCGCTAATTCTTGCACCACTCTCATCTATTTTTCACACTGCTTCACACAGAGAGAGTTTTAAGTAGAAATTCAATCATGCTATTCTTCATTGCAATCTTTTTATGGTTTCCTATTAACTATATAACAGGACCCCAATTTTTTTGCCTGGTTTATGGTTTATAATATCTTCTATGATTTGTTAACTAAAAACTTCTCACCCATGTTGTTTAAACTCCAGACTTATAGATTTTCTTCAAGTATGGGAATGCATTTTGCTTTTTCCACTTCTGAAATTTCACGGATAGTTTTCTGACATTCAGGAATAGTCACCTCCTGTTCATTTCCCCTGGCTAATACTTATTCATGTTCAAGTCTTATCTTAAATGACATTTCTCAAGGAAGCATTCACCAATACATTCCTTTAGCAAATCTATATTATGAATTATGTATCAGGTACATTTTTACAAAATCTTATGAAGCCACATTCTAGTATGGGGAGAAGGGAGACAATAAACAAATATAATCAAATAAATACATAGAATAACATATACAGATAGACAGTACTGATACAAACCCATTACATACTGGCAAGGTGGTTCTATTGGCCAAAATATTAGATAATTTAAGCTGCTGCCTTGAGCTTCCCAGTACTCTCTTGTGATCTAACACAGTCCATCACCTCCAGACTTACAGATGATCTAATAAACAAATGGTTAATGCCAGGCATAGCTGGAGTTCTGTGATACCTCCTGCATTTATTTTGGTTGGTCAATTCTAGAGCATTTCAGCCATCCAAAAGTTTCAACTCCTAAGCACCACCAATTGATCCCCCAGGTATTTTGAATATCTCATCGTTGTGCCACACACATCCTTGTGACTCTGGGAAACCACACTTAAATGCCATTGAGAGGGCCATTGAGAGGGCCATTCTACTGGTCAGCCCACCAAGGCTTCTGTTGACTAATCACTACCTCCATTTCTTAGCACTCCAGTAGCTAGCCCAAAATCCAACAGGAGAGATAGTATTCCCTTGAGACAGCACTGGCAGGTTAGCAGGCAAATTCCTAATGCCTCTTAACATAGAAGGTTGTGTCGACCAGCCTACAAATACTCTCTTATAGTCACCTCCTTATAGCTGCTCATGAAAATTGCTTGATGAAAATGGTGTATAGAGAAGGAACCATTAATGATACAAGAGAAACAAACAAACTGAAAACTGCTGGAGAGGTTCTTGAAGTGTGTTTCAAGAATGGGATTTCATACACAAGTACAGGATCTAACCTTAGGTATAAGTGTGAGTGTGTCATCCAAAGCAAGAGAAGGGTGGTGAGTTTGTACACAGATGATGGTAGGGAATAGATGTGCACATGGAAGTCCTGATGTTTTTTCTATCTTCCTGTAAAATAAAAAGCATATCATCAAGTGAGAGTGAATATGGAGAAGAGATAGTGGAGATTCCGTAGTCCACACTAAATATCCTTGCTACAAATTCCCTTACAATCCTTTACTTCTTGTTCCCTAATCATCATCATATTTGCCATTTCTTATAAAACACATGTTTAGACTGTGAGTTATGCTATCTTGTTTCCTGCTTTTCTAGCATACTGTGGCCTCATAATTAATATTATTTGAATTGAACTAAAATAAATTATAAGGTACAAAATTAAAAAAAAATAATGACATAAAATAGAGTGGAATGGTATGAAATAATTTCCAGTGGATCCTAAATTTAAAAGAAAACAAAAAAGGATTTAGTAAGATAAGAATGTTTATGAGGAATAATAACTTTGTTTATGTATATGTTGATTTTCATGAGGTTGGAATTCATCCAAATGGAGAACTCATACAGGAAGTCGGGTATACAAGTGAAAAGCTTAGGGGTGAAATTCAGGCCATATACATAAGTTCTCATTAGCCTGCAAGGGTATAGGTGGTAGATGAAGCTGTTATGTGTTTGTGTGTTTGTCATCTAAGAATGTGTTGCAATTAAAAGCCAAGGAGATAAAAATAAAGCCTAAGATGGCACTCACATTTAGGTGGCAATTTTAATGGAGATCTACTTACTGGGAAATTTAAGAATGCATTTGTGTGTTTTGAAGGATTATATCTAATTTGCCAGTCCTAGTAGTCAAAGCTTTCGAAGGTCTAGGGCTATTTTCATGTTTCTTTCTTAGTAGTGATTATGAACCACAGTTTCACTAAAATTGCCATCCTGATATTCACTCTGCCTTTTTTTTCTTGTTTCCATGCTTCTTCTTTTTATAATACTCCACAAATAAATTTCTAATCTATCAAGAAGACAGGACAGCAAATCTCTGCTGCTGGGGACTATAGCAAGAGGAAGACCTCCATTGGCAACTATTAGCAGGAAATATCTTTGGAATCTGTCTTGTAATACACACAAATGTTCTCAGTGTTATTTTTTGTCTTTTCTCCAAACCTAGCTCAAAAGCCAACTTCTCCATAAATTTTCTCCACTCACTTAGACCTTGGTAATCTACCCACTTTAATAAATTGCATTTTGCACTTATATTTCCTTTTCTTGTTTGTTGTTAAATACCTTTTTGCTTATGTATTTTTAAATTTTTTTCTTTTTTTCCTGCCCAGATGTATTTTAAGCTTCTGGAAAGTAATTTTTGAGTCTTTGGTTTTCTAAACCCACAGCGTTGATCTCACTGAGTTGGATACCTATTTGTCACGTGCCTACTTAGTTATGTGGATACTGCTAGAGGACAAGTATATTAAGGTCTAAACATAGAAAATTCCTTTGGAAAGCTATCTCAGATAACATAAGGTACTAGAAAACAAAGTAAGTAAAAACAACAACAATGAAGTTAAATGGCAAGCAGGCAGTGGCCGCTAAATCATTTTGCAACAGTTTAGGTTACTAGATAACTTCACATATCTTTCTCTTATTTGCTATTGTTCCTGAGCCTTATTTCTTCCAGCCACATTATTTAACAACATATTTTATTTCCCATTGGAAGAACTCCCATAGCCTTACATTTTAATATATAAATATATTACAGTTTGGGACATAAGGCCTGGCACTTAGAATACTGTTGCTTCTTTTCCATTACAAGCATCAGAACCAGGGTAAAAACAAATGTTACTAACATGCTAAAATATTGAATCATATTGAAGGCCTCTTTCAATGAAAACAATCAAGTGCATGTATGTGAGAAAGAAAAGCTGACACCACAAGGTCCAAAGGATCTTTGAGTTAGCTGGTGGCAATTAATCAAGGCAATAAATAGCTTTCAATAAGCCTAAGTTGTATTAATGAGGTAAGGATTCCGGTTTTCTCTATTCATCGAATGTTTAGAAACATCATGAGTTGGGGAAAAGCCAGATGCTACTGGACTCAGAAAACAGTTCTGCTGCTGTGCTTCTTTATTTAAAAATTTTACACTCAAATTAAAGTCATAAGAATACCATGGCCCATTTCTCTTACGGCATCAAGAAAAATTTTGGTGTAGACTATGGTGAATGCTTACCCTTTATACACTTATCAATTCAAAGCTCCTATAAATTATAAGAAGAATCCAGATTATTATGATTCCTCTGTTGTAACTGCTGGCTTTCAAGCTTATCCCTAGAGAATCGTTTTTGCAATATTCTTCTAGCCTCCTCTGGCTCCTGTGTTCCTCCTTGCATCTAAAATCCATTGGTTATCATTGTCCCCAGACTGACACAACTGGTTCATTGTCCCTCTGTGGACACAGTAATTGTGCTTACTTCACTGTGTGTTGTTATTAACTTATGGGTATGGGAAATGACAGTGTATTTGGGCATGACTACAAAGGGAGAAAACATTATTCATAAATATGAGATGGAACAAGGCAATGCAAATTGATTATCAGAAAAATAATGTTGTGAATAATGCACCCGCAAAGTGAAAAAAAATATGCAGGTCCCTGTGATTGCTATACTCCCAATGCCTGATCTTACATGCTGTTTGGCTACCTTTGAAAATTTCGAGGGACAAAACTAAGAACAAAAGATTTAGAACACTCCAACAAGCAAATTCTTGCCAGCTTGTCAAATTGTACATACTTACTTTACAATTTATCACAGCTGGTATTCCTGACCTGACTCCAGGCTAAGAGTTTCAAGAGCAGTATGCTCCTATACCTTAGCACACTCACCTATAGAGATATTTTGATAGCTTCTTTGGAAAAGTGTATTGTGCTCAAAGAAAAATAACTAGAAGGTTTTAACCTTGTAAGTGCTTAAATGTAATTTATTTTCTTTACTTTCTTTTTATTTTGATAATTTGTTTTGTACCACATGGGGTTTTATGCTTTGCTCAGCTAGATTGTAAACTCCTGTAGGGTATAGATTTAATTTACAGTGTCTGGCAGAGTATCAGCTACCAAGTGTTACTATATGTAACTATGGAATGTTAAAGATGTAAAAAGTGTGACTCAGCCAGGGGTGGTGGCTCACGTCTATAATCCCAGCACTTTGTGAATTCCCAGCACTTTGGGAGGCCAAAGCGGGCAGATCACAAGGTCAAGAGATCTAGACCATCCTGGCTAACATGGTGAAACTCAGTCTCTACTAAAAAGACAAAAAATTAGCCAGGTGAGATGGCATGTGCATTCTCAAGCAGGAGAATCACTTGAACCTGGGAGGCAGAGGTTGCAGTGAGCCGAGATCATGCCCCTGCACTCCAGTCTGGCAAAGAGTGAGACTCCATCTTCAAAAAAAGAAAAAAAGAAATATGGCTCATTCATTTATGGAAAAATTCAACAATCATCTATTAGCCTCTATATGATAGACATGATGCTATAACCTAGAGAGGCAAGTGTTTTGAAAAAATCTACAGCCCATGGGGAATTTTTGTTTGCTTGTTTCTCTACAGATTTTAATATGTGCCAGGAACTGGTCATATGGAAGAATATGACAGTCATTATTTATATACTTGTGAAACTTGTATTCTAGTTGTGATGAACACTGTAAAAAATTGTAGATTTCAGATTTTAATTACAAATTTGTACCACAAATGAATATATAGAGCACTATGAGCATGTATCAGGAGAAAAGATCGAGTCTGGAGAGTTATGCCCTGAAGATTTTTTTTTTGAAAAGTGACATTTGAGTTGAGCTTTAGAGATTGAAAGGATGAATAGGTTACAGAAAAAAGAAGATTCCCAACAGAGGTGATAGCAAATGCAAAGATCCTAAAGAAAGAGGATGAAAAACATAGGGATCCAGAAGAAAAATGTCTCATGAGGCTGAGAGCTTTAAGAGATAGGGGTGGTAAATAATAATGTCATCATTGAAAATGCTGATAAAGAAATTTTTAAAGCCTATTTTTTAAATCAAATAAACAATAATTTTGTTTTAATCATGCTGGCAACATAATTATGAGCCAGTGTTTTCATATATTCTTACATATTAACTATTAGGATTCTGCCATTGTTATGAAAATATTTAGATTTAAATCACAACAGAATAGACATCATACAAAATGAGTAAAAACTCCAGATCTGCTCTATAAATTCTCACATGTTGGACTAGGCCAGGCTTATACAAACCAGCGTGTGCTTCACTTAACCAGTGCCTCTTTTTCCTTTGTGTCTTGCTCAGGCCCACCGCAGTATTTATTACACTGACTCCTGGCTGGCTTCTTTTAACTTCCATGTCACTGTCTACTTAAAACCTTCCTCATGCCCCTCTACTTATTGATTCTTTGGCCTCTCTCCTCCATTTAGCTAACTATAGGTAATTGGATTTCTGCCTTGGGTGTCTTAGCTTTCCTCTTGATAGTATCTTCTTTAACATTGTTACAAAAACTGGAAACATGGTAGCAGTTGATAGCATTTATAATAAAAGTAAACTTTTATTCAAACTATTAACAGTAATTACGGTAAACAGTTTTTTCTTTATTCTTGTTTTTAATTTTTCATAAAATGTATCATTGCAGTTCATCCTTAAGGATTAAAACAACCCAGTTTTCTTCCTGCTGCCTTTTTCTTCCTCAAGATGCAGTCTAAGTACACAGATGACTACACAGGGAAGTATTATTACTACTTCTGTCCTATAGCTGAAAAGTATAAGCCTTAGGAGAGTTGAGTAACTTGCCAAAGATTACACACTAAGTAGCAGCAGATCCATGGTTGAAACTAGACAGGCTGACTGAGACCATAAGCCTTGATCACAATATTGCCTCATTAAAGACGATCACAGTAAGTACAATCAACCCACTACAGGTGGTATGTGATAATTGTATAAATGTAAGAATTATTAAGGCATGTTGAATCCTTGCTTTATCAGTTATTAGCTTTATTACTCTGGATAAATTTCTGAACTTCTACGAGCTTTATTTTTCTTTAATAAAATTAAGATTTGAGATGTCACAACTGTAGATTTGTTATGCAGATAATATGAATGCAAACATTTAGTACTCTGCTTAGCACACAGTCAGCATTTAAAACTATTAATCCTTGGAAGTCTCCAAGGTAAATACAACACTTTAGTTTTTAGTACATTTTCTGTTGCTATATTGAATTAATGCATACGTTGCTAAAATTGTTCTTTTAATATACAGATTATTTTTAATAGCTCTTTCTTGTTATGAAGATGAATAATATTAACTCCCTTATAATATCACACCATAGATATAGTGCCCACATTTGACCACTATACCTACTGTCCTACTACATGAGTACTTTGAGTCCATTTTAGACTATTTTTCTCCAATTGATTGAGCCATGGCATAGATGTTTGTGTTTAATTATTGGGATATATTTTAAAATGAATCCTCTTTTATTATTTTACTGTATTTAATTGTATTAACTTTGTTCTACTATATACATCTATCTACTTATGTCTTATCTAAATCAAAATAACTTCAAATTAAAAAAAATTCTTTTGAATAACTTAATAAAACTGTTTTTTTCATTTTTCTATGCTAGATTGCATATATATAAATATGTATGCCTTTTTTGGGGGGGAGACAGAGTTTCACTCTTGTTGCCCAAGCTGGAGTGCAATGGAGCAATCTCTGTTCACTTCAACCTCTGTCTCTTGGGTTCAAGTGATTCTCCTCCATCAGCCTCCCAAGTAGCTGGATTACAGGCATGCACCACCATGCCCAGCTAATTTTTCTTATTTTTAGTAGAAATGGGGTTTCACCATGTTAGCCGGCTGGTCTCGAGCTCATGACCTCAGGTGATCTGCCCACCACAGCCTCCCAAAGTGCTGGCATCATAGGTGTGAGCCACTGCTCCTGACCTATATTGTTTTATAACACTTAATTAACTTCCTTAATATTCAAAACAATACTTCAGTCTGCATATATGTATCGTTATTTACTTGAGAAAATTAATATTCTAGGGAATCCAGTGAAGTCATAAATAAACATGGTTGGATGCTTTTGCCTTAAGGATCTTATAAACATTCTTGAAAGAATAGAATGATATCTTTCCAAATCCATTTCTCTTATCACACATCAAGCATCAGCTAGCTTCATGAATATATATATAGATTATCACTTATCTGAAATGCTTAGGACCAGAAGTGTTTCTGATTTTGGAATTTTTCGAATTTTGGAATATTTGCATATACATAATGAAGTATCTCAGGGAAAAAGATTCAATTTAAACACAAAATTTATTCATGTTTTATATAAATCTTACATAATCTGAAGGTAATTTTATATAATATTTTATTATTTTATTTTATTTAATTATTTTGAGATGGAATCTTGATTTGTTAAATCAAGACTGGCTAAAGTACAATGGCATTATTGCAACCTCCGTCTTCCAGTTCAAGTGATTCTCCTGCCTCAGCCTCCCATGTAGCTGAGATTACAGGCACTTGCCACTATGCCTGGCTAATTTTTGTATTTTTAGTAGAGATAGGTTTCACCATGTTGGCTAGTCTTAATGCCTGACCTCAAGTTATCTACCCACCTTGGCCTCCAAAAATGCTGGGATTACAGGCATGAGCCACCACACCCAGCCATATATAACATTTTAAATAATTTTGTGCTTTAAACAAAATTATATGTTGCATATGTTGAACTGTCAGAAAGCAAAGGTATCACTTTCTCAGTCACCCATCTAAATGATATGTGGATGTTTGACATCACTGTCATTCCTAGCTCTAAATTTATATACTACTGATAAGCAATCATTTTCTTATACTTTTTCAGACTTAAGTACTCAACAGTTTAAAAAAGACATGCTGTTAATAGAGTAAAAATAATGTGTTCAGAGTAACTAAGCAGCACAGCAGCATCACCTGAAAACCTGTATCAGCTGTTAAACAACCATAACAACAAACAGCACAGGCGTTCAGTATCTAACTACAATGCTGTGATTTGATTAAAAGGCTACTGTACAAAGTGTTTTATTTTGTTAAGTGAGAATAAACATCAGAAGTAGTTGAGGGAACAGGCAGTTGGTCCTCTAGGGATGAGGAGGCATTCTGCTTAATGTCTTTTTCTTAATGTTTCCTCCAGAGTCATCTGCCTTTTTAATAATGACTTTTGTCTCTCTTTGATTTCATAAACTAACATGATTTCTTTTTGTTTATGAAGGACATGCTGATCTAGTCCTTCAATAAGCCCATCACACATTTTCCCTGTGTCACGCACAGACACTTTTTCTACAGTTTAACATCTTCATCTTCATCATTACTATAATCGTAATTACCTTGATGGATTTCACCATCAGTCAATAAATAAATAACTTGAGACTCATTATCAATATGGAAAACTTCATGTCTACTTCTTCCAGTTTACTGATGGATTCTGAGGGTGTATTATTTTCACATGTAAGAAGGTCACATATCATTTTTTTCTCACTTGATATACAGAATCCTTCAAATTACTGCTTTTTTCATTATCATATCTGAACATAGTCACAGGCTAGAGGTCATGCCAGGCATACCTAACTGTACCTTTAGTCATTGTGTTACAAGCATTGACAGTAGCATATACGGCATCCTTCATGCTAAATGTCTTTAAAAGTCTTCTACACCCACACCTCTGTTTATTGCTGTCAGCATGATCTTCAAGATAGTATTTATTCTTTATTGATTTAAGGATACCCTGGTCACATGTCTGAGTTAATGAAGTCACATTTGGGAAAAAGTAGATGACATACACATATTTTTGATAAGAATTTCAACTGTATGATGAGCAGAACCAATGTCAAGGAATAAAAAAATAACTGGCAATAATCATCCAGTCAATCTTCCCGGCAGTGGCATGAGCTGCTGGTACAAAACGTTTAAGAAACCAGAGAAAATGTCCCTGGTGATCTATGTCTTTTTGTTAGCATAATAATTGACTGGTAATAAATTCACTCCTTAAAAAGAATGAGGATGCAAGTTTTTGCCCATCACAACTAGTTTACATTTATGCATGCCTGCTGCATTATTACAGCCCAACACAGTTATTCTATCCTGGGCATCCTTAATTCTTGGGGGCTGTCTCATCAGCTATAGTCATCAGCATTATAGACTTGTTCTGGTGTCACATTTTCATCAGTGATGACCTTAGCAAACTTGTCAGTTTCTTCACTGCTTTATGATCGGCAAATGATTTATCACCACAAATCATTAAAAATCTATTGCCATCTATTTTCTTAAATTTCTGCAACTAGCCTGTTGAATCTTTGCAGTTCCCTTTAATTTTTAGTTCATTGTGATAGATCTTTGTTTCGTGAGCTTGTGTTCACTGCTATACGGACAGGTCTACTCTTTCAATATACCGTCTTCATTTTTAGGTTTATGTAGCTTTAATTTTTTTTTTATCATTAGCTTCTTTTCATCACTTTCAGCACAGAACTCCAACAGTTTATCCTGTTTCATCAGGTCATATACAGTGATCATTCCAACACCATAATCTCCTATAAGACATGTCACATGCCATTGTCTGATTTTTCCAATAGCTTGACTTCTTGTGCTATAAACCTAAGTTCTTCCTCTTTTTCTTATTGCTGTTACCCATATGGGCCTCTCCAGGTCTTTGTGACATTTTTTAACAATGTTTTTTATACCACAGAACAGCGGATAAGAAAAAAAAACAACTGCAGTGACTGACACACGAAGGTTTTAACCACATGTGGGACATCATGGAGAACCTGCCACTGACACAAGTAGCCTGCACATGTGCCATTTTATGACCCTTTGTAGGTATGCTGGTGTGGGGGAATCTAGGCATGTGCAGAAAAAAGATATCACAGCTGTAAGCGGCTGGGAGAGCCAGTTTTCCCTTGGATATGCTGAATAAAATGTATATTGTGCACCTGCATTTTGACTTCAACCCGTCATGTGAGATCAACTGTGGAATTTTCTACTTGTGGCATCATGTCAGTGCTCAAAACATTTCAGTTTTGGAGCATTTCAGATTTTAGATTAGGGATCTCAATCTATATTTGATTAAGCAACCATTTTTCTTCAACAATAATAATCATATTATTTTAGTTTATATCAGGCTTCATGTTTCAAATGTTTTTGTATGTATCATGATGTTACACTATCACAAAAATTGTTTGAAGAGTTAAGAGATCAGGGAATTTAACTTCTCTGGGCCTTGGTATCTTAACCACGTTAAGTTAGTGTCAGCATCCAAAGAAGGAAAGCTCTCAAGGCATTTTCTTGCACTCATTGCTTTACTCCTTCACAAAAGGAAGGATTATAAACTGATAATAATCAAAGATAGAAATTTTAAAACACACACAAAGTTCATGCCATCTCTTATTTCTCTCTCTTCTGAATTGCAAGGGTCATTGCCTATTCCTACAAGGAATTATCTTTCTCACTCTCCCTTCTTCCCCCCACCCCCCTTTCACATAGCATGAGTATTAAGTTGATTCATAACCAAGCCTTTTGAAGGAAAAATGCAGTTCTTCTCTCTCTGCCTCATTCTTACTGAGGTTACCAGTGTAGTTCACCATCACAGGTTAGAGGAGATTCAAGAAAAAATAATTTCAGGTTTCAGGGTTTTTGACATTTTAAGAGGAATGTACTGCAGGTACTGAGGAGTTAGGGCATCTACCCCTTACAAAGATCACAGGTGCAAATAATGTTGGGGTTTGACCAGTGACCCTTAGTTTAATACATTAGTACTTATTTGACAAAAATTATGAATATTTACAGCATGTCATTTTATGACAGTAAATGAGTTTGCCACAAACTTTGGGAAATGTTTGTGCATACTAAGAACTTTTCGGTTTTGGAAATATTGAGGGATTGCGGGGGTTCTATAGTGTATTCACCTTGAGTTAATGAGGAGAGAGGTGGAAGTAGAAAAAAAGGCCTTCTTTGATCTGAAAAATAAACTGACCATCTAATTCAGTCCCCTAGAAATACCAATTCACATTCAACAATGCATTGTTATTTTTATTTCCTTTGCTTTAAACCTTTCACATGGAGATGGATGACAAAATTTTGGAGAAATTTCTGCTTTTCTAGTTTTGTGGAACAAAATGCTATGAAGTAGGTTTTCTCAAAAATTGATTTTTTTTTTTTTTTTACCATTTAGTTAGAGATCTAGGAAAAATATCTGTTTCTTGACTTCTAGTATAAACTTTGTTCTACTCTGATTTAGCTACCATTGTAGATTACACATTTTTTCTCATTACTTACATTTAGCGAACTGTTTCTTTCCCATGCTTAGGTAAATAGATTTTTGGTAGTAACTTTGAATTAACCTCAACTCCTCAGTGATTTTCTTTTAAACTTTATTTGGCAAAACTTGACCCTTTTGATTACCTCATCCATAATTAACTTTACGTTTGGCTTCCTTGCTATTGTACATCCTGAGTTTTTTTACTAAAAATAATTGTTTAGCAATTTATGATTAGCATGTATTATGTAAATTCATAATCTCTCACAGCATCCCATACTAATTTCCTTTATTATTCCTCTTCCCCTCTGCCTCCTTCTCCCAATTCTCTTCTTCCTCCTCCTCCTCTTCATCCTCTTCCCTCATCTCCTTCTTTGGAACATGGCTTATTTGTAAATTCTTCTTCCATAAAGGCTAGCCTTCTTTATCTTTGTAGCATAAGCATAAGCCACAGCTGTCTCGTATACCTGGCCCAGTTGTTCACACCTATCGTTCTCACAGTTTGGGAGACAAAGGTGGAAGGATTGCTTGAGGCCAGATGTTCCAGACCAGCCTGGGCAACATAGTGATACCCTGTCCATAAATTAAAAAAAAATAAATAGCCAAGCATGATGTCACATTTCTGTAGTCCTAGCTACTCTGAAGGCTGAGGCTGGAGGACTGCTTGAGCCCAGGATTTTAAGACTTCAGTGAGCTATGATCAAGCCTCTAAACTCCAGCCTGGGTGATAGAACAAGAGCCTGTCTTAAAAGAAAAGAAAAAGCAAAAAAAGATCCTGGAATATATAATAGACACTCAACAAATATTTACTAAATCACAGGATTTACATTTACTGAGCACTTTCTGTGTGCAAAGCTCTCCCATAAGTGCTTTACATTAGGTATTATTTTTAATTATCAGAAGAATTTAAACCTCATCTTGCACTATCTAAATTGTGCATTGTTTATAGAATATATAGTTTTGTTTCTTATTATAATATTGACATATTTTAAAACTAGCCTTTTCTTGATGAAGGAAAAAATTGGGGAAGAGAAGCTTGTTCATCTTTTTATCCTTAGCCCCAAGAACGCAACAGATGCTTATAATAATTTACGAATATATACTTTTTCAACTCAATGTTCTTTGATTGATCAGCTTCTATATAACAATTATTTAGTAATTTCCAACTTTAGTTTTTCACCTAGATCCCAGGAGTTTAATTACTTAAAATTTTTTTTTAAAGTTTATCCATAATTTTTGGAAGATTTTTGATAGTAAAAGACACAGGAAAACTTTTACAATTTTAGTATTTTATATTCTAAGCTAAGAGTGACCTCAGCAGAGTGAACTCTGAAGAAAAAGGGACACACGGGAAAGGATCGACAGTTATTTCAATTTTCATGTTTATTTCTCAGTGATTACTTTTCTGTTGAAGAACCGGAAGAATTTCAACTGCCCATAGCCACCTACCTACCATGGCTTAGCCACTTTGCACACATTGTAAATGCACATAATAACTGATACTCATTGAGTACCTTTTTGTGTCAGACTGAAAGATATTAAAATCTTGGTCTTCCAGTTTATCAGTGGCAGAGCCAGAACTATATCCAGACACTGTGATCTCAGAACCAGAAAGTCTAAATGCTGTATGATATTTTTTCACCCATAAAAATATAAACTTTATAACATTACAAACCATCATTTGTTACTGCTCTATCTTATGTAATTATAAAAGTTCTTGTCACATATTAAATGTTCAATAAATATTATATTAGTTTTATCTATCATGTATAAATGAGGTTTTATATATGACATCCTTTTTGGCATCTTATGAATGGCAACTATCACCCAAAGGACTCTGGTTCTTCCCTGCATTAAGTTCAAAATTTAATAAGTGAAACAACATTTAAAAAAAATCTGATTTCGAAATGTAATAACATAACTAATAGGATAGGTATACATATAAAGGGGAATTTATTAAGGAGTATTAACTCACACAATCACAAGGTCCCACACTAGGCTGTCTGCAAGCAGAGGAGCAAGGTCAGTTTGAGTCCCAAAGCTGAAGAACTTGGATTCTGATATTCCAGGGCAGGAAGCATCAAGCACTGGAGAAAGATGTAGGCTGGGAGGCTAAGCCAGTCTAGGCTTTTCATGTTTTTCTGCCTGATTTATTTCCTGGCCATGCTGGCAGCTGATTAGGTAGTGTCTACCTAGATTAAGGGCAGGTCTGCCATTCCCAGCTTACTGACTCAAATGTTACTCTCCTTTGACAATAACCTCACAGACACACCCAGGAACAATACTTTGCATCCTTCAATTCAACCAATTTGACACTCAGTATTAACCATCACAAGTCCACCTCTTGTCAAATTGAACCCATACACATCTCCAGAGATCATACATCATCTTCAAATAAAGACAATAATAAGGTCATAATTATGCCTAACATAATACAACTATCCTTCATACAACCGGAAACGCACCAGTTCCCAACCCAAAAGCTGTTACATAAAGTTAACAATACTTAAATACTGATATGAAGTCAATAAAACATGTCACATGATAAGGAAAAACAAAATAAAAGGAAGATATTTTATTAGTGCTAGTGTACACATGCACAAACATGTTTTTAACAAAAGAAGGATGAAATACTCATGACAGTACAGTCCTCATTTCCTCAACTGGTCACATGGTTGTAGCTAGCTTGTACTGATGACTACCTTTTTCTAATACCCATTTTGTATTCCCTTTGCCTTCAGTAAGCACCTCAGCTGGTGGTGTTTTTTTTGTTTTGTTTTGTTTTGTTTTGTGTGTGTGTGTGTGTTTTGTTGTTGTTGTTGTTGTTTTTCTAGTGGAGTGACCTGAAGGGTCTGGTCTATTTGCATTACTGCCTGGATTGAGCTGTTGTAGTTTCCCATTGACCTTAATCACAGGGCATGGTAATATTAAGAGATGCCCTAATGGATCTCCTGTATTCCATGCATAGTGCATACTTCTCCTTATCTCCTCTGTGGAGTAGTAGGCTGGTTTCATCTTGATAGTCTGGGTCAATCACCACAGCCAACACTATAACTAGCTTCTTAGCCTGTTGACTTAGAGGTAGGAGGACCCCAAAGCACCCAGGTGGCAATCTTAACTCCCAGTTTAATAAAATCATTGTTGTGTCTCCTGGTGACAGCATTCCTAACTCGGGAACTAAGAACTCTAGGCCAGCAGGAGGTAATGTTGTGGGAATCAGGAAGCAAAAATTTTACTAGTGGATTGGATCACTAGGGATGATGGTGAGTGGTGCCACTTCTACTTCCATCCCTTGATTCCTGGGGCTGGAATCCTGGCTATGGGAGAAACAGTACCATATATTGGACTCTGATTCAGAGCATACACAGAATTCTGGAGAACTTTGCCACAGCCCTACAAAGTATTGTCACCTAGTTGGCATTGTAATTGTGACTTTAAAAGGCCATTCCACTGTTCTATCAATCCAGCTGCTTCAGGGTGATGAGGAACATGATAAGACCAGTGAATTCCATGAGCATGAGCCCACTGCCACACTTCTTTAGCTGTAAAGTCAGTGCCTTGGTCAGAGGCAATTCTGTGTGGAATGCCATGATGGTGGAAAAGACATTCTGTGAGTCCATTGATGGTAGTCTTGGCAGAAGCCTTACATGCAACATAGACAAATGCATAACCAGAGCAAGCATCTATTCCTTGAGGACAAACCTCTGCCCTTTCCATGATGGAAGAGGTCCAATATAATCAACCTTCCCCCAAGATGATCACCCCGAGAAATGGTGCCATATTGAGGACTCCGTGTTGGTCTCTGCTGCTGCCAAAATGGACACTCAGCAGTGGCCATAGCCAGGTCAGCTGTGGTAAGTGGAAATGAATTTGCTGAGGGCATGTGTAACCTCCATCTCTGCCACCATGGCCACTTTGTTCATGAGACCCCTGGGCAATGACAGAGGTGGCTGGGGAAAGAGGCTGAGTGGTGTCCACAGAATGGGTCATCCTATCCACTTGATTATTAAACTCCTTGCCTATTGAGGTCACCCACTGGTGAGCACTCACATGGGATACAAATATTTTCAGTTCTTGACCACTCAGAGAGGTCTATCCACATACCTCTTCCTCAAATTTCTTCATCACCAATTTTCCAATCATGCTTCTTTTAAGTCCCTGAGCATCCAGCCAAACCATTGGTTACAGCCCATGAATCAGTATATAATCACACATCTGGCCATCTCTCCTTCCATGCAAAGTGCACAACCAAGTGTACTGCTCAATTTTCTGCCCACTGGGAAGATTTTACTTCACTGCTGTCTTTCAAGGATGTTCTAGAAAGGGGCTGTAGTGCTGTGACTATTCACTTTCAGGTAGTGCCTGCATATCATACAGAAACATCTGTGAATCAGGCCCTAGTCTTCTCTTCCTCTGTCAACTTATCATAAGGAACTTCCCATGTGTGCAGACTGGGGGACAGAATCAGTGAAGACTGAGGGACAGAAGGCAGGATGGCAGGAGTGGAGACCATGGGCATTTGAGCCACTTCCTCATGTAGCTTACTTGTGCCTTCAGGACTTGCTCGAGCCCGATCACATATAAACCACTTCCATTTCATGAGGAAATGCTGCTGTGCATGACCCACTTTATGGCTAGATGGGTAAGAAAGCACCCACTTCATGATAGGCAGTTCAGGTCACATGGTGAATTGATGACCCATAGTCAAATATTCAGTTCCCACCAAAGTCCAGTAAGAAGCCAAGAGCTGTCTCAAAGGAGAATAGTTATCTGCAGAAGATGGCAGGGCCTTGCTTCAAAATCCTAGAGGCCTCTGCTGTGATTCACCAATGGGGGCCTGCCAAAGGCTCCAAACAGCATCACTATCTGCCACTGACACCTCAAGCACCATTGGATCTGCTGGATCATGTGGTCCAAGTGGCAGAGCAGCTTTTACATCAGGCTGGACCTGTTTCAGAGCCTTTTGTTCTGGACCCCACTCGAAACTGGCAGTCTTTTGAATCACTCAATAAATGGACTAGAGTAACACACCCAAATGAGGACTATGTTGCCTCCAAAATCCAAATAGACATTGTGCCTCTTTCTTGGTTGTAGGAGCCACATGCAGCAAGTTATCCTTCACCTTGGAAGGAATATCTCAACAGGCCCCACACCACTGGACCCTAGAAATTTTACTGAGGTAGAAGGCTTCTGAATTTTAGTCAAATTTATTTCCCATTCTCTGGCATGAATATGTCTCACCAGTAAGACCAGTGTGTTTACTACTTCTTGTTCACTGGATCCAATCAGCATAATGTCATCAATGTAATGGACCAGTGTGATATCTTACAGAAGTGAAAAGCAATCAAGTTCTCTCTAAATAAGATTATGACACGAAGCTGGAGAGTTGATATACCCCTGATGTAGGACAGCAAAGGTGTATTGCTGGCTTTGCCAACTAAAAGCAAATTGCTTCTGGTGGGCTTTATGGACAGGAATAGAAAAAAAGTCATTTGACAAATAAATGGCCACATATTAGGTACCAGGAGACATGTTTATTTGATCTAGCAATGAAACCACATCTGGTACAGTAGCTGTGAGTGGAGTCACCACTTGGTTAAGTTTATGATAATCCACCATCATTTTCCAAGATCTACCTATGTTTTGCACAGGCTAATAGGAGAGTTGAATAGGGATGTGTGGGAATCACCATCCCTGCATCATTCAAGTCTTTGATGGTGGCACTCACCTCTTCAATCCCTCCAGGGATGCCATATTGTTTTTGATTTACTAATTTTCTAGGCAGATGCAGCTCTAATGGCATCTTACTTTAACCGAAGTACCAAAATGATGTTTTGTATTCTCCAGAATCAGCATCGGTTCAGAGCCAGTGTCCAGTAGTCCTAGAATTATCTGATCATTTTCCAGTGCATAGTTACCCTGGTAAAAGGCTGTAAGTCTCCTTGGGGGAGGATGGGAAAAAGATTGATGCATAAATTGTCAATAGTGTAGTGGGATCGTTTTTCAGGGGTACCTAGCCTCTCATTTATTCAAGGAGTTTTGGGTCTGTAAATTGGCTTAAGTCTGGAAATTGATTGAGGGATGATGATAGTCTGTTTTTATAGTTCAAATTAGTCTTTTGTCCATTCCACCTGGAAGTTTTCTGCTTTGATAATTAAGTAGAAAGGTAGTAGGCTTCCTATCAATTTCACTTCTAGGAACACCATAATTAATTAGCCAATGCCAGAGCTCTACATGAATCAGACTACGGCTAGTGCTCGACTTATGACCAAGGTCAGGACCACGGACCGGTTGTAACACGATTTGGTCTTAAGTTGAGTAGGCTATATGTGAAGTTGAAATGGTGCACGCGGAGATGGTAGTGCTGCCAGAAGCTGGTCCGCACTGTCGTACTCCCAGCTGGGCAACGTTTGTGCTGCCAGACGCGGAGCAGTCGTGGCTAGCGATTGTGGTCGTAAAATTGAATGGTCGTAAGTTGCATAGGTGGTAAGTTGATCAATACCTGTATTCTGATTGATTTGCCTCTGCTATCTATTATGGTAGCTACACCCATCTTGTCTTTGATTGTTGAGTACTACAACTTGGCCCCTGCCACTTCAGGATCCAATTACTTCAATTATATTTAAACTTTGTAGTTGAGTGATGGCAATTCCCACTGTTGGATCTGTCATACAGAGAAGAGCAATTACAGGGCTACTTAAAGATGCAGGTGCTGCCCTCACAAATCTATTTTGCAAAGTATTGGTCAAGGTTATTTCTTTTAGACCCTCCCACCTGGGATGCGTAGGTCTAAAGTAACTAATCCACTCCACCATCCTAATTTCCCTAAGCCTTGAGATTCATTCGTTTACATTAAACAAGGGGAGATCAGGCATTTCCAGCTTGCTCACAGTGGGTCATCTTTTAATGCATATTTCAGCTAACCAATCAAATAAACTATTAGAACATTTTTTAACTCCTTGAGCTGCAACATTAAATGCAGAATCTCTATTAAGTGGGTCCAAATCAATAAATTCAGCCTGATCCAACGCTATGTTCCTTCCACCATTATCCCACACACTTAATATCCATTTCTATGGCTGTTTTCCAGATTTCTGCTTATATAAACTAGAAAACTCAAGCAGTTCTTTTTGAGTGTAGGGCACCTCATCAGGGGTTACACTCAACCTCACTTCCGGGGCCTTCTGAGACTTAGTTATAGGTCTAGAAGCAAACAAGGGTGTTGATAATGGATCCTGAGAAGAATCAACATTATCTGCCTGGCAACTGCTACAGACAGTGTAGGGTTTATCTCCTCAGAAAAAGGTGAAAAAACTGATTGCAACATGGGTCAGGAAGGGAATGTTGTCACTGCTAGGAATGGGGAACCTGTTTCTTCTGGCCAAAATAGGTTCAACAGAGTTTACAAGATCAATGTTTACAGCTTCATCAGGGTCCTCCCACATATCCCCATTCCAAGTAGCAGGGTCTCATTTTTTTCCAATCAATTACCTCGCTTTAGCAGTAGACACCTGGCAAGGCTGTGCATGCACCTTTTGTTGCAGGTCAGCCACTTGCATGATAACAGCTTGTGTCTATTTTTCCACAATTTCAGCTCTTTCTATACTGGAGATAAGACTCTCAGTCAGGGCAATCTTAGCAGATTTGAGGCTCAGTATCTGCTTCTGAAGCTGGGAGTTAGAATCTCTTTGTTCACCATTTTCTTTCATAACTTTGTCCAGTGAACTTAGAAACAACCAACCAACTTTGTTATGTTCCTTGGTTCTCCACATATAGTCAAATGTATTATGTATACTTACTAAGCTCCTTGCCTCTCACGAGTGGTGAATCAGGAGAGTCAAATGCATTTAATTTGCATAACTCTCTAAACAGTTCACACTAAAGACTATCAGTGTTCTCCATACTATTAGAAGTAGAGTCTTTAGCATTTTGGGGTCTAATCATATTAAGCAGCCAACTCCAGAAACCCCCAAATTAACAAAAGAACTCCATCGTTATATTCTTTTCCTCTAGAATCACTACTGGTACCAAAATCTGTATTAGTCAGCATTCTCTAGAGGGACAGAACTCAGAAGATATATACATATATATCTTCTCCTATTAGAACTAATAGGGAATACATATATATTCCCATACATATATGGGAATTTATTAAATAGTATTAACTGACACAATCACAAGGTCCCACAATAGGCCATCAGCAAGCTGAGGAACAAGAAAGCCAGTCTGTGTCCCAAAGCTGAAGAACTTGGAGTCTGAAGTTCCAGGGCAGGAAGCATCCATCATGGGGGAAAGATGTAGGCTGGGAGGCTAAGCCAGTCTAGGCTTTTCCCATTTTTCAGCCTGCTTTATATCCCGAGCATGCTGGCAGCTGATTAGATGGTGCCCACCCAGATTAAGAGTAGGTTTGCCTTTCCCAGCCCACTGAATGTTAATCTCTTTTGGCAACACCCTTACAGACACACCCAGGATCAATACTTTACCTCCTTCAATCCAATTAAGTTGACACTCAGTATTAACCATCACAACATTTAAGCAGGAAGGTGACTATCAAGAATTACTTATAATGTAAAAAGTATCACAAATGCTGGCGGAAAATGAAAACTAAAGGAAACTTCCATTTGCTCAGGATGTGCATGTGCAAAATCTTCATCTTTCAAGGTCATTTGCTCTACAAACATCTTTGCTAAGATAATCTAGAGAAGGGTAATCAGTCCAGAAAAATATGTGCAGAAATGTGACAGACCCATGAAGAACTGTCTCCTAACAATGTCATAATAAGGTCACAATTTAAAAAACTAAATGTAAAGACTTTATAAAACAATTGCTTTTTTATATATATTTTTAATGTAGCTTCTTGTAAAGTATCCATGTCTATAACCAGCTGATTATAACATATAATTGAGCTAATGTTTCAATTCCAGTTTCCAAACAGAAAAACTTATAAAAAGTTTTAGAATACTTATGCAGCATCACAGTTGTGTATATTACTAAGTATTTTAAGGAATTAGATGTCATTCTTAAATTTAGTGAAAAATATTACTGTATCACTTATGGGGACTGCATATTATAAGAAGTATGTCCTAAATGAAGGTCTTGAATTAATTTTAAATACTTCTTTCCCTTAAAAATATTCATAATATTTCATGGGTTATACATTTTGTAATGATAGGAGATAAGGCTAAAGTTGTTACTGGTTACTTATTTTAAAAGTCCTAAGAACTATTAAGTCTCTCATATTTGTATGTCAATACACTTATAGGAAATGATTTTCTAAATAAAGCCAGATCCAGCAAGTTGTATATTTTAAAAAATATATTTGCTTTTAAACCATTTGTATATGTAGCAGTTATTTTTTAGATATAATCAGTAATCCAATAACCAGTTTTGTCCTTTAGACACTTTGAAGTCAGAACTCCTTAAGGATTTGTATTTCATTTACAAGTGTAATATGTTTGAAAATATAAAAAATTTCCCTTTCTTGAAATGATTTGTGTTAGAAAAGGAAATAAATGCTAATAAGAACACAGATGGGGGTAACAGTACCAGGGAAATAAACCTTGTGTTATTTTAGACTGTATATTCATGCAGTTTAAAGGGGAAAATGAGTTTAGAGGGACAGGAGCAATGTGGCAAAGGAAAAGCTTTATTTTAAAATATGTAATATTCTTACACACACACATACACAAACAAACACTTTTACACCCTATCTATTTATCTATCTATCTATCTATCTATCTATGCTTTTATTTCTTGAGAACTTTGAGGTGGCTAAACCAAAACTCATTTTGAAAATGGCCTATTGAAGTCAGTAAAATAAACATTAAATAATAATCAGCAAAATTATTTTAATTTTTATTTTAATTACATTAAAATTAGCCTTTAAAAATACAAGTAACAAAAGCAATTGTGTGTCAATCAGTTATAATCATTTTGAATTCAAAAGAAAATGTGAATCTTGAGAAAAATAATTCTCATAAAGCAATAAAAATATGATCACTGTAAAACAGGAATTTTTAATAGGGAGATATTCAGGCAAGAGGTAAAAATTGGTCTAGGGATGAGAGAATATATTAGTCTGCTCTCACAGTGCTCATAAAGACATACATGAGACGGTAATTTATAAAGGAAAGGGATTTAATGGACTCACAGTTCCAAATTGGGGAGGCCTCACAATCATGATGGAATATGAAAGAAGGGCAAAGGCACAGCTTCCATTGTGCAGGTAAGAGAGAGCATTTGCAGGAGAACTCCCCTTATAAAACCATCAGATCTCATGAGACTTCTTCACTATCATAAGAAGAGTACTGGAAAGACCCACTTCCATGATTCAATTACCTGACACTGGGTCCCTCCCATGACAAGTGGGAATTGTAGGAACTACAATTCAAGATAAGATTTGGGTGAGGACACAGCCAAACCATATCAGGGAGAAAAAAGAAAAAGAAATAAGGAAAAAATATACACAGATATTGCAATGGTTTTAGCTCTCTGGAGCTCAAAGCTACAGATAAGCTGTCATTCTTCAGTATTTAATATTTCTTATTAGTGTATCTAATTTCTTCTTATGAAATAGTATGAAAACAGGATGAGAACCACTGCTGAAGAGTATGTCAAAGATTTTTAAATCAAAAAAGGTAATATTTAAAAGCAAAATATTTGTTTATAAAAATTCTATTGATATTTATATATGTGGATTTACTAATTAGTAGTTGTCATGATATATCTCAGATGTTTTCTTAAAGTAAGCTAATTTCAAATGTAATCTCTAACAAAAAAATTTTTAGAAAACTGTGCTTTAAAATATAGAGAAGATAGATAGATAACAGATAGATCATTATTTAAAGGCAATGTTTCTCTTTTTACCTGGTTTCAGTGTGTTACAATATTTACCAACAGTCCCCCAAAGTCTTAATTCATTCCAACATTAACCCAAAAAGCCCATGTCCAAAATCTCATCTGAGACAAGGTAAGTCTCTTCCACCTATCAGCCTGTAATATCAAAAGCAATTTAGTGTCTTCCTAGACACAATGGGGATACAGGCATTGCATAAATATACCCATTCCAGATGGGAGAACCTGGCAAAACAAAGGGACTACAGGCCCCATGCAAGTTTGAAATCCAGCAGGGCAGTCAAATCTTAAAGCTCTGAAATGATCTCATTTGACTATGTCTCACATCCATCCACACTAACCTAAGAGTTGGGCTCCCACAGCCTTGGGCACCTCTACCCTTGTGACTATGCAGGGTACAGCTTCACTCTGGCTGCCATCATGGGCTGGCACTGTCTGTGGCTTTTCCAGGAGCACAGTGCAAGCTGTCAATGGATCTACAATTCTGGGGTTTGGAGGATCATGGCCATTTTCTCACAGCTCCACTGGGCAGTACCCCAGTGGGGACTCTGAGAGCTCTAACCTCACATTTCCCTTCCACTCTGCCCTAGTACAGGGTCTCCATGAGGGCTCCACCCCTGCAGAAAACTTCTGCCTAGACATCCAAGTGTTTCTATACATCTTCTGAAATCTAGGTGAAAGTTCCCAAACCTCAATTCTTGACTTCTGTACTGCCACAGGCTTAACACCACATGGAGGCTGCCAAGGCTTAGGGCTTACACCCTCTAAAGCCATGGCTCAAATTATAAGTTGGCCCCTTTTAGCCATGGATGGGATTCAGGACACCAATTCCCAAGACTGCACAAAGCAGCAAGGTCCTAGGCCTGGCCTAGGAAACAATGTTTACCTCCTAGGCCTCTGGGCCTGTGGTGGGAGGGGTTACTGAAAAGGTCTCTAACATGCCCTGGAAACATTTTCACATTGTCATAGTAATTAAAATTTGATTCCTCATTACTTATGCACATTTCTGCAGCTGGCTTGAATTTATCCCCAGAAAATGCGTTTTTCTTTTCTATTGCATCATTGGGCCACAAATGTTTCAAACGTTGGCTCTGTTTCCTTTTGAACGCTTTGCTGCTTAGGAATTTCTCTCTCCAGTTACCCTAAATTATTTCTCTCAAGTTCAAAGTTCCACAAATCTCTAGGAGACAAGCTAAATACCACCAGTCTCTTTGCATAGCAAGAATGACCTTTACTCCATTTTCCAACAAGTAGCCCATCTTCCTCTGAGACCACGAAAGCCTGGACTTCATTGCCCATGTCGCTATCACCATTTTGGTCAAAGCCATTCAGCAAGTCTCTAGGAAGTTCCTAACTTTCCCACATTTTCCTGTCTTCTGAGCACTTTAAACTGTTGCAACCTCTGCCTGTTACCCAGTTCCAAAGTCACTTCCACATTTTCTGGTATCTTCATAGCACTCTCTGCAGTACCAATTTACTATATTGGTTCAGTTTCACACTGCTATAAGTAGCTACCACACTCTGTGTTATTCATAATAGAAAGAGTTTTAATTGATTCACAGATCTGCATGGCTGGGGAACCCTCAGGAAACTTACAATCATGGCGGAAGGAGAAGCAAACATATCCTTCTTCACATGATGGCAGGCCAAGCAAAGGGGGAAAAATCCCCTAGAAAACCATCATATCCTGCAAGAACTCACTATCATAAGAACAGTAGCTTGGCGGTAACTGCCTCCATGATTCAATCATCTCTCACCAGGTCCCTCCCATGACACATGGGGATCATGGGAACTAAATTTAAGATGAGATATGGGTAAAGACACAGTCAAAACATATCAGAGCCTTATTTTATTCTTTCTATAAATGCAAAGTTTTAATATATTCCTTTTCTGTAAAGAATTTGGGACTCATCAAATTTTTTTGAATTTTTAAAAATAGTTGACCTTCAGTAGTTAGTTAAGTGAATCTCAACAGCATCTTCGGTACTGATACAAATACACCTACCCAGAAGACACATGCGTGCACATGCACGCGCACACACACACACACACACACACACACACACACACACACACATTCTAGTCAGTGTCTCTGAACAGTACTTTCAAAATGTTTCTTTGCAATATTTTTTGTACTGAGTTGAATAATTTTACAATACAGTTTGAGGCAAAAGTTAATGTTGTCACTTATAATATTATTTTATCTCTTTACATAATATTCTGTATTCTAGTGAATAATCCATCATCAGTCCACTGCCAGTCTATTCCCTAAAGGTTTTCTTACAAAGGTCAACATTAGAGTGCAAACAAATCAGTCTTTTGATTTTGCAGCCCTATTCCCAGGAGAGGGCAGTGAGGCAAAATAATAGAAAATGAAATTAAGAAATAAATACTAATGGCATCAGAAAATGTAATGCCATATTTGTCTTTGTAGCTTTTTTTAGTCTCACCAGTGATATTCCTCAATCTATTTCCTTGAGTTATTTATACATAAAAATGTACATCTCTTTTTCAGGCATTCAATAACTTCAAAAGGTATTCATCTATATCCTGAAGGTCAAATATGATGTAAAAACTAACTGTCTAAATCAATGTGCTAATGCTAAGGCGTAAATGGCTATTAAAACTCATGACCTATAAAAGGAATAAGCACCCCATGACCAAAGAATCTAAAAGGTAAATATGAAATGAAAGTAAATAAATCACTCTGACTACAAATAGTTATGCTTTAGAAAGCACAGTGCACCTGATAGTCTAGTTTCTGTTGGTAACTACAGTAAAGAGTTCTATAACCTAAATGCTTGAGGGCAAATAAAGTTTAGTCCTTAAGCAACCATAATCTTCAGGCTTCACGTATAATGTACATTGAAACAGGTCATTCTCTCCATAACCCTTACCATCTACGGTTGCCTTTCCATCAGCGCATAGCTGAGAGATGGCCATTTGGAGCCAAGAAAGAGAGGAAAAGAGAAAAGTTAATGAATTGGTAAATGCTTTTTAAGAAAAGTGGAGAAAAGTTCTGCGCAAATGATGCCTGCTTTGTAATAAAGTTTTCCCTTAACTGTAATTGAGAAACAATGTTCTGATTATAGCTCTAGCTCAAGCTAATGTTCCATGTATAACCAGAAAATTAATTCTATCTGGAACTTGAGACTGTACATGTAGCCATCCCTTTGAATAAATAGCTATCATAATATCATATATTCTAGATCAGGTCATATTGCACCTTACAAAGAGAATCAAGCAGCTAAATTTGTTCCTTTGGGATCACTTTAGGTATATAAACTCTTCAAAAGTATCTGCTTGCTTTGGAAATCCTTTTTTCTCCCTACATGCATTCACATGTCTTAGAATATGCTCTTCACCAAGCTGGCTGCATCCAGGAACTTGCTGTGCTTCTAATAATTACTCACCTTGCTGCTGTTCAGCTTCAGAAGAGAAAACTGCTGTGTAGAAATAGCTCTACTAGTCTGGCATAGAGAATAAAATCCATTTTTTTCTGACAGCAATCTCCCCCTTATTGTAAATTTTCAGTTAACTTCTATGAAGCTTACTATAAAAAAAATAACATGAAGAATTTGTATACATAATATATTTTTCTCAAAAATTGTTAATAAGGAGGCCAATAAACTTTTAGGTGCATGAGCTTCCTAGAGTGTCACTGGCCTGAGCTGGCCTAGAAAGACTCAAGTTGGCACTAACACTGGATAGGACAGCTGTTCCCATTTCTTCCCCTGAAGGGGTCCCATGCCTTTCCTGGCAAAGAAAAAGAACTTGGCTGGCAAAGAAAGAACTACACTTACATAATGCCAAAATAACCAGGTAATTATGTTAAAAACAAAAATAATTCACAAAAGGAAATTGGCACCATAAAATGAAATAATACCGCTTAAATGAAATTAATGGTTTGTAACACAAATCTTCAAGTTAATCAATCATGATAAATACCTAATATAGTAGAAATCTTCACATATTTCGAACTTTATCATGCTGTCAATTATGAAGATGCTTGAAAATATGTTTGATTTTTTTCAGCCCATTGCATTCTTTAAGCTTGATGTGAAAATGAAATTAACCAATATTTTACTTATTCAATAACTATTGATTTAGTGCTTCCTGTATGCCAGAGCTTTGATAAGGTCAAAGAACTTATAAATGCAAAAGATTGACTCTTGATTTAAAAGATTCTTTTAATTAACTATCCTAGGATGTTTTATGGACATATCATACCCTATGTATATACCTTTCTATAAGAATAATACGAATTGCCTATTAACCAACCTGATTTATTTGCACTGGCAGATAAGAAATCAAAATGAAGGTCAAACTCATTTGCAGTATATAGACTGACACTTGTCATATTTTTTAAATTCAATATTTGTATGTGAAATAACTCATCTGAACAAGATAAACATGGTAATGAAATAAATCCCATAGAAAACATATCCTGGTTAATGATGGCTTATTATGGTTTTATCCACAAGCATGGAAATTAAATATCAGTATAGTTTTAAATTAAAATGTATGTAATTCACTTTTAAAAGAGTACAAATAAGTATATAGTTAATGTATTTTTTATAGTGATGCACTGTAACTTAGGATGTTAATCAAAACTTAAAGTGATATTCTCAACATGTATGTTTAGAGAAGCTACTACATGTATAGTATTATGTTAATTTTGGAATCACAGTTTTAACTCAATAAAAATTGACTACAAAAATTACATAGCTATCACTTTAGAATTGAAATAGCAAATGAAATGTTAATATTATCCAAAAAAATATTACAAATTATGTGTGTACTATTGTTGAAGCCTTATGTCAACAGAGTTAAAGGGAAGTCTGATTCTAAATTACTACTCTAAAAGAAAAAAATATATTAACAAAGATTTGAGATGCACGAAATCTTCCCCAAAAACAATGTCCCCATGTTCCTGGAGATCAGAATATCCAGCTAGTCAATGTCTTCTAGGAACTGCAATAGTTACTAGTGCACAAAGGAATTAAGATACTTACACACAGAGTTTCTTATACAGGTAAGATACTTTCATTAGACTTATTCTTAATTTTTGTTTACTTGATCATTTCCTTTCCAATGCCATTCTTTTGATATCTACTATATCAATAATATTCTTGATATAAGAAGATAGTTATATATTCTACTATCAGTCCCATTTTAAGTCACAAATATAAATTTTCCAGATATCCTAAGTTTACAAATATAGCTCTGAGTATTCTATGAAACATTTCAATCTATTTATTTGTTTAACAAACAAATTTATACAATAGTTTTATGTCTGATACTGTCCTAGGTTGTAGTGATATAGCATAGGACCGAATAGAAAGCTTCTAATCTCATGTAACATATATTATTTTGCTTTAAGAAGATGCGTTTTTAGCAAACTTTCTTATGGTTGTCTTACTTTTTCTACTGGAAAATTTATCATTTTAATTTTTATCTGCGAATATAGTTGCATTAATTTCTTGCACTATTTCTTGCAATTGCAACTGGTTTGACATTTCTTCTGTATGAAAGACTAATACTGTCTATTCTAATCAACCATTAATTTTTTCTGAGCTGCATTCCTCTCCAAACATTCAGCTCTGTTTATGGAGGGCGCTATGTTATGCTCCCTTATTCTCTGGTTTCTGGCAAAGTTTGGGAATAAGAGGCTTTGGCAGAGGATTAGAGTTTGGAAGAAAGAAAGAAGAGAGAATATTTTTTCTCCTCTCTCTGTTTCTGTGTCATTTCTGGAAATGTTACTTCCCACACATCTCCTGCTTCCACTGGCCTCCTCTGCACTCTGCTAAAACCAAATTCTTCAAACAACCTAGGAATAGTTGTGACTTTCTGTTGTTGCTAATTTCTAGATTCCCTTAATATCCCCTGTTTGGCTTTTTAATTTCCTGTTACCCATGAAACAAATGTTTTAAATTAAAGTCCATCAGCGTGAAGAATCTTGAGTGGTGTTGGTTTTCCTGGTTGGACTTTTGTCAGATATACCTTTGAACTTGATAGAATTCAGAGCTACTTGATTGCTGATTCTCTCAGAAATAAATTCTCCTAGCTCCTCGTAACAGTATATAACACAGACCAGGAAATACACTTACAGTGTAACTTTTGAAGAGACAGCAAAGTACTTCCTATGTACACAGGTCTTTTTGCAAGCTTTTAAAAAAGATATATAAGTCTGCAAGTGTTTGGTGATTAGTCAGACTAGAACTGATAGGAAGACGGAATAGATTCTACTCACCTTTCATCTATTTTAGACTTCATTTTTATGACTATTTACTTGACACCATCTATTTTCTTTCTCTCCTGGATTACTGATCTCAGTACACACACACTCACTCACCCCCACACGCCCATTTGCTTTACTATCTCTCACTTACTAAAAGCCATCTTTACTTCCTGCTAACCTTCCACTTCCAGCATCAACTTTATATGACGATAATTCCCCAAAAGGTTTTCTTTACTCTTCAACCTCTGCTTTCTCAATCCTCATTATTTCTTCAATTCATTCCAGTTGGGCTTAAAGTACTAAATTTATCTTGCTTTTATGAGATTATACATTTCTTGGTATTACTGTCATCATGTATTTCAGCCTTTATTGCTTATCTTTCTCCTTTATCCAATGTTTACATTTTGAACCTAGATTGCAGGCCTGGAGTCATTTTCTTTAACATCAGTATTCTCCCCACAAATGACCTCACCTAATCCCACACTTTTCTTTATTATCTATCTACTGATGGTTCTCCATATTCATCCCTTCCCTCAATTCTAGACTATATATCCTACTTAACATTAGCATTAGGAAAGCAAACTGGATTAAAACGTAATGTGCTTAAAATACCTTGACTCCTTTCCTCTACCTCATCCCTCAATCTATCTCAGTAAATGCCATGACCATCTACTAGTTGTTTGGGTGAACACCTCACAATATACATGGATTCAACACTCGCAAACAGCACACACATTCCATTAGAAGCTCATGTACTTCACCTACATATTATAGTCAGATACAGTGACTTCCAGTTCATCATTTTTTCTCTCGTCATTTCTCACTACCTTAGTCTTCCCAACTATTTTTCCCAAATTTCTTCCTTGTTGTATGATTTATTCTCCCACAAGTTTTTCTTGTCATATTTTACATATGAGGGAGCATCTGATTTCTTTCAACATGGTCGTAAACTAACATGGGTGGCTACCTCTCACCCCCAAAATCAACCCTGCAGAAATAACATAAAAGCAAGTAGAAAAAATAGATCTGGGGTTAGCACGACCAGTTGGGGAAAAGAAGAAGCTAACCAAATCACTGGAAAAAAAAAAAAAAAGCTAAAGGAAGGGATGTCTAGAGAGTATTTTTAATAACTTCTGGATTTTTAATAACCTCTGGATATATGGATGATATGTGTATCTAGGAAAGATCTTGAAAGAACTTAAGCTGCTTTTACGTCTGGCTGCTTGTGAAATTCTGTGCAAGTAACTGACTGGGCAGATTTGGAAATTGCCTGCCTGAGCTTTGAAGGCAACACCCAGCATAAACAGAGCTTCAAAGACAGGTGGAAAACTATCAAGGGTAACAATATGTGCATAATAGGAGTCTCAGAAGGGAAAGAGAGAGTGAAACAGTTAGGAGAACGTTGAGAAAACCATGGCCTAAAATTTCTGAAATTTGATGAAAAATATTAATCTACATGTCTGAGAAGTTTAATGAACTCTATGCTATACCAATTCAAAGAGATCCACACCTAAATACATCATAATCAAGCTATGTAAAGATAAGGGAAAATTCAGAACGTGTCAGTAGAGAAGTGACTCATCACATACAAGAAATCCTCATTTAAACTTACAGCTGCTTTCTCATAGAGAAAAACCATGGAAGACAGAAGGCAATAGAAAAATGTATTCACAGTGCTGAATGGAAAAAGTTCTTAATCAAGGAATCTGGTATGGTTGTATTAATTAGTTTGACTCTGCAAATTTTATGCTATTGTTTGCAGAATCAAATAAAATCATGCTCATTAACTTTTTTGTAAGTCAATCTCCAGGCACTGGAGGTATAGCAGAATAATGAAAGAAACAGTTTCTGTTCTTGCAGATCTTACATTCTAGATGGAAAGCAGACATTAAACAACTAATATCCCAATTATATAATTAAAATTTAAAATATATATTAAACATATGAAAAATAGACCATTATTAGGTCTATTTTAGAGCTAAAATATTAGCCATTATTAGGTGTAACAGAAGGCACTGAGCTGCTTTGGTGTTTCCTATATGTCTTCCTTAAGAAAATGATGTTTGAACAGAGTTGTGAAAGGTGAGTACAAAATGTTAGTTCTCCCCCATGTTCAACATTGATTTACTTATCTGTAGGCTTCACGTGGCTGAGCTGTGTGTCTATATCATTTACTGATATGGCTTCAGTGCCCCTATTCAATGCTTTTGCCCAATCGGTATTTGTTAAATAAATGAGTGAACTTTTAATTCAGCTGACTATAATGCATGCAAGAATTTTTATATATGAGTACATACAAACAGAACTGTCTATGGGGGAACAATAAGGAATAGTTCTGAGGCTTACATTGTATAACTGATAAGGCATATTTAGAGTCATGATGAATATACCAATATTTATGAAATGGCCAGTGAAGAAAATAACCTTAATACTTGCTTTTCATTAATACAGATTAAAGGCCATAAATCATTCTTTCATTAAAGGTGCTATTTTTGCATTTCTTTGTATTATGGACAAGGGGTGCTATTTCTACCTATTTATCAGTATATATTATGTCTGATAGGTAGGAAAATATGTTTCTGGCATTTTAAGGAAATTTTTTAAAAAACGTTTTATTTTACTGTTTCTTAAAAAAATGTGACTGTGTTGTTTGTATAGCATTATATTTAGGCAAGTTTATCACTGATAATTACAAGTAGGAATGGCCAAGCTGTTGTGTTTACAGCAACATGTCCATTATTGCTAATACGATGTAACTGACTTTTAATGAGTCTGGCAAATTTTATAAACAAGTATGCCAGGCACATCCTTTCATTACTGCCTAAGACTCATTAATATGATTATTTTCTCAAACATCTTGACTGACAAGTTAAATATTACTGCCATACTCACGTGGGCTGTAGGAACACAACAGTAAAGGGAGTAGCTCTTTCTTTGGCTCTAATTAACCAGGATATATTATCTTACTTTTGTTTTCAAGGTATTACATGCTTTTCAGTTTAAAGTGAATATGCAATTGGAAATATATGTTCTCTGTTTAATCTCTGTGTGCAGAGATAGTTATTTCCTTGGGGTATTCAAGATCTCCTCAGTCACAAATAGATTTTATGCAATCATATGGTCCAAAGATCTAAAGCTGTGTTCTTATAAATAAACAATCTCTGATCTGCTATGATACAGATGGCAGATGGCAACATAGTTGTAGTGAAAGGGAAATGAAAATTTAGCTTTAGTCTATGATTGAAAATGTCTCATTTAAAGATCACTGTTATACAGGATATACCAAAGGACAACTTTGGAGCAATCAATTCTCTTGTAATCAATAAAATAATGCATCTGTAACATATTGCTTTCTTTATTACAACCTATAAGAAAATACATGATATTTAATTAGCTTCTTTGTTAAATATGAAATTGCCAGCTTATTAATAAAAACAGAATGAATAGTAAACATTGAATATATATATGAACAAATAGAGTAGAATAGGTATTAGAAATTTGTACATTTCTAGCATTTTGCAGTGAAAAAATTGAGGAAAGTAGAATTGAATGACTTATGCATATCACCTAAAAAATCATTGCAAGAATTGTGGCAGAATGTCATTTCCCTAAACTCTTCCTTGCCATTCTTCTTTCCATTTTAGGAATAAGTTAATAGTTATAGATTTTTATAAAATATAAAATATATTTAATTCAAAGCATGAATGTACATAATATATTATAAGCAAAAACTTATTTAGTTTTATACTTACTATCAGTGGTACGGGCTGCTCTTGAAGGGTTTTAGCCAACCATAAACATAATTTGTTTATAAATGGTCAATATACATGAAACCTAGTTTGTGTTTTCTGTGCATACACAGTTCAAGACAAGTCACCTCGTACTTCCTCAACCCTACAACCAATCCACTCCAAATGTGTCTCCAGCATGAACATTCTGGAAATATAATTGCTGTTTGTTTAAAGAAAATAGGCTGATTAAATAAAGAAAATAGGCTGATCAGAAAAAAGCCAGTTGAATTTGAATGGACCTTAAAAATAATTCCATTCAACATACCCCATTTACTGATGAAGAAATCTGCCTCTTGAGTTTTACTATTTCTTCATATATCTGTCATAGATTATATTCCCTTTGGTTAAAAATTAGAATTTGTTTGACTAAGTCTGTTTAATAAAATTAGTTAGATCAGTTTTATCACCAAAAGAGAAACCTCCTGTTTGTTTTTCTCCATTTTTGAGTGTGGACAGAATGATTTGCATATGAGACATATGATGGATTAATATGTTGTGTTAATCACTTTCAATTACTAATAGTAGGTGAAATTTACTGTCAGATACAAGTCTAAGCATGTTTTTGTAGATGGCATTATTTAGTCTTATGAACTATGTGAAATCACTTCACAATCAGGTTGAAAATCTGTCAGATTGTTCTTATTTAGTAATAATAATAGCTAACTTGATGCATCTATCAGTATGACCTCTTCATATATTAACTATACATATGCTAACTAAAGTAATCATTAGAGTAATACTGTGAGGTAAACTATCCCCATGTAAAACTGAGAAATCTAAGGCACAGAAAGGTTAAGTGGTTTGTCCAAGATCTTCTAGCAAGAGCACAGCATTGCCAAATTTCAAACCACACTTCAAATTTTAATGTTAGGGTTAGTCAGTAACACTTTATTATGCTAAAATCCCATGGTCAACCATCATTTGCAGCCCAGCTACAATAGTGTAGAGCATACAACCAGCAATCATCAGGGCTGGTAAACCCCTATTTCTATTACATTGTAATTGAATCATCTTGGATTAAGCACCTTCCCTATGTATAACATGAAAACAATTTTGATGACTGAATAAGATTTTCTTTTATGTAAACAAGCCTAGCAGTGTCAAGCACATAGTAGTTTTTTCAATAATGATTATTCATGTTAGACCATAATACACATTTGTACAAAAGGAAATTAAACTGATTGGATGGACCTACTCAACTGTTTAAAAGAAAAGATGTTGAAGAGAAGTCATATACAAAAGACATGTAAACAATTAGAGGGATGTTGCATGATAAAAACTGAATGTTGAAGCCACACCTTATGTTTTTCTACTCAAAACCTATCTAGTGTATCAGGTCTTTAATAAAAGGTGGTTAAACTAAACCGAAATCTGAGAATCATGTATGTAGATTTTGTACGTGTAATACCCATATTCAAGCAAGCAAATGAAAACCTCAGTACATGTATTTTGGTACAAATCAGGACAGGCCGTTATTCAAGCAGACTTAGACATACCTAATGGAATTAGTTTTTCTCTTTTTTAGGGCAGTCAGAAGACATTCCTCAGTCTTCACAGAAATCTGGATTCTGGATGTAGGCAAAAACTTCAACCTTAGGGCCACTGGGGCAATAGGAAGTCAGCCTGGTTTTGGACTCCCTGCTATTCTTCATTGCACAATGCTAGTGTTGTCACTGCATTTTCAGAATCAATTAACTCCTCAGTAGTACTTACATCGTTTTAAGCAATTGCTTTTTCCAAATGCCAGGCAGAAGTCAGACTTTCATAGTCTGTCAGGGAGAAGCAGGGAGAAGATAGAGGGAAGGAACTCCCTTTTTCAGTGGCCTACTTTTTCTCCATCTATATGTTATTTCACTTCATAGGACTAGAAAAGAATAAATGTGCAAATGAATTTTAAATTACAAGTTACATTTTTCTTACACTTAACCTTTACAAAGTTCCGCAGAAACCAGTTAATTAACCCAATTTGTGATTGAAATCATCGTGCTGAGCTTCCATGTAAGTACGTTTTTTCTTTTTGGAAGACCAAGTTGTTCTTGTCCTACAACTTAGAAATCAAAATATATATAAATATATTCAATTTTACATTTTAAATACCTTCAGTTTTTCTTTAATGTTTTGGTCATTCACCTAGTTTTTCTTGTTTACATTTTCCCTTTAAATAATCAACATTTTCTTATAGTCAAATGTAATAAATATTTTGTTTTTTTGGTACTTTTTCCTAATGACTGTTCTGATAAAATTTTTTCTTATGATTACCAAAAAGATCAACTTGCTTCAGTCTATCATTTTACATATGAAAATACTTACGCTCACGGAATTTAAATGATTAGCTTTTGCTCATCAAGTTAGTTGGCTAGTTAGATACGTAAGTTGGATAATGGCAGAGCTCTTAATGACAGCCTAACTCCCATCTTTTTACTTGGGTAAAATTTATCAAAATGTATCAAATTATTACTAAATCATAATAATTTTCTTAAATTATAAAATATATTTATTCAAAATGTGAATGTGCCATTGCTCTCCTTATACAATTTGCACCATATGGCATTTTGAGGTTTTACATTTTAATCCTCTTAAAAATAGCAAATTGTGATTATCAAGATACATAAGAGTAAAATGTGATATATACAATAAACTCTAAATCATTATATGTAATTTTACTGAGCACATGTAAAAAATATTTTCCATGGTGACTTGATGAAAATTATGTTGAACTACTTATATGAGTATATAAATAAAAAATAAGTTGATTAATAATAGAATATCAAGGGGTGTGTGTGTGTGTGTGTGTGTATCCTCTATAATCAAATAAATGAAAATTGACAAAATTTTTTTTAGTGTTTCTATCAAATGTATCCAATATTCACTTGAAGCTTGATCAGATTAAGTTAACTTTTCAGCAAATTCTTTGGAATTTCCCCATTTGTCTTAAGTAACTGCTCTGGTAAAATAAATATTTTGCAGGAAAATCTTGGGAGAACAAAAATGAAAATGCAAAAGAAGAGCAGGAAATTGTCAAGTATAAATTTGTATTGAAGGTTATCAAGCTACTTTCTCCTTATTTGAGGATGGTATAGGTCTAAGGGAATTAACATCTAAGGACAATTTAAAAACTAAATTCCCTTCAATGGGGTGTATATTATTTCAAAGAGGATAATCAGGTGGATGATAATTGTGGTCAGAGAAGTGTGAGAAATCTTCTTCCTTTTGGAAATAATTTCACTACTTGAAAAGAACATATCTTCACTTGAACTGAATACTGTAGAGGAATTAGGCATCTGCTCATGTAGGGAACCTGAGGGATGTTTAAATAAACTGGAAATGGCTACATGTTGGTAGATGATATGGTACAGGACACCTGTGATTAGTGCATACGGTTAGCCACAGGTGTACAAATAAAATCATCCAAAGTGAAAAAATCCAATATGACTTATTTAGTGACATCAGAAACCATATTCTGTGTTTGTAATCTCATATTCTGCTTAAACTGAACAGATACAGAAAGGTGTACAACTATGATTTTATAGCATGAAATTTTTTAGGTAACACTGTATGTTTATTACGGAAACAAAAAATTGGTTTTCTCAGCACGCTTAACTGTCCATAGTAGTTATTAAATAAATAAGGTGAGAATAAAAGATTAAGCACATAAGTAGCTAAAGTACCTTAAAACCACGTATGTTAACCTGACAACTCATCTTCAAAATTTAAAAAGCAGGAGTTGATGGAAGTTATGGGAGAAATAGGAAAGTGTACAGATGTAGTTGGACATTGTAATATGCCTTTCCCAATAGCTGGGGGAATAAGCAGAAAAAAATTAATGGGGATATTGATAATTTGAAAAACAGTAACCAAATTTATCTGATTGATCTGTATAGAAGTATAACATAAGTCTACAGTACGCATATTGTTTTCAAGTACTCATGACTATTTACCAAAACACACACACACACACACACACACACACACACACACACACACACGGTAGACAAAAGCAAGTAGAATTAATCTGTGGTTATAAATGGCACAATGGCAAGCTTGGAAGGAACTGAGGAAGAAGGGGCACAGGAGGTGCTCTGGAGTGCCTAAATGTTCTACATTTTCATCTGAATAGTGTTTATACAATGACACACAAATGCAAAAACTCATGAATTTGTGCAAATAAGATTTGTGTGATTGCCTGTATGTGACTTATGGCACAAATAAATAAATAATATATATTTAACAAGAATCTAGGACTTCAGTCACATTAATAGTTTTATGTACTGGAACAAGCTTTTTCATCTGCCCCCAATTTCATTTAAGAAATTTAAAAAATAATAAATGCATAAAATATTTATTAAATTGTATAATCAAAACATGGTAAATTAACTTGTTTAAGTTGCTACCTTTTGATCAACACTTAACTAAATGTGGTTGTCTGCTATAAGGATTCCTTCACATTAGCCATACTTCTAGGTGTTCCCTATGAGTTGTGCTGGCCTTGTGAATCACTGTATTCAACAGAATGCGGTGGAACAAGCACTGACCTATGCAGAAGTTTCTGGCCTGTGTTTTAAGAAGGCTTAGTAGCTTCCAATTCTGCATACTTGAGAGCCATGACAAATCAAGGCCAGTTCTTCTACTGAGGAGACCACGTGGAACAAGCAGTGAAAGAGGCCACACGAAGAAAGAAAGGCCCAGAAAAATATGGAGAGAGGGAAATCCAGATGTCCTAGGGTTCTAGCAAAGCCCAGTCTCTAGCCAGCTTCCTCCCTGAATATATCCATCCAATAGACGACCAGCCAGCCAGCCAACAAAACAACTATTCAGCCAAATCTAGCCAACACTGTAGAACTATGAGCAAAGAAAATAAGTGGTCTCTTAAACCACTAAGTTTTGGGGTGGTTTGCTACACAAGAATAGATAACTGAAACACTTTATCAGTAACTTAGCTTGAGGTTTGATATTAAGTATGGTAATTAGGCAGAATGAAATGGAATGGGCATTGGGGTTGCCACAAGAGTGACTTTTATGTTCACCTCAAGTAAGAGTGATGAAGCATATAATGGATTTCCAGTCTTTTAAAATCTAGCCTGAATTTCTATCAAAAGAATTCTTTTTATCTTAATTGGAGTTGAGTTAGTATTATGTTTGTTAAATAGCCACAGGGAGGCCTACTGACCTAGCCTTTGTATAGAAAATCAAAGTGTGAATCTTAATTTCACAGGCATAAAAAGTGTCCTGCTTGTATATTTGAATTCAGAGGTTAGCATATTTAAAGACTTTTTATATTGTCTTATTACAATAATTTAAAAAGAAAGTAAAACAATGTATATTCTACAAAGGAACATGCTTCTTTTAATTGCTTGGAAAATTCAGGAAGAAAAAGAAATCTCAAATTACATAAATGTAGAAGTATATAGGGTTGTCAGTTAAAATACAGAATGCCCAGTTAAATTTTAATTGCAGATAATAAATTTTTTTAGTGTAAGTATGTCCCATGCAATATGTGAAGCATACTTATACTAAACGATCATTTCTTATTTTGTATAACATTCAAATTTAACTAGCATCTGGTATTTTTATTTGCTAATTCTGGAAATCCTAAAACAATACTAAAATCAACAAACATTTGTTGAGTGAAGCAGAAGGAATATTGGGTTGACAATGGGGCAAAATAAGTGGTAGAAGAGGAACTGGAAATGTAGTTAGGGAAAGGATGGAGTGAAGAAGGTTAAGAGAGAAGTAGCTAGTGTACAATTATTGTTTTGGAGGTAGGAAAGTAAACATGTTAGGGAAGCATAATAAGCCTGAAGAAATGAAAATTATGTGGCTAGGAATGTCTAAAAATATTGCTTCATTATTTTCTATAAATGATACAAACTTCCTATTGTATTGCCCGGGTAATGGGGAACAGAGACTGGACAAAGAAGGACTGATGGATGTGCTATTCCTAAAATTTCCAGATTGGTATATTGATTATTTAGAGTTGAAAAGGCTGGAATAAATTGTAGTTACAGAAAGGGCAAACTGATTTTTTTCTTCTGGCATTCAGCAAGTGATAAAAGTTCTCTTGGGAGGAGTACCTTCTCCATATCAGAGTGAAAAATAGCCCTTATCATCAGAGACTTGGAGTGGATGGCTACAATGAACCTGAATAAACATATAAACATTAATTAAGCAACCCTTATCTTCCAACTGCTTTACTGCCCCTCTCCCCACCAACCCCTCGCCCACCAATATATCTCCTGGAGACTCCCCTAGAAAATTTTAGCATCCTAACCAGTTTTTCTTTGAACTGTTATTTCTTCTCAAATTTATTGCTCTTTGTCTGAAAAAATATAAGAGCATCTTACCTTGGCCACTTCTTCAGACTTCACTCTCTTGTGAAGATCCCCATATACATGTAAAACTAATAAAATTTGTATAATTTTCTCCTGTTAATCTACCTGGTGTCTACTTGGTTTCTAGAGCCAGTTTAGGAGTCCAATAAGAGCTAAAGGGAGATTGGTATGAACAGTATCTCCATCAAGAACTAAAGGGGGGTGGGTATGAATGGTGTCTCCATGGCCTCCATTCAACCTAGATGATTCAGTCTGTTCTGAGAAAATGCATTTTTTTTTTTTTTGAGGTGGAGTCTTGCTCTGATACCTAGGCTGGAGTGCAGTGGCATGATCTGGGCTCACTATAATCTCTGCCTCCCAGGTTCAACTAATTCTCCTGCCTCCCAGGTTCAACTAATTCTCCTGCCTCAGCCTAACTGGGATTACAGGCATGTGCCGCCATGTCTGGCTAACTTTTGTATTTTTAGTATAGATGGGGTTTCACCATGTTGGCCAGGCTGCCTTAAACTCCTGACCTCAATTGATCTACCCACCTTGGCCTCTGATATGGTTTGGTTCTGTGTCCCCATCCAAATCTCATCTTGAATTACACTCCTATAATTCCCACATGTTGTGGGAGGGACCCGGTGGGAGATAACTGAATCATGGGGCAGTTTCCCCCACACCGTTCTCGTGGTAGTGAATAAGCCTCATGAGATCTGGTGGTTTTATTAGAGGTTTCTGCTTTTGTGTCTTTCTCATTCTCTCTGCCTGCTGCCATCCATGTAAGATGGGACTTACTCCTCTTTGCCTTCCACCATAATTGTGAGGCTTCCCCAGCCTTGTGGAACTATAAGTCCAATCAAATATCTTTGTTTTGTAAATTGCCCAGTCTCAGGTATGTCTTTATCAGCAGCATGAAAACAGACTAAAATAGTAAATTGGTACCAGTAGAGAGGGGCACTGCCAAAAAGATACCCAAAAGTGGGGAAGCGACTTTGGAACGGGGTAGAAGGCAGAGGCTGGAACAGATTGGAGGGCTCACAAGAAGACAGGAAAATGGGGAAAGTTTGGAACTTCCTAGAGACTTGTTGAATGGCTTTGACCAAAATGCTAATAGCACTATGGACAATAAGGTCCAGGCTGAGGTGGTCTCAGATGAGATGAGAAACTTGTTGGGAACTGGGGCAAATGTGATTCTTGTTATGTTTTAGCAAAGAGACTGGCAGCATTTTGCCCCTGCCCAAGAGATTTGTGGAACTTTGAACTTAGAGAGACATGTATCTGGTGGAAGAAATTTCTAAACAGCAAAGCATTCAAGAGTTAACTTGGTTGCTGTTAAAGCCATCAGTTTTATAAGGGAAGCAGAGCATAAAAGTTCAGAAAATCTGCAGCCTGTCGATATGATCCAAAAAAACCCCCATTTTCTGAGCAGAAATTCAAGTTGGCTGCAGAAATTTGGAATTGTAACAAGAAAATGAATGTTAATCCCCAAGACAATGGAGAAAATGTCTGTAGTACATGTCAGAGGTCTTCACAGCACGCCCTCCTATCACAGGTCTGGAGGCCTAGCAGAAAATAGTTTCGTGGGTCGGGTACAGGTCGCTGTGCTGTGCGCAGCCTAGGAATTTGGTGGCCTGCGTCCCAGCTGTGGCTGAAAAAAAGCCAACAGAGAGCTTGGGCCATGGCTTCAGATGGTGCAAGCCCCAAGCCTTGGTGTTGAGCCTATGGGCACACAGAAGTCAATAATTGATGTTTGGGAACCTCTGCCTAGATTTCAGATGTATGGAAAGTCCAGGCAGAGGTTTGCTGCAGTGGTGGGGCTGTCATGGAGAACCTCTGCTATGGCAGTGCAGAAGGAAAATGTGGGGTGGAAACCTCCACATAGAGTCTCTACTGGGACACTACTTAGTGGAGCTGTGAGAAGAGGGCTACCGTCCTCCAGACCCCAGAATGATAGATCCACCAACAGCTTGCATCACGCATGTGGAAAAGCTGCAGACACTGAACAACAACCCATGAAAGCAGCCAGGAGGGAGGCTGTACCCTGCAAAGCTGCAGGGGAGGAGCTGCCCAAGACCATGGGAACCCACTTCTTGCATCAGTGTGACCTGGATGTGAGACATGGAGCCAAAGGAGATAGTTTTGGAGCTTTACGATTTGACTGCCCTGCTGGATTTCCGACTTGCATGGGCCCCGTAACCCCTTTGTTTGGCCAATTTCTCCCTTCTGGAATTGTTACATTTACCCAATGTCTGTACCCACGCTGTATCTAGGAAATAACTAGCTTGTTTTTGATTTTACAGGCTCATCGGCGAAAGGGAATTACCTTGTCTCAGATAAGATTTTGTACTGTGGACTTCAGAGTTAATGCTGAAATGAGTTAAGACTTTGAGAGACTGTCGGGAAGGCATGACTGGTTTTGAAATATGAAGACATGAGATTTGATAGGGTCCAGGGGCAGAATGATATGGTCGGCTCTGTGTTGCCACCCAAATCTCATCTTGAATTGTACTCGCATAATTCTTACACATGGTGAGAGTAACACAGTGGGAGATAATTGAATCACACTGTTCTCATGGTAGTGAATAAGTCTCATGAGATCTGATGGTTTTAGCAAGAGTTTCTGCTTTTGCATTTTTCTCATTCTGTCTTTGCCTGCTGCCATCCACGTAAGACGTCACTTGCTCCTCCTTGACTTCTACCATGATTGGGGGCTTCTCCAGTCACGTGGAATTCTAAGTCCAATTAAATCTTTTTCTTTTGCAAATTGCCCAATCTCAGGTATGTTTTTATCAGTCAGGGAGGGGAACATCTATCCACTGGCCTTGGATTACAACACCTGCTTCCACATGCTGGCCTTATTCTTATAAAGCTTGCTGGTCCTGTAAGGAACTCTACCTGGAGAAGTCCATGACACCCACTGCAGCTGATGGATGACCTTGCTACCATTTGTTCATGTCTCCTGTGTGCCTAGACACATTGTGAGCTTCTCTTAGGTAACTATACCCAGGAAGAAAGAGGCTAGATCCAGCATTTTTATGATCCCACATTTCAAAGAAAAAGTTTTGGCAAGAATAAAAAATAATATATATTAGGCTCACCTTAATAAAATCGTGTAGACTTTGAGTGGAATTATTTTGTATTCTTTGTTTAAGGAACAAAATGGTTCTATGAAGTAGGCAAAGATCAAATATTTATGAAAAGGCAGATAATTTTTTAATATCTACTGGCAGATATCCTCTGCAGACTCTGTATTTACTATCTTTGTGTTGTTCCCACCAATCTTCTTCATTCATATAAAGTTAACATTCACCTGGGGATGTATCAATAGTTCATGAGTTTGATTTTAAATAAGTCTCTCAACAGTGAGACTTATTTTTCTGCTTTTTAAAATGTAATCAGTACTCAAATCAATATCAGCATTCTTTTTAAAGACTAAGAAGTTTTTACGTTCAGAGAAAGCTGATGCTTTATTAGTGCAGGAGAAAAACCTGCTCCTTTTCAAACATTAAAAATCACAAACATCTTAAATATGCATTAGAAACCATTAATGCTCAAGGGAGATCTGACTGCTGTAAATTTTCTATGGTATAGCCTCTTACCTCTTTTGATAGCTAAAGTTAATGTTTTAGTGACAGAATTTAAAAGAAAAAAAAACTTGAGTATTTATTTTGAGTTTCATAATGCTTTGTGAGTCTGCACAAAATATTGCAGGATTTTAACATTGAAAGCTGAATGAATATTTTTCAGACTTTAAGTTATTAAAACATATTTTCTTATTTTGTAGTGAACTTGTATTCCAGCCAAACAGCTGCATCTGTGGACTGCCAAAACTACTCTTCTCACACTTTCAGCTTACTTGATTAAATTAGTATCTACATAAAAATCCTTTCCAGAGGGTGAACAAAAGGTGGGCAGTGTTATGTTAATTGTATTATTCCTAGAAGAGAAGTTAAATAGAAAAACACTTCTGTTGAAATTTTCATATGCTTTTGTTATTTTTGCATCATTTGGCTCTAGAATCAAAAGGAAATCAACTATAACAAAACAATAGATCATTTAAGAATGGTGTTAACAATTTTGAATTGAGTTCAGAGAATTTATATGAATTAGATCTTTTGATCTTCACAACAGCCCCATACTGGAAGAAGGGCAAGTATTTTTCCCTTTTCATCTATGTGTGATTAGAATCAGTGGTACCTTACGATATAAAAAGGTCCCAGTTTTACCCTGTTCTCTGCCAAGCACTGTATAAGCTACTTTCCTCTTTCTACATGTGTTTAAAGTATCTAGAATGATATCCTTTACTTTCTAAATACGTCTACTTATGTAGTGTGAGTGGATTGAGATTAGGGACTGAAAATAATTAGACTAGTTTCCATAAATATATGTTTGGTGAATCTGAGTTTTAACTGGAAGGCCAGGATTGAAATGATTGCATTAGAGATTAAAGTGAAATTTAGAAATCTTCTTCTGTTTCACCTTCAACTAAGGTCAGAAGGGACCTAGCTACATAATCTTAGCAGACTTCTTTTCAAATACAACAACAATCTCCCTACGTATTGTGCATAAAATATTGGCGGGGCAGAACTAACAGACAGAAATCATATCTGCCAACCTAGGCAAAACAAGTTTTGTCTTTCAAATAAAGACTAAACTCTGTAGGGGGAAGATTTATTTTGTGATAAGCAGAGTCCTAAAGTATTATGCAATTGACAAAATTTACTATACATTTATGGTCTTATGAGTTTACTGTATTTGGGTTTGTTCAAATAATTTCACATATCTACTGGAAATTGTATCTTATGTGATGATTTAATCTAACCACAGCTGCAGCAATATAAATTACACTTAAGACTATGCTGATTGATTATAATCAGTTGTAATCATGTCTTATAATTACATTGCATTATAGCGGCAGAGGCTGTTTAAGCCTACTCAGCACAGAGCTATATAAAGAAGATTATTTGTTACTTCTGACAGTCTCAGTCAACATTCAAAATTGCCTGCAAACAATAAGTTTTATTAAATTTATTGTCCAGGCACAAAATAAGCTTCTTGATTTGCTCACAGAAGTTGAAACAGAAATGCAAGCCAGTCTAAAACTTATTAACTACTATTTATACTAAAAGTATCTTCTTAAAAACATTAATAATTTCGGATATGGGTCACATTGATGTATCAATATTTGAAGTCTATTGGATTTCAATGTATGTAAAACAATCAAGTGAGAAGTTTGGAAGTATAGGAAGTTATAGATGAAATAAAATTGGCAGAAATATTGATGATTTATTTAAAAAGGGTAATAGGTACATAGAGGTTTGTTATATTATTCTGTTTAATGTGTATCTGTTTGAAATTATTCATATAAAAGTTATATATATACTTTCCTATAATAAAGAAAACTGAACAAACACTATATAATGCATATTCATATCTATATAAAATAATGACAAAGGTATTCTTTAAAATTCATGTATCTAAGTTGCTTTGCTTGTGTCTTAGAGGAACACTTTGCCTTCAAATTGAAAACTTCTGATAGGCTATTTTGAAACACTCAAGACTATTTCACCAAAGCCAAAGCTCCAGTACTCTCCTTTTAGCCTAACCTTCTCCTTTCCTCTTATAATGATGCCCGCTTTTCACCTACACTCAATAAGCCATAGAAGACAATCATGTAGAAAATACTGTGCTATTCTATCATCAATGCTTTACTATTAAAACTGTTCACACAATTAAATACAGCCACCACAAGAAGCATATTAATATTCTAAATAAGTTGTACAAGGCTCATTCTGAATAAGTTGCAAGGTTTGTTCTGATTCGAATTATATGTGTATTGGATAATACGAAAATTGAAAACCCTCTGCCCATTTTTAGATTACTTAATACATATGTTTAGATATGGGCAACTTAATTTTCTGAGACTTAATCTTCTCATCTCTGTGTGGCTATACAGTGAATGTAAACTCATTTGACAAAAGTTTTACTTACAAAACCAACATAGATTAGATATTTGTTATCTCTGATTTTCCTTCCACACTTCCTATCTGGTTCTTCATGTACTCAAATGAGGATTGGACTATGGCTTGCTAATTGATATTAGAAACAAACAAACAAAAAAAGTAGTGCTGATTCGGAGCACTCTCATTAGGATTCACATTTTTCTACTTGTTTGGACTTTGTCTCACTGCTTATGTAGCCAGAGGCCAAACGTATTTTTCTTGATTTAGCATTTTATCTCAGGTCTCAAAACAAGACACTGGATTTCAAATAGCCAGTATAATTACTGATTTTATGTGTTAATTTAACTGGGATAAGGAATCTCTAGAGAGCAGATTAACTATTATTTCTGTGTATATTTGTTTCTGAAAGAGATTAGCATTCCATTGGGTAGACTGAGTAAAGATAGAAATCACCAGTGCTGGTGGGCATCATCCAAGCCCTTCAGCGTCTAACTAGAACAAAAAGCCAGAGGAAGAGTGAATTTGCTGTCTCTTCTTAAGCTGGAACGTTTACCTTTCCCTGCCATTAGACATCAGAGCTACTTGTTCTTGGGTTTTTAAACTCTGGGACTTACACCAGCGGTGTCTCCTGGGTCTCAGGCCTTAAACTCAAACTGAATCACACCACCATCTTTTCTGGTTCTCCAGTTTTCAGATGGCAGATTGTGGGATTTCTTGGAATCCGTAATCGTGTGAACCAATATTCATAATAAATTATACACATGTACGCTATTGTTTTTCTTTCTCTGTGTTAGGGTTAATATTTTAGTTTTTGTGTGGCTATACATAGTGAATGTAAACCCATGGGTTAAAAGAACCCTAACGCACTCACATTTTTAAAAATAACCACTAGATTTTCTGTGCCATGTTGTTTTAGAATATAACTAAGAAATAATCATAATCTATCCCTCTGCACCCTATATAAAGGATAAGACAATATTTATCCAGAAGAGATAAGAGTAGGAGAAAAAATTTCCTTGAACAGAATCATCAGAGAGTTATGTGATGCTCCTATATTTTTCCTTGGGAAAAGAGGAGAGGATCCCTGTATCCAAAATTAAAGTTTCTTTTTTTTTTTCCCTTAAATCAGAGAAGAACTCCTTCCCCCTTGAGTCACAGGAGGAAAACTTCAAGAGTTTGTGGATCACAATGTCTGGTGGCTGACACATGGCTGAAAAAATGTAAAGGAGAGAGGTTGTAATATTTGCTGTGCTGGCAGATGGATGGCAGTGAAGCCAACTACACATGTATGGATAGGGACCATATTTCCTCTAGGCTACTATACAAACCACTGAAGATAAGCGCATGTGAGTAATCCTAGAAAAGACCCAGCCAAGGAGGCTATACTCAGCAGAACTACTTTGTGTGAACACACAGTCAGAAAAAAAGTGGAGGAGAGAGTAATAGAGATAGACAGGGAGTGTGCTGGTTATCTGGGCAGGCCCTGCAAAGCCTTCTAAAGGGGATAAATGGGGCTGATCTTTGTAACACTCACAAAAGTATCCCTAGAGGAAAACACTAACATTTAGGGATCAGCCACCCCAAGGTTCCCATTACCAGAACGTAACAGAATCCCCTACAGACGAATGCCCTTTTTACAGCTAGGAAATTCTCAGGCAGGAGTGGAAGTAGAGAAGGGAGAGAGAAGAAAATGATTCTCTTCCTCACTATTGTTTTTTATAATCTGGACATGGCCTGCACTATAAGGATAAAGGTCTGGGTAAGGGTTGAGTTGAGGAGAAAAGGAGAATCCAAACCTGTAGAGTGTCCTGTGATTCATGACAATTCTGTAGGACAGGTCTGTGCTTACCACAAAACATGAATCAAGGGCCAGAACAACGAGGGCAGTCATCCCATTGACTTCCAAAAATGTAGAGAAAAATTATCAGTTTTCCTCCACTTCTTCCCTATGAGAAATTTTGGGTTCTCCCAGAGAGGATTCCTTACAATCTTTGGAGACATATGAAGAAATAAATAATCATGTCCAGAAAAGAGAGATTTGGAAGAATTGATGCATGGTAGCAGAAGGAAGGCCCAAGTCAAAGGTTTACTATGATGATAGCAGATTTTTTTTCTCATTTCTGTTCATAATTGTCAACTACCAGGAAGAAGACCCCAAAGTTTAAAGTAAATTAAAATTTAAAAAAATAGAAAAAAAATCTCAGGCTTATAAATTAGCCACAGCAACCAATGAGCTCTTCTCATATTCATATTCTCTAGATAACTTGTTCTCAGAAATTCTTTAGAGAGAAAATAAAGATATAGTGTTCCTGAGGTTATAAAAATATGAAAGGTAGATGCTGATTTGCTAAAATTGGTAAAAGGCCTCCCTCTCTAATACATTTTTTTAAATAATTAAATCAAGAAGAGCAAAGAAAAATGAGAACACATTGTAGTACCGTATTGAAAATACAATATAAAGTCTTAGGTTACATTCAAGATGTTTCAGCATTTTAACTGAATGGATCAATCACTAACCCGCCACATGTGAGTCATTAAGTGATTTTCAAACACATTTGTAAGAGGTTTCTTGACTAACTCAAACATTAAAACTAAAAATTACCAGCAAGTCACTGAAATAAAAGTGGAGGAGAGATTAAAATTTTGACATTTCAATCTGACAATTAGATTGGACTATCTAAAGATTGAATATGAGATTGTTAGGTAATAAATGTGTGAGACTTTGTCACTGTCTATAGACATCATTACTGGCAGGGAAGGTCAAGCTCAGAGAGATATAGACCCCATTGATACTGGTTTATTCATAAACCTGATGTACACACTTGTATTTATTCACATATCAGCAAGAATCTTTATAGATAGCAAAGCCCTTTAATACTAGTCAAGAAATATGTTAATGATTAGAGAATCACTTACTCAAAAATTTATATTAAATATTAACTGCAAATAATAATATATAATGGAGGACAGTTATGAAGAGCATGACCTCTGCCTTCAAGAGACTTTCAGTTAACAACCTAAGTAAACAAAAAATCTAATTCAAATCAGAAATTTCCTAAGGGTTTAAAATAATTAAATTTAATTGCATAATCATCCTGTCTAGAAGCAAATGTATGATTGAGTTCTTATCAGAAACTTAGACTTAAAGCTTTTCAGAAAGTAAAAAGGCAAAAGACTCGCAGCTTCAAGCTGTTACTCAGTTGGTGATGGCGGTATAGCCTAGATTTTTGTCCTTGCCCACAATCTTTTTCTGGAAAGATTTTGTATTTTGCTTTTTGTTGTTTAGATTTTAAAATTAATGATGATGATGATGATGATGATTTGGTTGAATATAGGGAAGACAAATAAATTTCAACTCGCTTGCCAATTCTAATTGATTATTATTCGCTTCCTGAAAAGCTGCCTTGCACTGCGTTCAAGCTTATCAGAAAGGCATGCGGGATTCATCAGAAGTGCCTAGGAGAGGGCAGCAGCAGTATACACCACATTGCCCTCTTCCTTGGCCTAATTGCTTGATACAACAGAACTTCCCTAAGTGTTCTGAAATAAAGGCATCATTCAGTTGTGGAAACAGATATTTACAATCACTAAATTTCCAAATGCATGCTTAGGCAGTTTAGCTTGCTGGAGTCCACATTTTTGGTGGTAGGTGGGAGGAGCAGGGAAGAACTGTATTTTTGTAACGAATATAAATTGTTAGTCCCTGAGATTTAAAAAATCATCATTATATAAACATCCTAGAAAATATTTTAAAACTTGTCCCAGATCTACTAAGACCTGACTAAAACTGTTTCATTGCTGCCAAACAAGTATCTTCATGAAAGATCAGAAGCCAGGGCACAGCAGTACATTGCCCACAGTAAACACAGAATGACACTGTAATTTGCTGATTTTAAATCATTTTTTATAAACTGAAATTGATATGCCACATTAAAACTTCTTTAAATGATTTGAAATGTATAATGATAGCCAAATGCTAAAAACTCATTTTATTTTAATAAATGATATAACCTGGCTTTCCTCGTGTTTTCTAGAAATTAGAAAGTCACTTGTAAATGAAATTAGACAAATAACTTTTTGTCTTTTCATTTCCACTAAAGGTCACCTGGAAATTAAAATTACATAAGAAAGAGACAATGGAAATCAGGTTCACATGATAAATTTGTTTCTCTGACTACATGTTAACAGTGTTACATAAAACACTTAACCAATACGTGTTTCAGCTAGACTACTTGAATTCCATTCCCAACTCTAACACTTCCTAGTTGCAGGACCTCAGGCACATAACCTATCCTAACTTCAGATTCCTTAGTTGTAAAATGTAGTTATTAATACCACATAGAGTTGTATGGGGAGAAATAGGTTACTATAACTTTTTAGATAAACACTTTATCTATAAGTGCTTATTGTAAGTGTTTAGACTTGGTATCTGGCATACAAGAAGGGCTTTATTAAAATAAGCTATTGTTTTTGGGGAAACAAACCTACATTAGGAGAAAAATACACATGGGCACGCACACATATGCATGCACACACCAGTTAATGAGGTAAAAACTCATCTAATATTTAGCATGTATAAATATATATTTACTTCTCAAAACTATAAACTACTATTCATTTTGTATAAAAGTCTTGAGTAAGTCAAAAGAAACCTGTATCTGATATGTTTCTGCTTAAATGTGTAAAGTACTATTATACTCTGTAGGTGCCAAAACTGTCTCAACTCCAAAGCATTAAGGTGATAGGTGCTGGCAAGTAGAAACCATGGTGAGATGGGCAGAAGTGAACATATACGGCTGTGCCTTAGTCAGTCCATGTGGATTACAAATGGAAGGTAATGCAGTTATATTTTAAAGTCATTTCTGTGTCATTGATTTTTTCTGATAATTTAATTATAGGCATTATTTATTGGAAGAGTTTGCTTCTTATTCTAGACATTTGTCCTTGCTTGGCACTTTATTATGCTTCCATGACACTTTACACTATTTACTAGTAGCTGATTATGACACTTTCAGGCTGATTCTCTACCTGGCAATGACGCAGAAAGCTTTTCAGTACTCTGTGCTCAGACAGCACTATACTTTGAAAGAAAGCCTTTTCTTCGGCTGCGATATTGGACCAAGGGTACCAAGTTCTCCATGAACCAAAACTACCTCAGCTTTCTTACTCTTTTAGCACTGATCATAAAGTCAGTGCAAGATAGTCATAGGAACATGGGCTGGGATCAGGGAGCGTTAGGTTAGAATCCCAGGTCTGGAGCATCTGCTCCTCTTTCCCATCCTATTGAGGGATTGTATTCTCTTCCCAGGTCCACAAAGTGGGTGTAGTTTCAAGGGCAAGAACTTCCCAGCGCTATGCCTTCCCCACCTCTCCATCGGGGATTAGAAGTCTTTGTGTAAATGTTTGTGTGCTGGGGAAAGAATCAAAGATCAATTACTCCAGTGGAAGTTTAAAGGAACTCCTTTCATAGGCCTAGAAACTTAAAGGAGGTGGGAAATCCTCCCAGGTTAAAAGTCCGTGTCCCCACATCCAGCCAAATTCCGTATTTGGGTCTCCTTCCACAATCTTGTGGAAGCTTTTCTCTCTAATCTTTTTCTTTCTCCTTTTTCTCTTTCTCTGCCTAAATAAATCACTTTCTGAAAAAAAAACTCTTTGGGGTCTGATATTTACTTGCAAGCACATCACGCCTGGCATGGTCCCTTCTCCCATTCCTGGGTGAGTGAAAGATCAAGAGCCTAGAAAAACATCCTCTGAGGGGAGCTAAGTCTCCCCTGAACCCCAAAACCCAGTCACACTAATAGACTGATGTATTGAACCTATGTAAGACTCCTTTACCTTATCTGATTGACTGGTCAAGAAAGGCTCGATAAAGAGAAATGTTAAGAACCAAGAAAGGACTTTGCAGTTTCTTCCTTTTACAAACGGAAAACGGTTCTTGGAAACAGTTCTAGAAAACAGTTCTTGCTGAGATAGATAATCCAACATGTTCCTATGGGCTCAGAATGCTTTACTTAAACTGAAGAAGGAAACTGAAATAATTCTTATAATTCAAGGAGAGAAAACCCTTAGTCTCAGCTATTTAAATCTTTCAGGCAAAAGGGTTTCTTGGGCCTGAATTATGAGTGGTTGCCTTGTGCTCCACTTCACCTCACATGGGTAAACACAGGCCAAGTTTGCAGCAGAGATTTTAATGGGATCAGCCAGGCTAAAAGCCTAATGAAATGGTTGCATGATGAAAAACCAATAGAATTTTAACTCTGAGCCAATGCATTTTGGGAACTAGGAAAAAAAAATGATCTTGGAAATATCAGGAGAACAATTAAATGGACAGATAAATGATACTAATTGCTAACAATCAGCTAAAATATATGTAGATGCCTGGGATGTTACTGTACAGTTGTGGGATTCCATTTGACATTTGTCTTAGATTTAATGTCTGACATTTGTGTAACTTTCAATTAAAACAGAATAATGATAATTAGATAAGAAAGAATCTGTTTGGGAAGCTCTGAAATTTTACTACATTCCTCACATATGATAAATTTTACTACTTTGACATTTAAATTTTTTCTTCTGGCTCTATGAAACATGTACCAATGGAAACTAATAAACTTTATAATATTCCTGCAAATGTTTTAGAATGATAGCATAGGCAAAATATGAATATACATGTTGATACCCTTGTGTTTTAAATCAATATGCAGGGCAAATGTGAAGGCATTATGCACTAATGTGGCTATTCTGGATTTTGTGTACCAGCATCCATTGTGATTGGTCAGTACTATTGTCTCATTGGTGTTTACACAATAACAGTTGGTAAAATTTCAAATATCACCCTAATTCATAAGTATCATAAACATTTTTATTTGGCTGGTATTTATACCCTAGATTAAGTGCTAGTGGTTTAAAATATGATTATCAAAAGCTATTCTTCTTCTAAAAATAATTTATATGGAAATACGTTAAACTTTCATTCAAATGAAATGTCCTGTATGTTATTGATTAATTACTGTGTGGCCTCTTTTCTATGGATAACGTTTAATCATATAAACATTTTAAGCCAAAAAAATTTTCACAACATACTCACAATATATAATTTAATAGCCAAGTTATTTTGAATGGTTAATTACACAACGTAGGTTGTGTACACATGCACAGATCTGCAATTCACATATAAATACTCCAATTTCTCTGGTCACTTTTAGAATCTATAACTTGTATCTTTTCTTACTAATAAATTATCTTTTATCTGATTTTTTATTATGTATGTTTACTAAGTTGCATTCACTAAATCTAACTGATTTTGATTAGAATAAAATAGGAAGAAGGTTCAGATTTGCTCTATTAACTATGAAACAAATTTTAGAAAGAAGCATTGTTTTGGAAAATGTATTTAAAAAAAAAAGTTTTTTCTCTCATATCCCAGTGGAAATATCTTTAATTTATCATTTTTGGATCATTTATTCTTAATCTGGGTTTATGCATAGCTATTAGTAAAAATATTTTGAAAAGCATCAGAGAATTTTACAGATTGATATCAGGTAAGTGATTGAGAAAGAAAACAGTGCAATTCAGTGATGTTCTGAATTGGGAATCTTTGGTACTCGAGCAGGTTGGGAGCTACTCTCAGTACATAGATATAGACCTAAGAAGCGGAAGCAGACAAGGCCCAAGTGGATAGTGAAGATGTAGAAGGACAATTCACCCATAGTGTCCACTGTCAACTCTCACACTTGGTTATGGCTGTATTTATTTAAGGAAGAGTAAATGCACACATGGAGTGATGGGGAAGTGGTAGAGGGGTACACATGTACAAACACAAGATTTAAATGACCACCTCTCGGGTGCTAATTCTCTGAATAATATGTAATACATTCAGTATTCTTTAAGTGATTATATAAGCTAGATATTATCAGTCCCATTTTACAGATAAGAAAATTGAGATTCCACAAGCTTAAACCGCTTTCTCAAAGCCAATCAGCTAATAAGTATCAAAGACAACATTTGCTTGAAATCTGTCAGGCTCAAAAGTACATGTTCTTAATCATTGTCCTAATGCATTGAAGGATTTGAAACAATATCTAAAGTCACTTAACAAAAAAAAGGTATTATGAGCCAGAAAAACCATCCTGATACATATATTATGAATATATAATATGCAAATAATAAATAATGCAGTTTTCTTTGAACAAGTGTTCAAGAAAAGGAAGGGGATTCATATGGATAAAGGTATGTAAAGGATGTAAAGAAGCCCAAAATGTAATAAGATAATTAATATCTCCATTGGAGGTACAAAAAAGCAGGATAAATACCACAGCACATGAAATCATTAATACATTGATTAAATTTTATATTCTATCCAAAAATGCCCCCATATCTGACTTCCAGCCTAATTTGGCCATTTTTTCCCAAGTCTAACTTCATTTCCTCCCTCCTGCCTCCCTTAACTTAAATTATGTTTGGCTAATTCAGAGTTTGTCAACATTGGCACTATTGACATTTTGCCCCAGTTAATTATTTGAGCGTGGACCAATATACCTGGCCTCCAGTCACTAGACATCCGTAGCACTGCCCTTACCCTTACCACCAGGTGTGTCCTCTAGGTGGAAAAATCACCACGTTGAGAACCACTAGGTTAATTCAACTATGGGAAATGAATCATTTTTTTTATTTTAATTTACTTTTATTGAATAGCCAAACTTTATGAAATCAAACTTTGTTATCCCATAATGAACATTCAGTGTAGGGTACATATAGGAAAAAAAAGAAATTTTAATTTTTTAATTCAATCAAGAATTTTTTCACACATTCCATGATTTGTATGGCTTTCCTATTCAAACATTTTTCTGTGCATCTCTGAAAATTAAACTATTTAAAGAATAGAGAAACAGAAAATTTGAGTAAACTAATAGTGTGAAGTATAACCAGTAAGCTAATACATAAATCTTACGATAAGCAATTGGAATGACTAAAATGTCATTCCAATGTATACTTCTTATTCAAAAATCTTTGTTTTGGGGGATCTAATAAGTGTAGAAGACTGCATACCAAGTTATCTCCAAAAGTATTAATAGAATGACAAAGGCTAACCTTTCTATGGAGATATGAATATTTTCCAAATTCTCTGTGGCTTAGAAAATAGATATATTTGGAACAATGTGACAAGGCTAATGATATTCTCTATGCCTAAATAGCTTTAAATTCTTCTTAAATATTAGTTCCGCTTTTGCTTCTAAAGTGAACTGCTTCAAGGTATAGGGCACCTCTGGTATAAAACACCTGGTAAACCCCTCACTTCTGCCCTTCTACTTTCTTTTATGTTAAACATTTTTGTTAGACCGTGTCTCCAGTTCGTTCTTCTATTCTGATTTCTTTGGGAGCAGCAGTGAGTTTAACTAAAGCTTTACAAATGGCTTTGAGGACCTGAGTTTCTGTAGCCTCATCTATTATTTTTCCTTTATTCTACTTAACTCCTGTTTCCTGGGAGTGTGTATTTTCATTTGAAACCCCTAATTAAAGGAAGTGAACCCAGAGGTTAAAAAACACTTATGGGAAAACACTGAGTCTTTTTAAAGCAAACAAAGAGAGGAAAAATATTAACTGAAATTAATTTTGGTATTTTTTCTGAATATAAAATGCAATGGTTTAAAATGAATATGTACAATTTAATATGATATATGCATAAAAATAGTCTACTAACTATGCCTCCTAGGTCTATTACTTAGTAAATGAAGCAAAAAAGCCCTTTTAAAGTTATACTACAAGCTAACACTGAACCATACATTTATTGGAATTAGCCTCATTCTAAATATAATTGAAAGCAAAACGTAGCTATTATTTCTGTTTGTAAAATATTATCATATTCTAGCAAAATATCCACAGATTTACATAATTTACCTTTTTTTTCACATTCATACACCACAATCAGAAAAGAGTTATTTTCTCCTGTTTCAACACAGATCATTCTCAGTAGATCACTCATATCTCAGTGTCTTAAATGGATTGCCTCTGTATATTTTAAATTAATGTATTTTGCAGGAAAGAATCCAAAACATCCCGTATTTCTATAAAATCACAATAAAAAAAGCACAGCACAGTATCTGTGTGTATTTGTGGGTAAGCATAGAGGTGAAGTGAAGGGGAAGAGAGAGAAACAGTGAGAGAGATGGAAACAGAGAAAAAAAGATAACCTCGTTTTACTTCACTACTAGGTAAAATGAAAAGATGCCACATGGAAGCAAGTACTTTTCTAGTTGTCGTTCAGTGCTTACATTCAGAATCTATGATGATATGGCTGTGTCCCCACCCAAATGTCATCCTGAATTGTAACTTCCACGATTCCCATATGTTGTGAGAGAAACCTGGTAGGAGGTATTTGGACTGTGGGGGCAGGTCTTTCCCGCACTGTTCTTGAAATGGTGAATGAGTCTCGTGATATCTGATAGGTTTAAACATGAGAGTTTCCCTGCACAAGCTCTCTCTTTGCCTGCTGCCATCCATATAAGATGTGACTTGTTCCTCCGTGCCTTCCGCCATGATTGTGAGTCCCTTCCAGCCATGGAACTGTGAGTTCTCTATTAAACCTGTTTTTCCTCCCAGTCTTGGGTATGTCTTTATCAGCAACATGAAAATGAACTAATACAGTAAATTGGTACCAGTAGAGTCAGGTGCTGCTGAAAAGATACCCAAAAATGTGGAAGAGATCTTGCAACTGGATAACAGGCAGAGGTTGGAACAGTTTGGAAGGCTCAGAAGAAGACAGGAAAATGTGGGAAAATTTGGAACTTCCTAGAGACTTTTTGAATGGCTTTGACAAAAATGCTGATAGTAAAATGAACAATAAAGTGCAGGCTGAGGTGGTCTCAGATGGAGATGAGAAACTCATTGGGAACTGAAGGAAAGGTGACTCTTGCTATGTTTTAGTGAAGAGATGGCTGACATTTTGCCCTTGCCCTAGAGATGTGTGGAACTTTGAACTTGAGAGAGATGATTTAGGGTATGTGGCAGAAAAAATTTCTAAGCAGCAAAACATTCAAGAAGTGACTTTTGGAACTGTTAAAATCATTCAGTTTTTTAAGGGAGGCAGAACATAAAAGCTTAGAAAACTTGAAGTCTGACAATGTGATAGGGAAAAAATTCCATTTTCTGAGGAAAGATCCAAGCAGGCTGTAGAAATGTGCACAAGTAATGAGGAGCTGAATGTTAATCTGCTAGACAATGGGGCAAATGCCTCCAGGGCATATCAGAGGTCTTCATGGCAGCCCCTCCTATCACAAGCCCAGAGGTCTAGGAGGAAAAAGTGGTTTTGTGGGTGAGGCCCAGGGTTCCTGGGCTGTGTGTAGCTTAGGAACTTGGTGCCCTGCATCTCAGCCATTCCAGCCACGGCTGAAGGGCCATATATAGAGCTCAGACCGTGGCTTCACAGGGTTCAAGACTCAAGCTTTGGCAGCTTTCATGGAGTTTTGAGCCTGCCAGTACACAGAAGTCAAGAATTGAGGTTTGGGAACTTCTACCTAGATTACAGAAGAGGTATGGAAATGCCTAGATGTCCAGGTAGAAGTTTGTTGCAGGGCCAGGGTTCTCATGAAGAACTTCTGCTAGGGCAGTGCAGAAGGAAAATGTGGAGTTCAAGCCCCTACACAAAGTCCCTATTGGGGCACCACCTAGTGGAGCTGTGAGAATAGGGCCAGCATCCTGCAGATTCCAGAACAGTAGATCAACTAACAGCTTGAAACATGTGTCTAGAAAAGCCACAGATACTCCATACTAGCCCATGAAAACAGCCAGGAGGGTTCTATCCCCTGCAAAGCCACAGGGCCAGAGTTGCCCAAGACCATAGGAACCCACAACATGCCTCAGCATGACCTGGATGTGAGACACGGAGTCAAAGGAGATCATTTTGGAGCTTTAAGATTGACTGCCCTGTTGGATTTTTGACTTGCATTGGCCCTGTAACCCCTTTGTTTTGGCCAATTTCTCCCCTTTGGAATGGCTTTTTTAGCCAATGCCTGTACCCCCATTGTATCTAGGAAATAACTAACTTGCTTTTGATTTTACAGGCTCATAGGTGGAAGGGACTTGCCTTACCTTAAATGAGATTTAGGACTGGACTTTTGAGTTAATGCTGAGATGAGACTTTGGGGAACTGTTGGGAAGGCATGATTCATTTTATAATGTAAGGACATGATATTTGGGAAGGGCCAGGGCTGGAAAGATATGATTTGGACCTGTCCCCATCCAAATCTCATCTTGTATTGTAACTCTCACAATTCCCTTGTCTTGTGGGAGGAACCCAGTAGGAAGTGATTGAATTATGGGGGTGGATCTTCCCTTCACTGTTCTTGGTATAGTGACTGAGTCTTATGAGATTTGACAGGTTTAAAAATGGGAGTTTCTCTGTACAAGCTCTCTCTTTGCTTGCTGCCGTCCATGTGAGACATGACTTGTTCCTCCATGCTTTCCGTCATGATTGTGAGGCCTCCCCAGCCATGTGGAACTGTGAGTTATCCATTAAACCTCTTTTTCATCCTAGTCTCAGGCATGTCTTTATCAGCAATGTGAAAGCAGACTCATACATATGATAATCAGATCCATGGAGACTAACATGGTATCCCTGAGATTGCGATGAGCACTAGGTAGCATCATGAGAAAAACAACTTTATTATTTCAATGAGAGAAGAAATAGTTTCAAACCTGAACTTATACTCTGAGATACTCTAGTGTAGTCTAAAGGACTTGCATATTTAATTAGACCTTTCTAAAAATTGATAGTTTAATTATCCAAGGAATAGCTCAATTTTATCTAACAGAAAGGAATTGCAGAGACGTTTTAAGATATCTTCCCCTAACCAACCATGGAAATCTCTGTGTGATTATAATAGCTATCACATATTCAGAGCTTATTATATATCCTAAGTGCTACAGGGGTTCTTTATAACAGCCCTGTAAATTAGAAATATCTTCATTTTATATACACAAAAGAACTGGAGTTTAGAAACAAGAATAAGCTACTCATTCAATCATCTGGTAAGTAACAAGTGTAGAATAGGTACTCCAAAATTTTTGCTATTAATAAAAATATTATTCAAAAATACTTAAGGAAAATGTCAGAAACTGCTTAATATATTTCTGAAATAAATCCTTAAGTATTCTTGTTAACTTTTATTTTAGGTGTAAGTTTTTTATATAGGTAAATTACATGTCACTGGGATTTGGTGTACAGATTATTCTCTCACTCAGGTATTAAGCATAGTACCTAACAGGTAGTTTTTTTATCCTTTTCCTTCTCCCACCTCCAGCCTGAAGTAGGCCTCTGTGTCCCTTGTTTCCTCTCTTTGTGTCTGTGTCTTGTTTATCTCTTTATGTCCCCGTATTTTCATTGGTTAGCTTCCACTTGTGAGAACATGCAGTATTTGGTTTTATGTTCCTGTGTTAAGTCACTTAGGACAGTAGCCTCCAGCTCTATCCATATTGCTGCAAAGGATATGATTCAGTTCTTTTTTAAGGTTGCATAGTATTCCATGATGAAATATGTACCACATTTTCTTTATCCACGCCATCATTGATGGGCATTTAGGTTGATTCCATGTCTTAGTTATTGTAAATAATGCTGCAATGAACAAATGTGACCATGTATCTTTACAGTAGAAGAATTTATATTCCTTTGGGTATCTACGCAGTAAAGGGATTGCTAGAGGAATGGTAATTCTGTTTTTAGGTCTTTGAGGAATCAACACACTGCTTTCTAGAGTAGCTGGACTGATTTACACCCTCACCAGCAGAGTATAAATGTCTCTTCTCCCTGTGGCCTTGCCAGTATGTTATTTTTTGACTTTTTAATAATAACCATTCTGACTGGTGTGAGATGGTAACTCGCTGTTGTTTTGATTGACATTTTTCTAATGATTAGCAATGTTGAACAATTTTTTCATGTTTGTTTCGATATGTATGTCTTCTTTTGAAAAGTATCTGTTTATGTCTTTTGTCCACTTTGTCATGGGGGGTTGTTTGGTTTTTGCTTGTTAAGTTTCTTATAGATTCTGGGTATTACACCTTTGTTGGATGTATAGTTTGAAAATATTTTTTCCCATTCCGTAGGTTGTCTGTTTACTCTTTTGATAGTTTATTTTTCTATGCAGAAGCTCTTTAGTTTAATTAGGTCCTATTTGTCAATTTTTGTTTTTGCTGCAATTGCTTTTGACATCTTCATCATGAAAACCTTGCCAGCTCGTATGTCCAGAATGGTATATCCTAGGATATTTTCCAGAGTTTTAACCATTTTAGGTTTCACATTTAATACTTTAATCCATCTTGAGTTGATTTTTGTGTATGGTGTACAGAAGGGGTTCAATTTCAATCTTCTACATATGACTAGCAGCTTATCCCAGTATCATTTATTGAATATAAAGTTCTTTCCCATTGCTTAATTTTGCCAACTTTGTCAAAGATCAGATGGTTGTAGGTGTATAGCATTACTTCTGGGCCCCCTATTCTGTTCCACTAGTCTACATGTCTGTTTTGTAGCAGTATATGCTTTTGGGTATTGAAAATCTGAAGTATAGTATGAAGTTGTATAATGTGATGTCTCTAACTGTGTATTTTTTGCTTAGCATTTCCTTTGGCTATTCAGATTCCCTTTCGGTTCCATATGAATTTTAAAATAGTTTTTAAAAAATTCTGGAAAGAATGTGGAAATAGCATTGAATCTGTTGCTTTGGGTAGTATGGCCATTTAACAGTATTGACTCTTTCTATCCATGAGCATGTAATGTTTTCCATTTGTTTGTATCTTCTTTGATTTTTTGAGCAGAATTTTGTGATTGTAATTGTTGCAATTTTCCATCTTTCTGGTTAGCTGTATTTTTTAGTATTTTATTATTTTTTAGCCATTGTGAATGTGATTGTGTTCCTGATTTGGTTGTCATTGGTGTACAAGAATACTACTAATTTCTGTACATTGATTTTGTACCCTGAAACTATGCTGAAGCTGTTTATCAGGTCAAGGAGCTTTTGGGCAGAGAATATTCTAGGCATAGAATCATATCATCCACAAACAGGGATAGTTTGACTTCCTCTCTTCCTATTTGGATGCCTTTTATTTCCTTCTCTTGCCTTACTGCTCTGGTTAGGACTTCTAGTATGATGCTAAATAGGTGTAATGAGAGGTCATCTCTTGTACTGTCCAGATTTTCAAGGGAAGTGCTTCCATCTTTTTACCATTCAGTATGAGGTTGCTTGTGGGTTTGTCATAGATGGTGCTTATTATTTTGAAGTATGTACCTTCAATGCCTACTTTGTTGAGGTTTTCTAACATAAGGGAATGTTAAATTTTATCAATAGTCTTTTCTGTGTCTATTGAAATAATCTTACGGTTTTTGTTTTCAGTTCTGTTTATGTGATGAATAACATTGATTGACTGGCAATATATTAAGCCAACCTCACATCCCACTTATAAAGCCTCCTTGATCATGGTGGATTAGCATTTAAATGTTCTGGATTTGGTTTTCTAGTATTTTGCTGAGGATTTTTGCATATAGGTTCATCAAGGACATTGGTCTGAAGTTTTCTTTCTGTTGTGTCTCTGCCAGGTTTTGGTTTCAGAATCATGCTGGCCACATAAAATGAGTTATAGAGTCCCTTTTTCTCAATTTTTTGAAATAGTTACAGTGGGAACACTACCAGCTCTTCTTTATACATCAGATAGAATTTGGCTGTGAATCCATCCGGTCCTGGGTGTTTTTGGTTGGTAAATTTTTATTACAGATTCAATTTTGGAACTCATTATTGATCATTTCAGGGATTCAACTTCTTCTTGGTTCAATCTTAGGAGGTTGTATATTTCCAGGAAATTATCCATTTCTTCTGAGTTTCCTAGTATGTGTGCATAGAGATATTCATAGTAGTCTGTGAAGGTTTTTTGTAGTTTTGTGAGGTCAGTAGTAATATCCCTTTTATCATTTCTGATTGTGTTTATTTGGATCTTCTCTCTTTTCGACTTTATTAGTTGAGCTAGTGGTCTATATATCTTACTAATTTTTCAAAAACTGACTCTTGGATTTGTTGAGGAGTTTGTTATGTATTTTTCACATCTCAATTTCCTTCACTTCAGCTCAAATCTTGATTATGTATTGTCTTCTGCTAGCTTTGAGATTGGTTTGTTCTTGTTTCTCTCAATCTTCTAGTTGTGATGTTAGGTTGTTAATTTCAGATATTTCTAAATTTTTGACATCAGTGTTTAGTACTATAAACTCTCCTCTTAACACTGCCTTAGCTATGTCCCAGAGATTCTGGTATGTTCTATCTTTGTTCTCATTAGCTTTGAAGAATTTCTTGATTTCTGCCTTAATTTCATTTTTTACCCAAAAGTCTTTTAGGATCAGGTAGTTTCCTGATTTCCATGTAGTTGTATGATTTTGAACAGTTGTTTTTAGCATTTATTTCTATTTTTATTGGACTGTAGTCCATGAGTGCCATTGGTATGATTTCAGTTTGTTTTTTTTTTTTAGTTCACTGAGGATTGTTTTATGTCCAATTTTATGGCCAGTTTTAGAGTATGTGCCATGTGGTGATGAGAAGAATGTATATTCTGTTGTTTTTGGGTGGGGATTTATGTAGATGGGTATTAGGTCCATTTGGTCAAGTATTGAGTTCAGGTCCTAAATATTTTTGTTAATTTTCTGCCTTGATGATCTGTCTTAGTACTATCAGTGGAGTGCTGAAGTCTCTATTATTCTGTGGAAATTTAAGCCTCTTCGTAGGTCTATAAGAACTTGCTTTATGAATCTGGGTGCTCCTGTATTGGGTACATATATATTTAGAATAGTTAGGGCTTCTTGTTGAATTGAATCCTTTACTATTATGCAATGCCCTTCATTGTCTTTTTTGATCTTTGTTTCTTTAAAGTCGGTTTTGCTTGAAACTGGCATAGCAACCTCTGCTTTTTTCTGTTTTTTATATTCTTGATAGATTTTTCTTCATTCCTTTATTTTGAGCCTATGAATGTCATTACATGTGAAATGGGTCTCCTTAATACAGCATACCATTAGGTCTTCCTTGTTTATCCAGCTTGCCACTCTGTGCCTTTTAATTGGGGGCATTCAGCCTATTTAAATTCAAGGTTAATATTGATATGTGTGGATTTGTTTTGGTTATTATATTGTTAGCTGATTACAATGCAGACTTATTTGTGTGGTTGCTTTATAGCATCAACTGTCTGTGTACTTAAGTGTGTTTTTGTAGTGACTTGTAACAGTCTCCCTTTTTGATATTTAGCACTCCCTTCAGGGCCTCCTGTAAGGCAGGTCTGGTGCTAATTAATTGCCTCAGCATTTGCTTTTCTGAAAAGGGTCTTATTTCTCCTTTGCTTATAAAGCTTAGTTTGGCTGGGTATGAAATTGTTTGGAGTTTCTTTTCTTTAAGAATGCTGAATGTAGGCCCCCAATCTGTTATGGCTTGAAGGGTTTCTGCTGATAGGTCCACTGTTAGCTGATAGGGTTCCCTTTGTGGGTGACATTCCCTTTCTCTCTAGTTGCCTTTAACATTTTTTCTCTTTCATTTTGACCCAAGATCTGATGGCTATGTGTCTTAGGGATGGTATTCTTATATCAAAGGGGTTCTCTGCATTTCTTGAATTTGAATTTTGGTCCCTCCAGTGATATGCCTCTCTAGTGATGGTGGGGTAGTTTTCGTGGATAATATCCTGAAATGCATTTTCAAGGTGCTTGCTTTCTCCCCATCTCCTTCAGGGACATCAATAAGTTACAGATTTGGTTTCTTTACATACTCCCACATTTCTCAGGAGTTTTGTTTATTCTTTTTCATTCCTCTTTCTTAATTTTTTTCTGACTGAGTTAGTTCAGTGGGCTAATCTTCAAGTTCTGAGATTCATTCCTCAGCTTGATCTGTTCTGTTGTTAATACTAATGATTGTATTATGAAATTCTTGTAGTGTGTTTTTTAGTTTTTTCAGATCAGTTTGTGTCTTTCTTATAATGATCATTTTATCTATCAGCTGTATTTTTTTATTGTAATACTTACATCCTTAAACTGAAGTTTAACTTGCTCCTGAATCTTGATGATCTTCATTTATATTCATATTCAGAATTTTACTTCTGTCATTTCAGATATTTCAGCCTGGTTAAGAATCCTTGCTGGAGAATTACTGTGGTGTTTTAGAGGAAAGTAGTCACTCTGGCTTTTTAAGTGGCCAGAGTATTTACACTGGTTCTTTCTCATCTTTGTGGGCTGGTGTTTCTTTAACTGTGATGAAAATTGAGTACAATAAATAGACTTCTTATATGGATGTTTTTAGAGGGCTGACACTTTGTGCCAGGTCTTTATTTATACCTGAATTATTGTCCTTGGTTTCACAGGGAGGTATATGAACAATGTCTTTTTGATTTTGAAGTTCTGGGCTGTGTTTCAGTAGGTGGCACTTAAGCGTAGTGACCAGTATGTAGGCTTTAGCTCAGCCACATAGCTTCTTTGCATTTTCTCATGATTGCACCCATGCTTCCTCCCAGTTCTCCAAAAGTGTGAACTCCTCTCACACTTAAGAGCTGGCTACAGATGTTGACTTGACATTCCCAGGCTACCCACCACAGCTCTGGGATAAGCTCAGGCTTTATGTTTTCTCCTAAGAGGCAGCAGGGGAAGGGACTTTGGCAGTGGTTGTGGCAGGGGAAACTTTCACATGTCTATTGGGACTCCATCCCAGAAAAATGCAGAGCCACTATCAATCAGTGTGACTGACCTATGGTGAGGCAGCTGTACTGTGGCCTAAGCCAGGAGGTCTCTGCCTAATGATGCACAGGGAGGATGCATGATGGGGGAGACAGACTGGTCTCTTCTCCTTAGGGCAACCTCAGCTTGCTGTAGGTGTAGTTGGAGCACTTAGGGTCGTTGCTCCTTCCCCAGTCTGAGGGCAGCAAGGGCAGTCCCACTGCATTGGCAGTGGCAGAGGAGTTTTTGGTTGCCTCTGGGAGCTCCAACTTGGAGAAAAGCGGAGCCACTGCCATTGGGAATGTTCAGCCAGGGGATAGGACGTCTGCACAGCTGGCTCAAGCTGGGGCCTCTGCTTGAGAAAGAGAAGCGACTCAAGTGCTCAAAGGGAGAAGAGACTGGATTCCTCTCTGTATGGTGACTGTGTTGTGCTGGAAGCACAAGTAGAGCTCTCAGACTCTTCAGTTCTTCCTCAGACCAAGTTCAGCAGTGACAGAATCAGTGCCATGGCAGTGCCAGAGGGACTGTGGATTGCCTCTAGGAGCCCCTCCCCAGGAAAACACAAAGCCACTACCACTGGTTATACATAGCTAGGGATGTAGTGCTGTTCTGTGGTCCCAAGATGGGGGCTCTGCCTGGTGAGAAGTGGGGGAATGAGGGTTCTCAGCGAAGAGAGACTGGGCTCCTCTCCATATGGTGGCTGCAGTATGCTGGAGGTGCCAGTGTAGCGACCAGGCCCTTTGTTCCTTCCCAGCCTGAGGATGGTTAGGGTGGGTACCATTGCAGCTGCAGGTGGAGAGGCTATAGGTTGTCTCTGGGATTTCGTCCTCAGAGAAATGCAGAGCTACCTCTCACTGAAGTGTTCAGGGAGAAGCAGGATAGTTATGCTGGAGTACCAGGTCTGGATGCCCAACACAGTGAGGAGAAGCGGGGATAGAATAATCTGGCCACATTTCTGTGGGGCAGCTGCACTGTGCTGGGGAGCCACGCCAGTCCATAATCATGGCACACCATCTAGAGCCTGAGGGCAACAGCTGCAAGGGCTGTGGGACAGCAGAAATGGCGAGCTGCCTCTCCTTCTGGGAGCTCCAACCCAGGAAAACACAGAACTGTTACTCGCCCTAGAGCACAGGCATGCCTGGTGTGGCCCCACTAGGGTCCCAGGCCAGTGGGCCTTGCACTGTGAGGTGCAGTACAGGCTAGGCCTGCAGTCTATCACTGCTCAGCCTGTGTACTTGGCCCCATTCCTGGGGATGTGTGAGGGAGCCTGATCTTCCCCATTCCTGGAGCTGCAGCTGCTGATGCCAGGATGCCCAGGGATCCAAGGCTACTGGGACTCTCTATGTGCCTGAGCCTTGGCTCTGCCCAGATTAATGTAGCTCTCCAGGTCAGTCTGGAGGCCTCATTGAGGGGACTCATGGTGATTTCTTGAGCCCAGGGTTGCAAAAGTCCATGGTAGAAGTGTGAGTCTCCAGGGATAATCACTCACTTACCATTTACTCACAGTGGGGGACAGGGACACTCCCCTGTCTCCTGCCACTCCCAGGAGGGCTGTTGTCTTGTCTCGATGTTCCTCTCTGTTCTTCATGGATGGAGGTTTTTTTTTTTTTTTTTTTTTTTTTGATGAATCCCAATGCAATATGTCCACCTGGATGTTCCAGTTGAAGAGTTACTATTTACCTATTATTCTTTTTTCTCTCTGTGAAGGCACACACTGGCTGCTACTAGTCAGGCATTTGGCCCTACCTGCCAATAATTCCATTTGTTTGTAAATGACATTGAGAGTTGGCATGAGAAAATAACAACAATAACAATAATGCCTACAAGTTACTGTGCTCCAGACTTTTCTAAGTGCCTTACACATGTAAACTTATGTAGTCTTTCTTAAAACCATTTGAAGTAGGTTCTATTATGATCCCCATTTTAAAGATGAGAAAAGTGAAAAATTAAAAGGCTTAACCAACCCCTAAACAGTAGGTATCTGGAATCTCTAAAACAGAAGCAAAAATTCTCATTGATATAATCACACTTCTGTGGTTGAGTATGATTTGGCTAACATAGGTCATGAAACAAAAGATAACTACTTATACATTGCCAGTGGAATAAACTGTACTTATTAAGTAAGTGCTTAAGTAAGACAAAGTAGCATTTAGAGCCAGCCGTGAAATCTCCTTTCTCTATGGGAAGCTTGGGAGGAAATTAAGGCAGTGAGAAATAGAAGAGGATATCCAATCCAGTAACAGCTGGAGGGGTCCTAGCCGTGTAAGTAGGGTTTCTTTGGTGGATGAAAAAAGGAAGAGAGAGGATAGGAGGAGTGAAATGAAAATGATCTGGGCTCTATTTCTGTGGTTTCAGTTCCATTCATTTTGTTAGAATCGTGTCCTGTGATTCAGACCAAGTATGTCTCTTCCTCAGGTAGAAGAGGTAAAGATCTGAGCAGCCCAGGGGTCAATGATGCCAGGCCCCTACTCCCATGAAAGGAATCATGCCATGCTTATGAGAATCTTGACCTTAGTGTCAAAGAAGGAAGAATGGCCAGGGCTGAGTAATTGAAGCCCTTTCTATCTTTTATTTTTCTCAGGTGCCTGAGGAACAAGTCTCTTTTCATTTCCAACCTGCCTTGTGTTAAAAGACACTGAATTACTTAAACAATGTGAATGGATTAGGCAGACATGGAATACAAATCACAGAAGTTACCTTAGAAATCATTCTATAATAGAATATAATTGTCAGAACTAAAACTGGAGAAAATGGCAGATAGTGTTCTCTCCAACTGTTTGAAAGAAGAAGTAAATATTGGTGAGGCCCACAGGCTATTCATCAAAGCAGAGCATCAAAACAGATTTTTTGTTTTGTTTTGTTTTTAATAAGAATCCAGGCAGGAGTAATCACCAGTTAGCAAAATAACTAGGCAAATTCTAATTTGCAAGTCAGATCTTGGCATGTGAAAACAGTGTAAGCACAAAAAAAAAAAAAAAAAAAAAAAAAAAAGAACAAAAGAAAAAAGAAAAAAAAAACAAAAAGGAAATAAATTTCAGAAAATATATAAAAAGGGATAAAGTCCAAAAAGCAAAAAAAAAAAAAAAAAAAAAAACCAACTTTCAGAAATGTGAATCATTTTCAGTATCTTTGGTTCTGGCCTCTCTTCCAGGATGGATTTATCCAAAAGCTTCAGGGCCCCTTCTGGCCACAATTAACCCTGGGGCCACCCACAGGCAGAAAGTATTATAAAAAGGGCCCGAGATCAAACATCCTTACAAGAGAATCAGAGCTCATCTATCTCATGCTTTTAAAAATGACGTTTTTCCCTTCTGACTTCCCCAACTCTAGGTCATGCTTCTTCATACTGCAATTGATTTCACGATTCAATCTGCCTAGGGCAATGGTGCCTGCTCTCCTTTGAGTCCTGCATCTACCTCTAGAACTTCATGTTCACTCCCTTCTTCCCTCCTGCCCTTCTTTGCTATGTAATAAGACACAATTTCCATGAGGACTGGGACTACATCAAGGTACCCAATATATATTCATCATGGCTGAATGTATCCATCCATACCTAGGAAATACTTTTTGATCATTCAAGGTCTCTGTGCTTTATATTCCCTCATCCATGTAAATGGGGAAATAATTGAACCTACTTAGTGTTGTGAGGATTAATTGAGATAAATCAAGCAAAGCACACAGCACAGGGTTACCACTATGAAGGATTCACTGTCATAATTATTCTATTAGTCTATTCCTGCATTGCTTTAAAGCACTACCTGAGACTGGGTAATTTACAAAGAAAAGAGGTTTAATTGACTCACAGTTCTGCAGGCTGTACAGGAAGCATGGCTGGGGAGGCCTCGGGAAGCTTACAATCATGGCAGAAGGTGAAGGGGAAGCAGGCATGTATTACAGGACCAGAGGAAAAGGAAGAGAGCATGAAGGGGGAGGTGCTACACATTTTAAAACAACCAATCTCACGAGAAATTACTCACTAACATGAGAACAGCAAGGGAGAAGTCTGCCCCCATGATCCAACCACCTTCCACCAGGCTCTTCCTCCAACATTGGGGATTACAATTTGGCATGAGATCTGGGTAGGAACACACCCAATCCATATCACTTATCATTACAGTTAGTCAATCATGTGGGTACTGAAACTTCAAACTATCTCTGTCGTCACTACAGTCCCTTTTCTCACTCTCCTGGGTCTGTCATGCAGTCTAGAACATAGGACACAGGCTGGAACTAAGAAGAAATTATTGAATAAGGAGGGCAGATACCCTGTTTCTATAACAAGAAACCACCTTCATAAGCAAAACAAGATTTTATGTGTTTGCTTGACTTTTTTTTTTTTTTTTGGCCACAACTCAGAGGTTTTAACATAGTATCTATGAACACATGAAGCAATCCCAGCATGGCCTGCCTGGATGAACTGGTAATTAAGAACACCTGGCTCAGGTGGAGGGCAAATGCATGTGCAGAGGAAAGCAGCTGACTCCAGCAGGCAGCCCCTGAGGTTGATAACATGAAGTTGGGCGTAGTTGAACTGTTCCTAAAGCTATTCCTGTAATAGTCCCCATTTTTCTTCCTACTTCATGTTGCCCTGTACGCCTACTGTTATTTTCCTCTGAATTTTGGGTTCAGCTGTGTGGAAGACTGGTGCAGGAGGAAAAGAAATCTCACTTGGTAAAATTTATTACTGTAGGGCTGACAACTGAGATGCAAGACATCATGATTTTGTTCCAATCTGACTCAGAGATCCCTACAGGATTTTGGCATAAGAACCCATTTGTGAAACTGCTAGTAAGTCTTTTGCTTGTCCTGATAATAGTTAACACACCTCTGCTTTGTTTCTCTGTTGGACCCCAGTCCCTGCACTTGTTCACTCCTGTGATGCTAAATTGGAGTAACCCTCCTGCTCTAATACAAGCTACTCAGACAAGAAATTAAATTGTTATCTTGTGGTAGTACCTGCAGTATGGAACAAAATAATTGAGGCCACATAATTTAATTAATGGACAAACCCATAAAAGGTGTTAATCACACAAAAAGACCTGTGAAAAGAAAGTAAATGTAACCAATATAAATGACTTAGACATTTATAAATAAAGAAAAATGCATATTGTGGTTACTATGGCCTTTATAATTGCATAGAAATTTGATCTTTCCTTAGTGCCGATATTGCTACTTACCTGTCACTAAGAAAAACCCCGAAATCTATTAAAGTATGAAAACATAAGAGGAGGGAGATACATTTCTTACCATTTAAGCCACGTAAAATTCAAAGAATGAAGCAAAAAGAATGACCTTCGACTAGCCTCTTTGTCTGACTGAGAGTTCTTAAGCGTGAAAATAACTTCTGCATCCTCTTATAAATGCTGTAATATTGAGAATGAGGTATCTCTGAGTGGAGAAAGAGTTTAAAGTCTCAGGTCTCTGATAGAGAAAGCGTTCTCCCAGCTTGAGAGCTTAACCCTGAAGAGAGGCTGCCATAACCCTGTGCTTCATGAAACGTAAACACTAAATGCATCACAAGCTGGATTGGACAGAGTCAGATGCCTCCCTATCCAAGGATTTAGTTTAAAATGGAGCCCAAATTGTATCTTTAGCAATTGTAGAAAATGGAAGGGAGAAAGCCTATTTGACCTGATCCTTTGAATGAGATAGCAACAAATCTCTTCTTTGAAACTGCATTAACTCGTAGCAAGTACTCAGAATCCATTTAATAAATTGCTTATTTCTAGTGACCCTAAAGAGTTAAGACACCTCTAAATACCAAGCAGTTCTTGACCTTCTGGATAGCAGAAGGTAAGATGAGTTATTAAGAGAAATATGAAATATAGTAGTTAAGGGGTGAGTTGTGGTTATGCATAAAATTTCAGTGATGAACACTGCTTTGTGAAATGTAATGATTAAAACAATCAACATAACCATAAATGGTGTTAACAGAGAAGGACCTGGAAACTTAAAGCAAATGTGGGAGTAATTATTGAAAATAAATTGATGTATAGGAATGCTTGTGGTTTTTGAACATTGATTTTTTATCCTGACACTTTGCTAAAGTTTCTTATCAGCTTAAGGAGTTATTGGGCTGAGAGGATGGGGTTTTTCTAAATATATAATCATGTCATCTCCAAATAGAGACAATTTAACTTCCTCTCTTCCTATTTGAATATCCTTTATTTCTTTCTCTTGCCTGATTTCCCTGGCAAGAACGTCCAATACTATGTTGAATAGGAGTGGTGAGAGAGGGCATCCTTGTCTTGTGCCGGTTTTCAAAGGGAATGCTTCCAGCTTTTGCCCATTCAGTATGATATTGGCTGTGAGTTTTCATAAATAGCTCTTATTATTTTGAGATACATTCCAGCAATACCTAGTGTATTGGGTGTTTTTAGCATGAAGCGGTGTTGACTTTTATCCAAGGCCTTTTCTGCATCTATTGAGGTAATCATGTGGTTTTTGTCATTGGTTCTGTCTATGTGATGGATTACATTTATTGATTTGTGTATGTTGAACCAGCCTTGCATCCCAGGAATGAAGCCAGCTTGATTGTGGTGGATAAGTTCTTTGATATGCTGCTGGATTCGGTTTGCCAGTATTTTATTGAGGATATTCACATAGATGTTCATCATGGATAATGGCCTGAAATTTTGTTTTCTGTGTGTGTGTGTCTGCCAGATTTTGGTATCAGGATGATGCTAGCCTTATAAAATTAGTTACGGAGGAGTTCCTCTTTTTCTATTTTTTAGAATAGTTTCAGAAGGAATGGTACCAGCTTCTCTTTGTAATTCTTATAGAATTTGGCTGTGAATCTGACTGGTCTTGGGCTTTTTTTTGGTTGGTAGGCTATTAATTGCTGCCTCAATTTCAGAACTTATTATTAGTCTTTTCAGGATTCAACTCCTTCCTGGTTTAGTCTTGGGATAGTGTCTGTGTCCAGGAATTTATCTATTTCTTCTAGATTTTCTAATTTATTTGCATAAAGTTGTTTATGGTATTCTCTGATGGTAGTTTGTGTTTCTGTGAGATCAGTGGTGATATCCCCTTTATAATTTTTATTGTGTCTATTTGATTCTTCACCCTTTTCTTCATTACACTGGCCAGTAGTCTATCTATTTTGTTAATATTTTCAAAAACCAGCTCCTGAATTCACTGATCTTTTGAAGGGGTTTTTTCATGTCTCTGTCTCCTTCAGTTCTTCTCTGATCTTAGTTATTTCTTCTCTTCTGCTAGTTTTTGAATTTGTTTGTTCTTGCTTCTCTAGTTCTTTTAACTGTGATGTTAGGGTGTCAATTTTAGATCTTTCCCTTTCTCCTGTGGGCATTTAGTGCTATAAATTTCCCTCTAAACACTGCTTTTGCTGTGCCCCAGAGATTCTGGTACATTGTGTCTTTGTTCTCATTGGTTTCAAAGAACTTGCTTATTTCTGCCTTAATTTCATTATTTTCCCAGTAGTCATTCAGAAGAAGGTTGTTCAGTTTCCATACAATTGTGCAGTTTTGAGTGAGTTCTAATTTGATTGCACTGTGGTCTGAGAGACAGTTATGATTTCTGTTCTTTTGTATTTGCTGAGGAGTGTTTTACTTCCAATTATATGGTCAATTTTAGAATAAGTGTGATGTGGTGCTGAGAAGAATATATATTCTGTTGATTTGGGTTGGAGAGTTCTGCAAATGTCTATTAGGTCCACCTGGTTCAGAGCTGAGTGCAAGTCCTGAATATCCTTGTTAATTTTCTGTCTCATTGATCTAATATTGAGGTGGGGTGTTAAAGTCTCCCTCTATTATTATGTGGGAGTCTAAACATGAATGAACTCTCATTCACAATTGCTACAAAGATAATAAAATATCTAGAAATACAACTTTAAAAGGATATGAAGGATCACTTAAATGAGAACTACAAGCCAGTACTCAAGGAAATAAGACAGGATACAAACAAATGGAAAAATATTCCATGTTCATGGATAGGAAGAATCAATATCATGAAAATGGCCATAGTAGCCCAAAGTAATTTATAGATACAATGCTATCCCCATTAAACTACCACTGACTTTCTTCACATAACAAGAAAAACTACTTTAAATTTCATATGGAACCAAAAAAGAACCCACAGGGCCAAGACAATCCTAAGCAAAAAGAACAAAGCTGGGGCATCATACTACCTGACTTCAAACTATACTACAGGCTACAGTAACCAAAACACCATGGTATTGGTACCAAAACAGAGATAGAGACCAATGGAACAGAAAAGAGGCATTTAAAAACATTTGATCTTTGAAAAACCTGACAAAGACAAGCAGTGGGGAAAGGACTCCCTATTTAATAAATGGTGTTGGGAAAACTGGCTAGCCATATGCAGAAAGCTGAAACTGGACTCCTTCCTTACACCTTATACAAAAATTAACTCAAAACAAATTAAAGACTTAAATGTAAGACCTAAAACCATAAAAACCCTGGATGAAAACCTAGACAATACTATTCAGGACATAGGCATGGGCAATGATTTCATGACTAAAACATCAAAAGCAATTGCAACAAAAGCCAAAATAGATTTTAGACTAAAGAGTTTCTGCACAGCAAAAGAAACTATCATCAGAGTGAAAAGGCAAACTACAGAATGGGAGAAAATTTTTGCAATCTATCCATCTGACAAAGGGCTAATATCCAGAATCTACAAAGAATTTAAACAAATTTACAAGACAAAAACAAACAACCCCATCAAAAAGTGGGTGAAGGATATGAACAGACACTTCTCAAAAGAAGACATTCATGCAGCCAACAAACATATGAAAAAAAGCTCATCATCACCAGTCATTAGAGAAATGCAAATTAAAACCACATTGAGACATCATCTCATACCAGTTAGAACAGCAATCATTAAAAAGTCAGAAAACAACAGATGCCAGAGAGGATGTGGAGAAATAGAAATGCGTTTCCACTGTTGGTGAGAGTGTAAATTAGCTCTACTGTTGTCAAAGACAGTGTAGCAATTCCTCAAAGATTTAGAATGAGAAATACCATTTGACCCAGCAATCCCTTTACTGGGCATATGCCCAAAGAATTATAAATCATTCTACCATAAAGACACATGCATATGTATGTTTATTTCAGCACTATTCACAATAGCAAACTTGGAATCAGCCCAAATGCTCATCAATGATAGACTGGATAAAGAAAAAGTGGTACATATATACCATGGAATACTATGTAGCCATAAAAAATGAGTTCACGTCCTTTGCAGGGACATGGATGGAAGCTGGAAACCATCATTCTCAGCAAACTAACACAGGACCAGAAAACCAAACACCTCATGTTCTCACTCATAAATGGAAGTTGAACAATGAAAACACATGGACACAGGGAGGGGAACATCACACACCAGGGCCTGTTGGAGAGTGTGGGGCAACAGAAGGGATAGCATTAGGAGAAATACCTAATGTAGATGAGGAGTTGATAAGTGCAGCAAACCACCATGGCACGTGTGTACCTATGTAACAAACCTGCATGTTCTGCGCATGTATCCCAGAACTTAAAGTATTAAAGAAAGAAGAAAGAAAATAAATTGAGATAGTGAAACAAGCTATAACAAAATCTACAAGCACATTTCTAGTTAGATACACTCCGAATTTATTCACACTCATTCCTTTGATCTCTGTTGGGAATGTCTCTTCCACTCCTTTTAAATTTTGAGATCAGAGGAGATCTGGACACTTAAGTTTCAGAAGGGTCAGAAAAGAGAGGTCATCAATGGTCTACTTCTAATGGACATGACCAGGCATTGCTTCTCCCCCTTTGGTGTTCCTCTTTCCCCTTATACACCAGAAGTGATAAGATTTTGGTGACATCCAATTATACTTTGATTAAATCTACTTCTGTCACCAAGCCCATTTTCTTAATATAAAATGAAATCATAAACTAAGCTTTTGTCAGAAGAGATCTATACAGTAGTGATGAACTATTTTATAATACATAACCTCATTACATTCATTTTTCATGCCAATTAGCCCGAGTAAATTTTATATAATATGTAAACCTAACTAAAAAGGGTAACCTTTACTGTGTTTGGTTAAGTTCAGCTTTTATGTTATTAACAATACCTGAAGACAGGAAACCCAACATGTAGTAAAATACATTTTATAAGCAATATACACCATTTAATATTGTTTCTCACTATAAAATCTTTATGGGTTAATAAAATATTTTTGAGATATTTTGTCTGAAAATTTCACAAAGTATTAAATGTTTATATATATGCATATTGATACATAACTGTATCTTCAACTATATAGTTGAATATAAATATATATATATATATTATATATATAACTGTATTACTAATCTAGTTAACCAGAAAATATATAAATCACTTTCAGCAGATAAAACTTAATGGAATGATAATAACACCCAATGCCTAGTTTCTGACATATATTATTTGTTTGATACTTTTAACTCATTCATAGGACATTTACTGCTCAGAATTAATCTTTCTTTCATTACCTCATAGCACACAATATGGTTTTCTTATTTTAGTCAATGTTATGCAAGTCTTTACTATTTTAAAAATTTGAATGATCCTTGGGGGCAAATTGCCATGTTGTAAGCAGTTGTACCATTCAAAACTATCTTTCAGACTTCAGAAAGATAGTCATGCACAGGATAACTTTCTAATAATAATACTTGAATTGAGTAAAGGACTCCTCAAATTTCTAATGCCTAGACTTTCAGAATCTTTAGCAATCACATGCCAGGAAGAGATCTATTGGCCCACTATTAACTAACTGATGAATTATATTTGAAGAATCCTGAGAAGTAGGGGGGCAAAATGGTGCTTAAGCATAATCCAAAATATAGTTTAATTTCTGGCTAAAATTTACAAGCAAAAGTGCTACTAATTTTTCTTTAAAGTAGTATTTTTCAAAAATGTCATTTCTGATATATTTCTTAATTTAAATGTACGTATTGCCCTGAACATAGATATCTATATTAACTTTGATTTGAAGCACTCGGAATTATTATTATTGTTTCTATTATTACATTTATTTTGCTGAAAATGAACAAGGTAATATAATGCATGTCAACCCAAGTAGTTCTTAAATTCATTTTATAACTGGATAATATGGCCAGACATGGTGGCAGACACTGGTAATCTCAGCACTTTGGGAGGCCAATGAGGGCAGATCACCTGAGGTCAGGAGTTTGAGACCAGCCTAGCCAACGTGGTGAAGCCCTGCCTCTACTTAAAAAAGGACACAAAAAGTAGCTGAGTGTGGTGATGTGCACCTGTAATACCAGTTACTCAGGAGGCTAAGGAAGGAGAATCACTTGAACCCAGGAGGTGGAGATTGCAGTGAGCCGAGATTGCACCATGGCACTAAAGCCTGAGGGACAAAGTGAGACTCCTTCTCAAAATAATAAAAAAACTATAAAAACTAGATAATGTAAGGGAGCTACACTGTAGGGAACTACATTAGGTCTTTTGTTTTTATGCCTTTATAAGATGATCTAAACATGTTTGCATGTTAACTTACAGATTCATTAATTCTCTTTAGTATACCATTAACATCTTTTGGGCCCATTTTGTTTTCTTACCTGAGCCTCAATATATTTGATTTGTTCATCAGTGACCCTGCAAACTGTCACCATGTTGCATGGGAATATCAGTAAAGTATTCCACTGTGGTGGTATTCTGAGCTATCCAGTAAATATTGTGGATTATTTAAGCAGTTTTTATATATGACACATATTTGTACATTTTATGTGGTTATACATATTAATAAGTTTTTAAAAGAAACATTTTGTTTACTCGTGCAGTTCAAGTTTACTGGAACATATATATATTTATGAATGTTTTAAACCATGTTACAAATTATATGAATACTCATTTAGTTACTTAGCCCCAAACCCTTAGAAATTGCTTTGGCACTGATGATTACACATTTTATTATGGCAAAGACTTGGCAAAGTTCAACTTTATAAATTATTTTCTCTTTTTGAATAACAATAATAAGGTTTGCTAGCTAATAATTTACATTTTGGTTTTAGAAATCATTTGGGAACTTTCTTTTAAAAAGCAAGTAAGATAGTGATAAAATCATTTCTAATTAGAAATAATTCAAAGCTGCTTGAAGGAAGGAACTTCTAAAATGTTCTGTCTACGCTTTAAACCATAAGCAATATGCTCAGCTTCATTCATTCAGATGAATATTTATTGTTTGCCTACTTTGCTGCAGGTAACTGATTTAAAAAATGGAGATACAATATGGAAAAGATATTCACAATTCTCTAATTGTTTTTGTTTAAATACCATTAAAAATCTCTACTTATTTGATTCATATTAGTACAGCATAATACATATTAGATTAAACACCTATAAACACTATATTATTTGAAGATATCTTATCATTACCTGATAAGGTCTAGAGGAGTATGTCACTCCAGTTGCCATTCTAATTATTTTTCCCCTCTTCTTCATAGCCAACATTTTAAAAGAGTTCTCATTACTCATTATTTTCATTGCCTCACCTCTCATTGGCAAGAAACAGTCTTATTTGCATTACACTTAGCAGTTCATCAAAACAACTTTAAAGTTTCCAAGAACTTCTTGGTTACTAAACTAAATGGACACTTGTGATCTCTTATCTCCCATGGCCTATTTACTGCCATTGATACAACTCCTCCTTGAAGAAACACTGTGCCTTGACCACCCTATCCTAGATTTCCTTCTGTATCGTTGGATGCTGAAACTGTCTTCTTTGCATTATTGCATTCTATCAGCAGCGAAAATATCTGGGTTCCTCAAAGCTTTGTCCTAGACCATTTAGTTTTCCACCTATCACGTTAGCTCCTGAATTTGCATGACTGGAATGCAAATCAAACCATATGTCAAGAAACAACTGAATATTTCTCCCACCATTATCAATTACCCCAATCTGCTTATCTTCTTGTATTTTCTTCCTTAGAAATTGGCACCGTTATTTATCCGCTTACTTCACCACAAATCTATGACCTTTTCTTATTACCTCACTTTCCCTCACTCTCATTTCTAATTCATCTCAAAATCTTGATTTTTCTCTCAGATTGACCACTTTTTTGCCATCTTCAGCATTATCATCTTAGTGAATACTACCACCATCTCTCATCCGATTGTTTAGTAAGATAACTGATTTAAAAAGATCATTTGTCTATATCAAAAGCAACGCTAATAGAGCAAAAGATCCCAAAATCAAATTTTCAAAACTTTAATAATATAAAATAAATTTGAATAAAATTATTCTTAAAATGTTTACAACAAGCATAATTAAAAGCACATACCTCTACACAAGAGCAGAATACATTCCAATAAATAGAGATATGTCTTACAAATAACCAAAAACAACTCAAATGTACTTAAAACAAACAAAAAAAGAAATTGTTTTAAATTTCAGTTGTGTCTCATTAAAACAGTTTACAGTATGGCTTCAAGAAGAAAAGAAATAGGAACTTTCAATTTTATAAATCATTGTGTATTCTTAGGGCAATCATAGCTTGTGCTTAGTTTCCCAATTTTTTCTCTGAGATTCTGAAAGAGTTTGTGCTTATTATTTGGAGTAAAAAAAAAGATGTAGGCAATTAAATAAGAAATAATGGGTAGATTACTCACTGAGTATGATTGGTAAAGGTTCATCGTGTTATGTGTGAACGCAAATTCCTGGATCTCATTCCAGCATCCTGTGCATTCTAAAATTTATCTTAATATATTTTAATTATCTTCAGACTTAGTGAGCCAGCTTTCTGGTATGCTGACCAAAAGAGGCAGAATATAAGCTTAAATGGGTAGATAGATTTGTGTTTCCTAATTTTTAAGGTAACATGATATGTCATATGAGCCTAAAAAGGTTTCTAGTAGGATCTAGACATAATTTTATTACGTAAACTTATACACCCTAACCCTAACCCTATCCACCCCACTGAGAGCCATCTCCACCATCCCATAAAACTCCACATTCACCGTCTTTCAAGTCTGTGTGTCACCTGATTCTTCTAGAATGCTGAACAAGAGCTTGGGTCACATTAGCTCTCTGCCCTTGCAAAAAGGTAGAGTGTCCACTGAGCTGGTTAACACTTAAGCCATCTGTGGACAGTAAGGATAAAAGAGCACACTGTCATGCATGCCCACTTTGGCTCCAGGAGTCACAGGCTCCCACCCCTGGATGCTGCTGTATGGCCAAAGCACAGTGCCCTGAGCTCCTGCACCTGTCCATCAGTGTGTTCCTGCTTCCATAAGAGGTTAGAGCAGCAGCAGTGATCAATTCACATGTCCTGTGAAGACGTTAGGGAACTCTGCTGTTCAGTAAATTGTCAGCCAGCACCAGGGAGAGAACATTTCTTGATGGTCCGTACCTGCTGCACTGAAGTGTTCATTGATGTAGACACCAGGGAGAAGCAACTTTCCAAGCATTTGCATTAAGAGACAAAATGGCAGAGTATGACCTTCCAGGGCATTCCACTGGAAACAGAAATAAAGCCTCGGATGGGCATCCACACAATTTCCTAAACACACAGCGACATACACATTTCCCAAGGGTAAGGAGGGCACAGCTCATGTGGGCAGTCCACCCTCAGGGAAGAATCATGGGACAGGGGTGCAAGGTGCAGGAAGGGGCCAACCTATAAAGTCCTAAGGTTAAGGTTAAACACTGCACTTGACCTCCACGTGGCTGCTTGGGTCTCTTCCAAGCATACTTTCTTTTCTGTTCTAAAGCCTTTTAAAATAAACTTCCACTCCTGCTGCGAAACTTCCTCCTCTTTTTCTGCTTTATTCCCCTCAATTGAATCCTTTCTTCTGAGGAGGCAAGAATTGAGGTTGCTGCAGACCCATACAGAAACACCACCAGTAACCCCGATAACTTCCACCAGTAGCATTCTCAATTTCACCAACTATTATGAACTCATCAGATTAAATATATTTGATGGCTCTCAATTCATTGCAGTTACCAGAATTGAAGTTCTGATTGTCCTATCATTGGCCAGTGAAGCCTCTTCGAGTTTTATCCTGTTTTCATTTGACATGACATTCACAGCATTTGAAAGCTTCCTGACATTTAGCATCACAGAGTTTCCCTGGCTCATCTTGTACATTTTCTGTGTCTGACTGACAAATAATGATTTCTCCAGGAAGCTATGGCTTTTTTTTTTTTTTTTTAATTTCAGGGGACATTTAGTTCAGATATAATTTTTTAGAGTTTCTTTTATTCCTCTGATTTTGTTTTCACTTTTAGGGACACATTTTATCATATCTTGGATGTTCATTGACTATCTGTAGTATTTGTCACTTACTTTGAAAACTTAAAAAACTTTTATTTCCTTTTCTTTTTATTTGTTTTTCTTTTTTGTTTTTACTTGGTTTATCTCTGAAGGTATAATCTGTGGTGGTTATTCTATGCAATGTTCCTTCTAATTTAGTCTTGATTTCCAAAGTAATTTATTTTCCTTTATTTCTAATTCTTTTCTGAATTATGCCACCTTATTCTGATTTTTATAATTATGATTAATATAATTATCCTCACATATTCATTACTTATACACTTGTTGTGGTTTGAATTGTGTCTACCCTAAAGATATGTTAAAATCCTAACCTCTGTTACTTGGGGATACTTCCTTAATTGAGAATAGAATCTTTGTAGAAATAACCAGATTAAAAAAAAGCCACACTGGATTAGAACGGGCAGTCATCTTATGACCAATGTCCTTATAAGGAGAGGTACACTTTGACACAGACACACAGAGAGGAGAAAGACTCTCTGAAGACAGAAGACAGATACAAAGACACAAACGGAAAAAGCAGTGTGAAGGCTGAGACAGAGACACGCACATTCAAGCAAAGTATAGCCAGCAAACACGAGCACCTGAAGAAGGCACAGAAGGTATCCCCCCTTGGGACCTCAGAGGGAAGATGGCACTTATGATACCTTATGTTTTTTTTTTACTTCTAGGCTTCAAAACTGTAAAACTAAATTTGTATTTTTTAAGTCACCTGTTTCTAGTACTTAGTTACGGTACCCCTAAGAAATAAATATATTTCTTAATTTCTTCTAGATGGTTAAGGATTACTAGGTTACAGTTTAGATCTGATTTTGTAGGTACACTTTTTTAGGAGTACTTTCACTGTTTACAGTGACATTATTTTGTTTCATATTACTTTTAGGTATTTTTTTCTCAACTTTTGGAGTGAGTTGGTATCCACGATTTCTTTTCTTATCTTTTTACTTATTTATTTTGTCACAAATGCTATCTTTTGTTGTTTTTTAATAGAGTTTAAATATATGGCAGAATCCTTTTTGCCCCGAGTTTTGAGTTCTTTTCTCCGATTTTTGTCCGGACCTCCTTTTTTCTTCATGTTTGTTATTCCTGTATTTCTCAATTGTGATTCCTCTCCCGGAAGTTTGCTCTCAGCTTGAGGCCTTAACCGGCAGGGTATCTCTCACCCAACATTTTTGAGAGTTCATGGGGTGAGACTGCCCCAGCTCCTTCAGATTTTTTACTGTGTAACCTTTTCACTAACCTGCCATTTATCATGGGCAAAACTTTCTCTTGATTTTGACAGGTCTTTTCATTTGGGCCTGTTGTGATCTTCAAATACTTATTGGCTATTTGGGGGCACTCCAGTTCTTAGGACATTCAATTGCCCCGGCACTTCCTTCTTCTTCCTAAATAGATACTAATGACATGTTGCTGGTCATGCAGTTGTGGTAGATTTACCTATACTCTTTCAGATTCAATAGGATGCTTTATTACATAGCTTTGTTGTAAATTTTGTCCATGAGTGTTGCCTTTAATATCTAGTTGCTTCCATGCAAGGATTCAGAGAGACTGAGAAGCCATGTTGCTGCCACTGTTTTCCGAGTATCTGTACTTTGTGTTTTTATCATATTCACTAGCTAAAATGTATTGAGCACTTGTATGTCAGTCACTGGGCTGACCATGTTACTTCCATTTTATCGGTTAGTACTCATAGCAGCCTTATAAAGCTGACGTTGTCAATAGCTACATTTTAATCCGAATTATACAAATGTACCAGAAATAAATAAATAAGGTAACTTGTCAAATGCCAAACAGCTACAAGTACCCAAGACTGAATTCTAACTTTGAAAGTTTGTTTCCAGAGCTCACACTCTTAACAAATGTAGTGTATGTTTTTAAAGAAAGTCAAAAGGATAAGCCTCTTAATCCAAAGTAATGAAAAAGTCAAAAAGTCAAGACAACTGATGAAAATAACATCCTAATGAAAATGCATAGCACTGTAAACAATCTTCTATAGCAACAGATTTTATTGGTGTAAAAACTGCTAAAATGTTGAGCACATTGAGTGCAAATGAGGAAGACATGGTGACTGCCAAGTAAGCTCACTTGTTACTTTTGTCCAGAGACAGGCCTGGTCCCTTTCCAGCAAGAACCTGTAACTGAGATGGAGAACCAAAACATTCACAAGTAAAACAATCAAGTATACCGCAAAGATGAATTCTAGCAGCCACCCTTTCAAAAATAGTTGTTGTCCACTGACTGTGTGAGAGTCACGGTGTCCTGTTCTGTACAAGAAGAGATAATTTATTTGGCATATTTCCTTCCCTCAGAGAAGTTTCAATTTAGTGAGAAAGAGAAGATGTGATCATGAATAATTTAAAATAGTAAATAATGAGAATCCTTTATTGCTACAAATAATAAAACCTTTAGAAGTTTAGAGGAAGGACAGGTCACATGTGACTTGGGTGAGAATGGGCATGTAAATTGGAACTCGGAGGTTAAGTGAGAACTTAAAAGAAAATGAGAACCAGAAGGAGAGGCATAAAAGGAATAACATATTAATGAGGAGATGATAGCAGTGAGTAGATGTCTTTAGGACAAAAAAATAAATAAATAAAAGACCTTGCAGGACTTGCTAGGTATTTTAAATAGCTTATCACTCTTTCACAGATCAGGAAACAGAAAATTTTAAAGGTTGAGGGAAGAAGGTAAAGTCTTTGGCTTTCATTTAGGAGTGGAGGAATTTGAGGGGGAAAGAAAAAACAAAGAAGTTTGTAAGAGACCTTGGACAATGGCTTCCAAGAGGCTGGGATGATGGATACTCACAAGGTGCATAGGAGGCCCAGAAAATATAGCAGAAGACTAGATAGATTGCATCATTTACATAAATATAGAAATTGTGAAAAGAGATGAATTAGGGTTCCCAGATCCTTATACTGAGTGACCCATATCAGTCCTTAAGCTTTTTCCAAAGCACAAGGTTTTCTGAGTGTTCTTCAGCAAATTGTTCATTACTGATCATCTGCCACTGACCCTATTTGAAGCCAAACTGCCCTGGGGGTTACTGTTGGAGATATATTTATCAAGACTCATATCAGATAAGATAACTTGACAGTTTGGAATCTCAGAAGCTGCCTTGGTAATGGAGATATAAAGCTTCATTTCAGTGCTAATGAACACAAACCTTCTGTTACAAACATCAGAAAACTGATAAAAGAAAGGGTTCAGGTTACTGAAGGCATGAACTATATCAGATCCAGGGAGGAAACCCTAGACCCCATTTTCATGTCATTTTGCACAGGAAACAATTTCAGAAGGTAAGAAAAAAAAAACAAACCCATAATGTTGCTCTTAAGTGAAACAGAAAAAGGGAAAGAATGACTATTGTTCTGTTATTTCAAATAGAAGCTTCAGATATTTTAACTACAGACTCCAGCCACAGAAATAAGTCTTCACTTTCATTAGTCCCAAAAATTGTCAGTCTCTGGCAAGTGGAAATGCATTATTTTTCCAAAACAATATTTTAAAGTTTATTCCCTCATAAAATGCAGTCATGGCATTTTAAGTGTATGCATTTACCTAGATCTTGACACATTCATCAAGTTGTGTATTTGCAGGAATGCATAAATTGATACATATTTTATATGGTATTTAAATACAATTAAAGCAAATATAGAAAATGCTCCAAACCTTAAGATTAGTTTTATATTCAGTAACTGACCAAAAAAGTAAAGTGTCAATCATGTTTACTAGCTGTATAGTATAATTCCAATCAAAAGAAATTGTTGTTTCACAATTTGATTTTAAGAGTGTTAGATCAATGTTATTGACTTAAGGGATTCATTCATTATTTATTCTAAACTTTGTTTATTACCCAAGTTTCATATAGAGACTAATTATTTAGATGAGAAACTGCAACTGTCTAAATTAATATTAGGAAAATTGAGCATTTACCCTGAGGCAGCAAAATTAGACTTTGTCAGGAAGCCGAACTGAGGTTATATGCTACAAAATGGCTAAAATCAGGCATTAAAGGGAAATCTTCTACAACCATTATTCACTACCAGAGCATAATTAAATACAAATAATAAAGGCTGCATTGTCTCTTATGTTCCACATTTCCATTTGCAGAAAATGAATTCATGAATGGCAGCTGTCAGAGGGGCTTGGCTTATTGACACCAACCAGTTGAGGCTTTCTAATTGTGTAGTCCCTTAAGAAATAGCACTTTCTACTATGGGATCACCTTTGACTAAAGTAGAAGATTTTATGGCCACAGTAAGTGGCGACTAAATGGAGGTAGCAGATAAACAAAGACTCTGGACAAAAGAGGCCACATTAAAAACAAGCTTTCTTTTCATTCATGAAAGCAACCCTCAGTACTACAGAAGCAAAATCAGCAGAGGATTGCTACCCATCCCTTTGAAAACTAGCTTGGAGGGCTGGTGATTCACATAAGGATAATCACTCAAACATTTTTGACAGCAACTCTCTTTAGCAGTCTTTTCCTATTCATATGCTGACATTTATGAATTCATTTAATGTCTCCAAAAAATCTTCCAGGTAAATTTTTAACTTCCTATTCCAAGTATGGGAAGAGATATGAGCTCCAGAGCTGGAAGTAGCAATGTGGTGGGGATTCAATAGAGCACCCTAATAAATTAATAAATTTAAATGCATTCTTCCACTCCCTGTGGAAATAAATATTTTGAGTGTATTCTATATGCCAGATATTAGGTATTGGCATAGTATATATATTATATATGTAATACATATTATGTCCTTTCTGGTCTTCAGAAAAATCAGAATGTGACTATATTTCATGAACCCTGAATATAATATATGCTTACACAAAATCATATAATTTAGAAAAAAAATAGAGGGTAAAGAAATGGCCAGGAGTGTTGGCTTACACTAGTAATCCCAGCACTTTGGGAAGCCAAGGCTGGACCCGTTGGGGCCAGGATTCAAGACTAGCCTGGGCAATATAATGAGAAACCATCTGTACAAAAATCTTAAAACAAAATAATCAGGTATGGTGGTGCACACCTGTAGTCCTAGCGCCTCTAAAGGCTGAGGCAGGAAGATTGTTTGAACCCAGGAGTTCACCATTGCAGTGAGTAGTGATCATGCCACTGCACTCCAGCTTGGGTGACAGAGCAAGACCCTGTCTCAAAAAATAAAAATTAAAAAATAAATTATAAATGCCAGAATCTCAGGAGCAAACACTATCAAATATTCAAGTGATTATTAATAAAAAGCAACATACAGAGTTCAACTACTGATTATCATTATGATTATAAAAAATAAGAGCAAAGTTTAAAAACCAGGTTAAGTGTTGCAATGAAAGGCATTTTCCTTTTCTCCTTTTTCTTCCTCTCCTCCTTTCTTTTGTCCTCTATCTCCTTCTCTTGTTATGATAACTTTCACTAAATTTTGCATCAAACTTGGTTTCAATCACATGTCCTATGGCCTATAATGCTTTTAAAATTGTGTCTTTGGGTTTGGAGAACTAAGATTTTATTTATATTTATTTATTTATTTAACATATGCTCTTTCTCTGTCACCCAGGCTGTAGCAGTGGCAGGGTCATAGCTCACTGCAACCTTGAACTCTTTGGCTCAAGTGATCCTCCTGCCTTGGCTTCTTGAGTAGCTAGGACTACAAACCACGTGTGTGCCACCATGCTGGCTAATTTTTGTACTTTTTCTGGAGATGGGGTCTCTCTGTGTTGCCCAGGCTGGTCTTAAACTCCTGGGCTCAAATGATCCTCTCACCTTAGCCTCCCAAAGTGCTGTGATTACTGGCATGAGCCATCACATCCAGATACAGAATTGTTAGTAAATGCATTATAAAAAGGTAAAAATACTTTAGAAAGATTTAGATCTAGTTATGCATAAACATATGCATAATGGTATTCTTAGTTTATGTCATTAAAACATTTCAAATAAGTAAATTTGGAAACAAAACTATCATTGAATCTCTTCTTTTCCATTAGGATGCACCCAATTTCACACCACATACATGAATATACATGGTTAACTGCATAAATAGATTGGAGACAGATGAGCTACATATTTTCTACAAACATTTAACTATTTTCTGCCTCTCAGGAGGTTTGTAGTCCTTGCCAAATGATTGCATCAAAGAGCTGCCCCAGCATAATGCACACTCCAGCTGTTTCTCACCCTTCAGTTTTCTCCCCTAATCATTCCTGGTTGCTTCTTTTGCCCCAGTTGACCTCTAACCCTCTTTTTCTACACACATAAAAATTATTACTATGGGAAAAACAAAGGACATATTTTATAAAAACTATCTAAAATGTTTCTCCGTTAGGATTCTTAAATCCATGTAAAGCATATCATTTATGTAATCCGTTCTCACTCAATGATACTCAAATTTATTAGACTTTGATCTACTCCATTATTTAAGAAGGTTTTCTTGAGTGAGTTTCTTAACAATGGGAACGAGGCACACTATTTTTGGCAAATTCCTTTTTCTTTTTCTTAATGTGCATGCCATTTCTCTAGGGATAAACTATAAATTAAACAAAGGCATAAAAATTTTAGGGTCCTATTTCATAGAAAATTCTGATTCCACAGGTGCCAGGTGTAGAGGATCACCAATTCCAATACATTAATGCTCACTGAGACCAATCCAGACTTAGACAAAAACATCTCCTGCTGGTCTTTCCTACATGGTCTAGTAGCAGCTGAGAGGGTGTGGAAAAACAGAAATACGATTTCAGCCTGGGATGATTGTGATAAAGGAAGATCTGACATAATACCACAGGATTTTGCAAGGACCTATTAACTATTTTAATAATCTGTCACAGACCTAATGAGCACTCTGAAGGAATTAACATTTATTGCAATAGGTATTGTAAAAGCAGACGGGTGAAACTTGCTTTATTTAAAGTATATTTTAAAGACATACTATGTACAAAGAATGGTATTGAGTAAATGAGTCTGCATTAAAAGAAAAAAAAAGTAAAAACTTCGAGCCTACTTCTCCCTCTCACAGACAGACATACGAAAGCAAACTCTTAAAAAATCAAGGCATATATGAAAATTTTCACATTATCTGTGAAGCAGTGAGTTCCGTAAATTGCAGCAGTCAGGTAGGGGTAAGCAGGGTATTGGTTTTCTATTTCAAATGATTCTTAAAGACTAAATTGGATTCTTATTAGGATGATTGGTTGACCTGTACTGTAATAATTTTACCATCAGACATAGTTTTAATAAATGTTTAAACAAGTTGATCAGTGAGTGACAGAAAATAATAATAAAAAGCTTCATGGCAATTACAAGATCATTAAGAATGTTTAATATGTTAAATATTTAAGTGGGTTTCCAGGGACTTACAACAGATTTTCAGCTGTCTATATTAGAGTTTAATAAACAGGGCAAGTTGGGAAAAAACACATTAAAAAGTTCTTTGTACTACTTTTTAGGTCAATGGAATGTAGAATTCAACTAAACAGGCTCTGTTCTTTTAACAGAAAATGAACATTCTTTATGGATTGAATTTTAACAAATAACATATCTAATTACTCTTTTCCTTCTTTTGAATTTTAATGAAGAAATCTGGTATACGATTATAAGTCAAAGGGAATTTGAAAGGCAACTTGATCAATGTGATTGGCCAATATATTTGACATTTATTATCCACAAATATTCTACAGAAGTAATTAAAATGGCATCAGCCATAAAAACAAATGTATAATTTTGAAATAAATCCAGAAGCATGCATTTTCCTGAGAAGCAGTAATGACTTCAGTGCAGGACATTTCCTGGGGATCACTGACTGATACAGATTTATTGGGCTCAGCTTTTGCAAAAGTCTCAGATTTTCCCAAACAGCCATTATAGTCCTGAAATTGCCCTTCGTGTTCATTATTTTTACTTAATTAAGTTTCTATACTGGGGAAATATCACAAATAGTAAAAATGTAATAATATATAATATAGACTTAAATTTCCTGATCATTTAAAAACATTTGACAAGTGATACACAAGAAAGTTTTATTTCCTAGTAATACAAAAGCCTAGGAAATAAAACTAGTGTGACTCTGAAATGAGCATGATGGTATTTAAGGAGAAAAAAGATCATGCTTATTCTTAAAAATTACTATAAATTTCAGCTTGGCATTTTATTGAGATAAAATCTTATTTAAGTCATTTACACTCTACAGTTACCAGAAAAAATACTGGAGCCCTACACCATATAGTTTAAAATACACCATATAGTTTAAAATAGAAAGATTGGCAAATTAGGTAATATGTGTAAAAATGTTCAACGAAGTTCTGAGGTTTGGCAAAGTGACTACTTGATACTTTAAATATGCATGTTTATTTATACACAATAAAAATTATTTCAAAAATTTATACTTTGTGGCCTGTTTTTGTCCTATGCCTTTAGCAAATGCTGTCAGGTTACTCAGTAGGCCTTCAGTAAAAGAAGATAGTATACAATGAGCCACATGAATAGGCACATACATGGAATATTCTTCTCATTTATGAGGAATTTCTCCGTTGTCAATAGAGCGAACGTGATTTTATTACTATTAACCAGTTTTCGAGTATAAAGAGAGGCAGCAAAATGTAGTGGTTAAGGCCACAGTCTCCGTAGCTGGATAAAATATGTTTAAGGCTTTGTTTCTCACTTTACTTTCACTGTGTCTCATTCAGTTTCCTCATCTGAACAATAGGAATAGTAATATACCTACTTTATATAGTTGGAATGTGGTAAAACAAGTAATGCATGTAAAGCGCTTAGAACCAGGCCTAGCACAAAGAATGCATCCAAAGGCTGGGTGTGGTGGCTGATGTCTGTAATATTAGCAGTTTGGGTGACAGAGGCAAGAGGATCCATTGAGCACAGGAGATCAAGACCAGCCTGGGGAAGACAGCAATACCACCATCTCCACAAAAAGAAAAAAGCAGCATTCAAAGTATGCTACCTGTTATTATTACAATACCCAAAGATATTATATTCTGTAAAATCAGAAAGCTTGTCTGCATTACCACTGCTACTAACACTTTAGTGAATCCAAGTGAAGCACTGGATAACTAGAGTTAATAGTCAAACTTAGGAGAAATTTGTGCTATATTCAGAGAGGGAACCCTAATTAGCCTTTGATATCATTTTAGAAATGACAGGTATAGCAAACAGGGGTTGTTACAGTCACTGGATCATTGGTAAAAATACTTTTTTGAGCCATAAATAATGTAGGTCAGAGAACTGTCACTGCGGCTGCCACCTCGTCTTCTACAGTTGCCATTGCTGCTGCTTTGTCTTCCTGGGTGATTAATATCAAGAATGCTACCTTGGAGCCCAAGGCCAGACAGAGGCAAGCATCTCCCAAGGGTTTTGTAGCTGAGTCTCCAGCCCCAAGTGTTGCAGCTGCACCTATTATAGTTAATTCCCGGGCCTTCTAACCTGCAGGGACAGCTGCAGCTGGGGCTTGCTGGGGTTCCAGGGCAGCACCAGGCTCCTGTCCTTTAGGCCTCGTCATTACTGGTCTTTTCTGCTCTTTGGTTGAAAGAGCCTGGAAAAAAGTATAATGACTAGTGGTTCAGGTCTTTCATTGACAAATGTGTTATTTCATCTTAAAACCGTTGTGTTTATATTCACGCTTTTATCATTCCAAATATGTTGTAAGATGAAAAAACTAAAGCCTTTGTGAATGCTCTTTGTTGAAATCTATTTCCACCAAATTAACTTTATAACATTTGTAAGGTCTTTAATTACACCCAGAATGTTCATTTTTATTCAATGATTTGCATAAAATAAAGGCCAGTTTTTTCAAAGTGACAAATATTTTACCATTAATTTTTTTAAATAACTTCAGAATAATAATTGGCTTGTTTATTTAGAAATAAATGGTAGGTGTTTGATGTATTTCTTCCCTGGTACTTATTGCCATGTTTGTTTGTTTGTTTGGGACAGGGTCTCACTCCATCACCCAGGCTAGAATGTGATTATGGAGTCTGGAACTCCTGGACTTAAGCAACCTCCGGCCTCTACCTCTCTAGTAGCTGAGACTACAAAAGCATTGCTACCATGCACAGCTAATTATTTAATTTTTCTTTTGTAGAGATGAGGTCTCGCTGTGAAACTCCTGGGCTCAAGTGATCCTCCTGCCTCAGCACCCCAAAGTGTGTTGTTTGTTAAAAATGAAATGCCTTACTCACGCTCTAATTTAATTTCTTAGTCTTCCTTTAGCCACGCTGTGTTTTTTCTTTCCACATGTTGCTCTTGCTCTTCCAGTCTGGATTATAATACTGATAACCTACAATAACTGTATACATTTGGATAAATCTTACAGTTCATAAAGTGCTCCAACATACATTTTTTTATTTGAGCTTTATAACCAGTAGGAAGTGAGCAGAATAAGGAATACTGTCAAATTTTAAGGCTGAAGAAACTGAGGCATATGCAAGATTAAATGATTTGTCAAAGATTAACAAGATGGCCTATAGGGTCCCAAATTCAAAACATCTGTGATTCCACTGTGGGTCCCAAGGCAGGGTGGCCTAATTAAGTAAACATTGGCTTTCAAGTCAGAAATTCCTGGGTCTAAAATCTGGTTCTGTGACTTACTAATTGTGTTACTTAGGGTGATGAACCTCTTGGATTATCTTAAAGCTAAAAGTAGAAGTTCCAGATAGTTAAACAGAGATGAAATTTAACAAACCAAGAAAAACAAAGCAAAACAACAGAAGGCTGTAAGTAATTGGTAAGAAAAACTAGCTCTTGACTAAATTCTCTCTATATATACCTTTCCACCTTGGCCTACTGTTCAAATAAAAGTGTAATTTTTTGTTAACCATAATAAATTACAGGATCTTGAAGAGAAAATAATCAAGTCTTAGCTATCCCATATGGTTCAAACTAATACTTACAAAGTCTTTCTTGAACCTTTCATGTCCTCTCTAGCCTTCATGATGTTTTGTTTTGTTTTGCCTTTGATATATATTTATTAAAAATATTTTTGCATAGGTTATTTATACACATTTTTAAAAAATTTAAATGTGCAAAATACTATTCAGAAAAAAACAAGTCTCTTACTCATCCCTGTTCTAGCCACCCAGTTTTATCCTCTTGAAGCAAACACTCACAGAAGGCATTTGTAACTCATGATTCTTTCCAAAGATACTTTATTTATTTTAAACAAGCACACATAATGTATCATTACTATTTTTTTTCTTTTACTAAATGGCTGTCTAATATATTCATTTTATCTCCTGTTCAAATAAGGCAAAAAAAAAAAAAAATCCCAGTTGACATTCCCCATAGACTACATGCAGTGGATAAAGGGAATTACCCCAAAAGAAAAGTCGGAGTATCCTTAAAGGGAAGGACAAGCGATTTAGGCAAAACCAACAGATGTCAACTCCTTAATTAAAAGCTCCACTCTGAGACAGTAGCCTCAAATCAGGGATCCCAGAGTCTCTTTAAAAGCAAGTGTACGTAAAATGCTGCATATATAACATATTCTTAACTAGACTGTGAGCTCTCAGAGGGCAGGGAGTTGATTTTAAGCATATTTAGTTCTTAACAAATAAAAAGCATATATATGCCTTGAGGGCATAAATGAATATTTTGTTACTTACTGACATTTTTCTCAAGGATTTCAGTAAAACACACTTAATATTGTCATCCAATTTGTGTCTATTATAAGCAGATGTTTTCTCATGTGCAACATATCTGCTTTGAAACTTTTTATTTCTCTAAATCTTGGTGAACAATTTGAGTTTCATGTACTTGAGTTACAAGGCTATAGTGTTTATTTCTTTTAAATATATGCCACTGTTATTAAAGGTTTTCTTTTGAGCAAAATCCTATTCTTTCTTAGCATGGCAAAAAGGTAGAGTGGAACATGAAGGCTGGATGACTTTTTAGCCAGGTCTCTGAACAATAGATGCTGTTATCCATTTGAAAGAGAGTACAAAGTATAGTATAAACTATGACTTTTAATGTAAAAAAGTCACACATAAAAGGAACACACAGAATACTTTCTATCTGTAGTAAACATAGGTCCTATGGCTGTTGCAGAGACTGATATTAAATAACATTTGTAGGAGGTCACTGATTTGGACTGAGCTCCTGCCCCGAGCCCCAACAGAACAAACCAAAATGGAGTCATTTGTGTTAAAGTTCCACATTACCAAACTTCGTTTATCTGATCTTTCAAGAAATCAGGAGAGAGATAATAGTCACATCTCCAAATAGACCTATTTGAGTCAGCATGTTAAGGAAGTCTCCTCTTTTAACCTTTACAAGGAAAGTAACCTGAAGTTAACCTGATGATAACCAATCTGCTTTGTGTTCCCTGTTTCTGCTTTCTTCAGCCCGTTTCTGCCTATAAAGCCAAACTCCTCTCCCCAGCTTATTGGAAAGTCCATTCTATTTTATACAAAGAGGAGTTGCCTGATGTTAGAATTGCTAATAAAAGCCAATTAAATCTTTAAAGTAAATTTGTTGTAATTTTGTCTTTTGACATTAGCAAGCAATTCTCATCCTGTTATCAGTCACTAGCATAGACTTGAGTCTCACTGAAGTGCTACACATAGAACTGCAAAGTAAAGGAGGAAAGGATAAACGTGTTTATCTCATATGTTCCGTTTCTTTTTATGGGTCAGGAAAATGTTTTTAATCCAGGACTGTCTTGCTAAGATCATAGCATTTAACTTCAATTAAATGGGAGTGCACACTGCATTAAGAAAAAAGCTACTTGAATATTACCCCTGACTGATGGACAGACAAGTCCTCAAACATACCAAGCACATGCTTCTCCATTCCAGCAAGGCATGCAAACCATGACTCAATATTGGGGTCTGCTATGGTCTCATTACTTGTGTCCTCCAAAATGCCTATGTTGAATCCTAAACACCAAAGTGGTAGTATTAACAGGCAGGGCCTTTGGAGAGAAGATCTGGTCATGAAGGCAGAGATCTCATGAATGGGGATTAGTGTCCTTATAAAGAAGCCCCAGGGAGAACCCTCACTCACCTACCATGTAAGGACTCCTGAGAAGGTCATCTATTAAAAAGCAAATGGGCTTTTCTAAGACACTGAATGTGCTGACACCCTGATCTTGGACTTCCCAACTCCCAGAACCATGAGAAATATAATTCTGTTGTTTATAAGTCAGCCAGTTTAGGGTATATTTGCTATAGCAGCCTGAGAAGACAGGGTCTGGTTGAAAGAAAGGAGTTACTGAAAGAGGAAGAAAAGATTTTGATCAGAGGCTAACAATAAAAAGAAACACATAAGACAACAAACCAAGACAAGCTTCACTAAGTTCCTCAACACATTGCAGTTTTAGGTTTAATTCAAAATGATATTAGGTTCAATATTTATATCTATAAACTTCAAATTTTTACTAGGATTAAATGAGGTTTTGTAAACAGAATTACCAGTTTATTACTGTGTTCTCCACATCTAATACATGCAATGCATATATTATGTGCTCAGTTGTCTCGATTTGGATAACATAAAATTTAGGTTCTGATTATTTTAGGATTTAAGAGTCCTCTGGCCCAAACTTTGTTACCTATAATTTATGTATTTAAAATGATACAATTTTAAGGTGATACCAGTTTAATGAATTAGGAGGTTTATTTTTCTTGCTTAAAATAGACACCATCAGATACAGAAACAAAGCTCTTAGCCCCATAGAATCTGGGATCATGTCTGTCTCATTCAAAACTCAGCCTCAGTGGTTGGTGTGGTCCCTTTCATGCAGGCAGGGCAAGATAAATATTCATTGAATCATATTTGAATAAATAATAGCAGGTTATAGTAATAAAAAAAGAAATTGTCAATCTATTATTAGTCAAAACCTCGAAAAGCAGACTGAACCTCTGAAGCCTTTTGAAATCAAACTCTGAGTCAGAGTCTCCAGGTATTTCTGACCGAACCACTGTGAACCAAATAGTTACAGAAACTGAAATGACCTATTTCGTGAAGGAAGAGAAAAATCCTAACAAGCAATTGTATGTGAATGTGTGGGTGTACACACATATGTAATTATACACACATACACATTCACACACATGTATTTGCAGAGTTTCTTTTTCATTCGAATTTAATTTGTATTGCACAGTACTAGGCTCCTAAAAAACATGGATTACTATTTGTTGAATTAGAATGGAAACTGCATAAACCCAGCCGAAACTATTGCTGCAAGCTGCAATTTGCCTACTCTATAATGTCAATGAAGCATCTGGTTCTTACTTTGTCACTTTCTCCCTAGGGCTTCAAACTGAAAGCTACAGAGGAGAAAGTGGGGTCATTATATTTATGGCTAGAACAAGAAGTATACTGTGTAGGCTCTGAAACATATTTCTGCAATTTCATAAATGGCCTGTAATTCAATAATAGCCATCAAAACTGTATTAGTTTCATTTCAGTTTCGCTATAAATAAGTTTATTTCCTACTAAATCACTCATATCCACATTTCCCACTATTTTAGTGGTAGTTATTAGCATAATGATGATGGTCTTTCTGTACAACAATTTTGTTAGACAAATTCAGACCATTCTTGTAACTAATTAATATTTCTAATAGGAGACAAATTATTTTTTTCAAACAAGATTTCTTTTTTAAAAGGTGCATTGCATTGTATTTATTTTATTTACTTCTAAGATTAGTAAATCTTTTTTTCATGGGCTCATTATTGCAGAAGAATTGTAAGCACACACTTCCTAAATAATACATATCCCTCTTCTCAGATACAATACTTTGATATATCCAATGATTGTATTTTAAATTACAATATTGAAAAAAAGTTATAAATGCTAGCAATATAGCATGCTTAATTAACGGAAAAAAATATTGAAAAGTAAAACTTAGTATTGGAGTTAGTGCTACATTTAAAGTTTGAGTCCATCCCTTGACTTCAAGCTTATTTATTTACCTAAATAATATTTACTTTCAGGGCTGCACATATTTGTGATTTGCAGTATACAGAAAATTATTTACAATGGAAAACAATTTTACTTTTCAAAGGCAAGATTGACATTTGTTTCTTTGATATCATTATATAATAACACATAGCAATCTATGAAGCCTTATTAGATTTTTAAATAACATCAAATAAATATTATAAGTTTACCAAAAGATTTTACTCCTTTGCTTTCCTGTCAATATATCTAAGTGACCAAAAAAGAAAAAAAAAAACTGAAAGAAAATATATTTTAAATGAACATGCAAACCCTTGAACAATAAGCAAACTTATTCTGACATGCAATTTATCAAGCTGTGAGACTCCTACTATTATAAACAAAACAAGACAAAAAATAAGGAAAAATGAATAAATGAATAATATGACTGGAAACTTGGGGAAATTCCTTTTAACAAAATGTAAATCTGGGTGTTTTTGTTGTTGTTGTTATTAACTATAAAGCTGACCTACACATATTAGATTTTTGAGGGAGCTAAATAATTTAACAGCTGTAATTAGAAATAGTTGCATTATTTTCACTAAGTTTAGGAAAAAATCAGCTTTTGGCCATGTATTTTTTTCAGTAAATCCTCTAAAAAATAGTAATATGTTCCATAAATCTCTAACATAAATCCTTAATATTTCCAAGTGCTGAGACTGGGTTTGCACTGGATTTGAAATAGAAGGAAATTTAACCAATGATTTTGGGAGGATTATTTTTTTCTACAGCCTATATGAATGTTTATCACACCACATATTCTCTTGACAGTGTTTATTCCTTTCTGCTGTATAGTCTGTCTTTTGGCTAGATAATCACAGTTTTTTTTAAATATTCTTTTAAATGAGTTTATCATGCAAAGCAACAAACCATACAAAGTTGGATCATGTCCCTACAGTGTGAGACAGGAGTGGAGTTTCAACCTTAGTTTTTGTTTTTGTTTTTTGTATAATTTGAACACTTGGTTTAATACCAACATATTGCTCTTTCTTCGTGAATTTCCTTATTCCTCCACATAACAGTCAAAATCAAATCTATGTTATTCATGCTAAAGTGCCAATTGTATATTATCAGCCTTCCTTGGGGAATTGGCACGGCACTCCTCACTGCTCAACAATCCAATCTTTTCTCTCCATCAAGAAAAGCACAAATGAAGTAGTATTTCAAAAATATATATATCTTGTGTATTTGTAGTTTTTTTTTTTTTTTTTTTAAATATATATCTTTTCTGGTTAAATTGCATTCTAATTATTGAAGCTCATGTGATGTTCAAAGGTCCCCTCAAAGTCATTTTGAATGTTTTGGTAAGCCTGCTAATCTTGAGAATGTAATGATCTATGATATTTCCTTTGAATCCACTATGATCTATTTCATGAGTGTTTTAGAATGACTATTTTTTACTTTCCATACCTCAGAATCAGTCCAGTAAACACCTATGTTGGACAAATCTGAATACTCTACAGCCTCTTTTAATTTGATAAAATAATGCTCATTGTAGTACACATTTCATATTGAGATTTGATTTGTATTGCTGGAGAAGAGGTGTTAGAATGGAAACTCATGACTTTCTTGTTATGGGCTATTTGTATGCAGTCCTAGGTATAAAGCGCAACCTAGTTAGCGGAGCTATTTGGAGAAGTTTAGTAAAGACCTGTCTGTGCTGTGCCCCAACAAATGTTAGCAACTCCTCTCTCTCAAAAGTTTGAAAGCTCACTCTTCATCAAATGTATTTAATGGTAAAATAGAGGCAACGGATCACCAGAAACAATTTCCCACCCTATAACTGTTTAAGGTTGTGCATGCTATGTGAATGTGTTGATATTTATTAAATTTTTTTTTTGTTTAAATATCTATTTAGTGGATGGGTACATCCTTACGTAGATGCATAAGTGTTTCTTACTTAAAAAAAATCCATCCAACAAACACACATTCCTGAGTCTTATTTTTCCAATAATTTCAGTAATTGCGAGTTATTCTAAATAAGTATGATGGAATTGAGTTACGATGTCTGGCACTACGTAATTCCTCATTTAATAGAAGAACAAAAGAACACTTATAGTGAAATATTCATAAATTGTCAGCACATCTGTTATTACTGCCCCCAGGGAGACATTCATTTAAGCCTCCTATTTTCCAGACATTTTTCTATTTTCAAATATACACTGTACTTTGATCTGGCACATACCCAATCAAGCTGCCTTTTATAACCTGGCTACACCTGTTTCTGCAGGTGTAGTAACTGAGAGAGGGCACTTTCAGGATGATGGGAAAGAGCTACCTGGGATTCATTTTGAGCCAGTCATTTCCTCACAGCAACTCAGCAGGCAGCTTTAGGGAATTTCTTATGAAGCACATCAGTAGGATTTTTCTCTTTCCTATCAGTGTGGCCGTACTTAGAATGAGATGGCTCATGTAATATATTTTCAAATGAGATTTCTGTAACCAAGAAAATAGCTGTTTAAAAAAATTTAATTCCCTTTTCTTCTTTGTAATACTTTGACTTCACACTTTTTATTAACTTTATTGTATGCGAATGTACACTTTTGTATGTAAATGATTTTTTACTATCATGTTATTATATATAATACTTTATTTATTTATTTGATTTTTGCTGAGGATGTGTGCTCTACAGTAATAGTCATAGCATAGTAAGGCTGGTTTAATTGATCTCCATTTAATCCATTAACCCAATATCAGGCACACTTCTTTCCTCTTGTAAAGTATGCTTACAAATGCTCACAGCAACACTTCATATCTGTGGCTATTGCACCGCCTCTACTATGTGTACTTTTGTTTTTACCAGCTGAGTTGCCTCTTTTCCATGAGTCAGAAGCATTGTTCCACAATCTCTTATACCATTAGAACTCCCTATAGCAATTAGATAAACATATTAATTATTGCATGAACTGAAAGAAGAAAAGACAGTGAAAAAATGGTTGGCATTTTTGCACATGGAAAACTCCAGTGCTTTGGAATAACCCGGTAAATCATAGAGCTCTCCAAAGTGCTAATGAATTTAGATGTAAACAATGAAATGGTAAATTATTTGGGGGTAGGGAGGGATCTATTGGGAACATATAGATCTAGAGCTTTGCTGTTGAATACAATAGCCAATAACCACATGGGGCTCTTGACAAATTCAAAAAATTAGAATAAAATAAATATTCAGTTCCTAAATTACTTAGTGATTTATAGGCACATAGAGCTCATGGCTACCAAATTAAACAGCACAGATTTAAAACCTTTCCATCATCACAGAATGTTTTATTGGACAGACAAAGAGACATTCTGCACTAAGATAACTGCAATTGTCTAACTCCTCACTCCAAATTAAATAAAAATTTAAAATGATAGATAAATAATATATATGTATTTTAGGCTAGAAAGTGATTCAGAACTATCAAAAGATTGGCAAAAAAAATTTTTAAGTTTAAAAGCGTTAAATATGTTTTTATGATTCCCATTTTAATCCATGTTTCAATTAATTTATTATTTCTTGTTCCTTCTACTATTGGATTAAAGTTTTACTCCAGTGTATCAGATAATGATTAAGCATAATATGCTCCAGAGAAAATTATGATTTTTACCATAACTCAAACACCAATGTCTTGAGAAACTTTGCACCAGTTATTTGCGCTAACTAAACTTTGGTTTCTTTACCTATAAAATGGAAAACTTAATAGAACTTTGATTATAAGATTTTTATAAGAACTAAATGAGTTAATGGTGGTAAAATGCTTCTGTCTGTGCCTGGAACATAGGAAGATGGTAATAATTTTTAAGTAGTAATACTTGTTATAATAGCAATCAAAAAGTTGTGAGACAATTTGCAAAATGCTATCATGTGTATTATTTTATTTAATTCTCAGTTGATTACTTTTCATATGTTAAATAGAAAAGGTAATTCACTATAGCTTCCGAAAGCTGTAGTGAATTACTAAGTTTATATGGTAGGCAATTCATTTCTTTGACTTCAAAACCTACATAATTATATCCTTCTGATCTAACCCTTTTTTTTTTTACCAAATACTCAAAGAAATATTGTGCTACTAAATTATTTTCATTTGATGTATTTCTGGCTTATTACTTATTTGCATATCTTATCAGTTTTAAACACAATAGCAGAGTGTCATGATTTGTCATGATCTGCGATACTGAAGCCTAGTAAAGCAATTTCACTTGATATGTCTAGTCAAAAGAGCATCTCAAGGTGCTTTGAAAAACAGAAATTAACAGTCATTTTCCCCTAGCTAAGTATTCACCAATGAGTACATATAAACATATTTCAGATCAGCAGAAAACAAAAAAAATTGAATCCATATTTTTTATCCTCACATTAAATCCTGTATTAAATCTAGTATGAGATTTTCCATACCAAATCACAGACTAGTGAGAGAAGAGATTAGATGCTACAAAACTACTATAATACAAAGAATATGTCAAATATAATAATAAATACACATTACACTTTGAGGAGTTTAAAGAACACTGAGTGTGCAGCATATTAGGAATATGACATATCTTCATGGAAGTAGTGGCCTTTAATATGGATGTAGAGAATAAATAAGCATAAACTGGAAGAGATAAGAAAAAAGATCTCCCCTATCTTTTGGATAAGCAAAATTTTCTTTTGATGTCATAGCATTATTTCTGACATTCTCTGTACTTCATTGTATTTCAAGGACTAGAATCTGAGAAACTGCATTTCTCAGACACATTTGACATAGGAGTTCTGGTTTAGGTTCTATCATTGGGAGGTATTCACATGAAAGTAAAAGACAAAAGCTTGGGGTTTTTCTATCTCTCCATTGCCAATGTCAACAATAGAAAAGCCCAGTTTGAATTCTTAAAGACATAACAGCAGACGAATATGAACTCCTGTAGCTGCTAAATGCAAACTTCTGACATGATAGGCTCAGAGAAGTGCAGACTTAGGTGGTAGAATTCATAACTTACTGAAGTTCCTGATCTGAGTAATGCTACCCCTTCTCTTCACTGTTTCCAAAAATTTTGTATCCCGATTACCTTTTAACTTGAAATATCTAAGCAGGTATCTACTTTGTTGATTGAACCCATAATGATAGAGTTAAGGAAAGCAAAAGAAAAACTATGCATGCAGAAAAGTTGGAATGTGTTTAGGAAGCAAAAATAACTATGCTAGTTTCTCTGCCAATTGAACTAGAAATGAACCTTAGTACAGTCTTAAATAGAATGCACTGTGCTTAACTCTTGGGTTTGCAATTCAGAAAATTTTTGTGTGACGTCTCTGGCCATTTCTCTTAGACCTCTTTTAGATTATGTGCTCTACATAATTAAGTCTCTATTTTTTAGACTTAAAAAGTGAGAATTCATCAACTCTATAGTTAACATAAAGAAAATTCAAATAAATATAATCACAACAAAATAAAAGAAGTAATTAAATTAATACCTATGATTTAGCTCAGTGAATTTAGATGCTAAGCCATGAACGCAATACGTCTAGCAAAGTGTCATAAAGAAATTGAGGCCCAGAGATATAAATAAATACTGATTGTAACAAAATTCTCGCAATATAAAATAAAATATCCAGATAATATCCACCATGGTCTACAGGTTGAGTATATGAAAAAGCCAAACCAAGTGAAAGCATAACATAAATCTTGCCTTGGTAGAAGACAATTGTAGGTATTCACTAACATCTTGAGGGAAAGAATTCTCATTCCGGGCCCATAAGGGGGCGTACTTTTAAGGGCAAGAACTTAACAGTGCCATGACCCACTCCCATCTCTCTCCAACTGGGAGATTTAATGGTTTATGTTTGAATTTCACTGACGCAGGAAGAAACTAAGTAAGAGTCAATCACTCCAGTGGAGTTCTAAGGAACTCCTTTCACTGGCCAGGGGTCTTAGAGAAGGTAGGGGCTCCTCCCAGGTTAAAAGTCCCCTTCTTCCACACCCCTTCGGACTCCATGTTTAGGCCCCTTCCACGAACACTCCCTTCATGGAAGCCTGTCTTCCCCTCCTAAACTCTCTTGCTCTCTATTCCCTTCTACTCAGTGTGGAAGCTTTCTCTCCTGGATTCCATCTTTTCTTTTTCTCAGTGTGAGAGTTAGCTGTTTCTTTCTCTTTCCTTTTTCTGTTTCTCTCTCTCTCTCTCTCTCTCTCTCTCTCTCTCAATAAATCACTATCTACAAACACTTTCGGGTCCAGCATTTACTGCACACTGCGCCATGGCCCCCTCTCTCATTCTTGCGAGGGCAGGAGGCCAAGAGCCTGGAGAAACATCCTCTCAGGGGAGCTGAGGGCACCCTGAACCCCCATATTACAATCTGATGTTTGAAAATAAAAAGTTAATTAAGTGTGCTGGGTATTTAGAAATACACATTGAGAGATTAGAAGAAGAAGCTATACCGTTCAAACAACTAAAATGGAAAATTAGTACAAAGAACACTCAACCAATCTAACAAAATATGGGAAAGAGAACTAAAATAATAAAATTCACGCATGGCAAGTAGAAAACGCAAAGAATGTATTTGCTGGCATAAAGATACCTATTAGTACTCACTGCAATTTTTAATGTTTTAAAACCAAAATTGCTGATTAAATAAAAACAGAATAAAACAAAAATTCAAAACCTGATTCAAGGCAAAATTCCCTAAATGTTGTAAAGAGACATAATTTATTTATTTAAGGATAGCAAAATACCAACATAAGGCAATGGTCACCAACTTTTGTTCACATTAAAAAAGAAATCTTAAAAAGCACTTCAAAATTTAAAAAGTGACACCTGATAAAATGGCAAATACAAAACCAGAGCAAGATATTTCAACATACCTGTGTCAGAAGCCAACAGACCAAATAGACCGAAAAAGGACAAAGTAGATGAAATTTTGCAACAACACATTTGAGATAGCTACACTAGTAGGTTGATATGCAATATATTTCAAAACAAGTAGGTATCTCATGCTTTTAAAGTATCCATAGAACATTGACAGACTAACACTTGTTGATTTGTTCAGGTAACAACAAGACATTTGCTTGACAAATATGTACCTAGTATTTTCTGTGTGCCACACACTTTTCTTTCTGGAAATCTTAAATTGTAATGGGGCATGACTAATACCATGGTAAATAGATTGAAGAAATGTGATCTGATGTACATTTTTAAAAGATTTAAAAATTTGCTGCAGTGCAGAATCTCATAAAACATAATTTTAACTTATAAAACGCTCACACATTTTTCCCCAAATCGTTGATATAAAATACAAAGATAGCAAATTTAAATCATAGGTATCAGCTCTATGAGCTTGTGTCTTAAGAAAAACATGTAACATACTCTGGTCAGAATGTTTGTGCCTTCCTCAAATTTATGGTAAAAGTCTAATCCAAGGTGATAGGAAGTGTGACCTTTGGGACAGGATTAAATCATAAGGGGAGAGCCCTCATGAATGCCATTAGCCCCTTATAAAACAGGGTCAAGGGATCTGGTTCCCACTTCCAACCTGTGAGAACACAGTATGAAGGCACCATTTATAAACCAGAAAGTTGGCCCGCAGGCAGACTCTAAATCTGCTCATGCCTTGATCTTGCTCTTCCCTGTCTCCAAAACTGGGAGAAACAAATTTATATTGTTTATAAATTACCTAGTCTGTGGTATTTAGTTATAGCGGTCTAAACAGACTAAGATACTTCTAAGTTTATTGTAATAAAAAAAAAAAAACTATACAAAAGTGTGCTTTTCTGTATTTCCTTTTCGAATTGAACCTTACAATATTTAAAATAAGCTTAATAAAAATTTAAAGAAACTGATAAAAAATGTCTGTAGTGTTGTATATGCAAAATTTAGAGGTAATTTTGTTCCACACACTATTTTCCTCTTCCTTCATGATTTTAGAATCTCATGCCTGAAAAATATTATTCCATTGAATTATCTCACTGAAGAGTTTGAAAAAATATTATATACATATTTTAAATATTTACTGGTGTGGCTAACTGCTTATGGGAACGTAATGTAAAATGGAGCTCTTTTGCAGGATCATTTGAAAATATATTTTCTTATTTAAAATTGTAAATAACCTAGTAATTACAATTGGTGATTTAACCCTAAAGATATATTTATAAATGAGGACAGGGAAATATTTATAAGAATGTTTATTCAGACATTGTTTATAATAATGACACATTGGAGTATCCTAAATTCATCTTAATAGATGAAAGATTGAACAAACTATAACATTTATCACCACAGAATATTATGCATCAGTCAAGAATGAGAAATAAAATGGAAATATTATCAAGACATACAGGGCAGTCTATTCCACACAGTTTACTATAAGTTAATATTTTATTTTACTATAATTTAAGTTAATATAGGCATATATAGATATATGTGAAAACATAGAAAATGTTGCAGTTGATAAACATCCAACTAATCGCTATGGCTAAAACTGGGAAATGATCTGGTTTAGTAGCAGAAGGTAGGTTTAGAGAAGAGGTGAGGAAATATTTATGCTTTACATTTAGGCTTGTTTAAAATATTTGAATGTTTTTTAAAGGAGAATTCATTCTTGTATGAATAAAGCATTAAAAAATGTGTAATTTGGGGCAGCTTAGGTGGAAATAATGTGTTGAATAATCAAAGTGTAGTTTTAAAGGGCTAAAACTTGACTCATACAAATAGGGAAATGATACATCAGACGTTTTATTAAACACATGAATTAATGAAGGGAGTAAAATGATAAAACTTGTTTCAAAAGACTTTGAGAACTGAAGTTCATAGAAGTATGAATGTTAGAATAAGGCCACACATACAAAACTGATTAATATCCTGTAAGGCATTATTAAAAGAAAAACATTAGCAGAATTAAGTTTAACAGAGTTTCACTGAACCAGAACTATTCATGAATCACGCAGCCTCCCAAGCCAGAGTAGGCTCAGTGACTACAGCGCAGCCAATAGGTGGAAGAAGATTTATGGACAGAAGAAGGAAAGTGACCTATAGAAAATGAAAGTGAAGTATAGAAACAGCCAGATTGGTTAGAGCTTGGCATTTGCCTTATTTGAACATGATTTTAACTGTTGGCCATTTGATTGGCCCAAACTCTGTGATTGGCACAAGAGTAGGCTGCTTAAAAGTCCATTTAGGTTATAGTTCACGATATACAGAGAAATCTTTAGGTCAAACTTAAAACATGTAAGGAGGCAGCTTTAGATGAAATGGTTTTACAGTATCAAAGCCATAACCTTTGGAATTACATTTTCTACTAGATGGAAATCTAAAAATTATCATGTAACTTCACAGTATCTGGCTTCTAATCTATTAGATAATTTGCTAAACAAAACACAGGCACATTCTCCTGGAGAATTAAATAATCATTCCATGTGCTTATGACACAATGCATCAGTATGAAATTAAAAGTTTATGCCATTCCTTTTTGCTTATTTCTAAGAATTGTATAGTTTTTTATGAAATAAAGAGTAACAGTAAAAGTGTAGACAACCCACTATTAAGAACAATAGCTGAAACAGACATTATTTAATCATGTTTTAGGGAAATGTGATTCATTTCTGGAAAAATTGTAATAGAACTCCAGATGCAGAAAGAGCAAAATTCTTTGAAGTTTGTACATAAATCCTGATTCTAGAAAGTATTCATTCAATTGCTAACAGGAGTCTATATAGAAAGACTAAAAGTTTCCAAATGAGACCAGGAGAGTGATTATCATTAGCTACATGTGGCTGAGTATTCCTAGTGAATGAAGATTGTTGTTGTTCTTGAATCTGTTCTGCATATTATTTTTAGTTTATATGTTTTTATATTGAAACTATGTAGAAAATTCCGCTAGGCCCATTCCATGTTTTGTGTGTGTCTATGTGTGCAGGTGTTCATGTGTGTGTATTTTTAACACGTTTTCTACCACAATCAGAATGTTACTAGAATCTCCAGTTATAGTTAAGACTGGATAAACTCTAATTTACCCATTACAACCAAGATTCCGGTGACCACCATGAGTATGGAGTAATATACTATTCTGTGTGCCATATCTTATATAAATATGTTAATAAAGAGTTTTCTCGTGATATACATAAATCACTATTTTCAAATATTACTTTAGACCCATGTCAGGATTTACCTAGTGAGGTGCTTCCTTGGACATTTTTATTAAACTAATTTTGTCTTAATTGCTTTAAGGCTTTTTGTTTAATAGACTATACAACAAATAGAGATGGATCAACTTTGTGAAAGAAATGAAAAGAGCCCCAGATGTCTCTGATGAGAAGAAAATGTAAGTATCTTTACACTTTATGATTTTAGTTAAACTTTCTGATGTATTTATCCTGTCTGATGAAAATCTGGCAAGGACAATGATCAAAGCTAGTTAATAAACACAGGGCATGAAATTCTACTCGAAATGGAGAAAACAAATATTGAAAAATACCTTCTATAAAAGTTATTTGAAGGGCTTAGAATTATTATAGGGTTACTTAAAAGTACTGCAGGTGATGTATTTTTCCTCCATTACTAGTAAAAGATCAATGTGAAAGTTTCTCTTGAATAAAGAAACTTAATTGTTTTCTTTTCAAAGAATCTAGGACACACATATTTATTATGTTACATATAAAAAGAACATTGATTTACATATATTTGCATATACTGCTTAAGTATGTAAAAATAATTAATACTACTGAAAACAGTGTGTTCAAGATTTACATCTCAGGTCATACAAAGAACTGAGGTCAACCAAGGTTTGCAAATTAGGAAATCTGACTCCACCAGGGTATTTCTCCCAAAGCAGGGATCATTTCTAAGTGCTATGCCTAAAGACAAAAATTTCCGAGTTAATGGCTATAAAAACAAATGTCTATTTCACTAATGTTAAAGAGCCCCCTGTATAGTTTTAGTGTGCTTTGGGCTGCCATTCTCATCAACTCCCCTTGCCTTGGGATGGTATATTATACCATTCTGCCTGTTAGCTGAGGAGTCTATCAAGAGAACTGCCTCAAGACTGATCAAATTTGTGATAGGAAGCATTCAATGCCCTAAAAATGGCATACAACCTCAGAGTCTTTTAAAATTGCCAGCTCTGCTTTTAAACCTTAGTGGCTTAAGCTGTTTATAAAGGAGCCTAAAATAAGAAAGTTTCTGTTTTAAATAAGATAACCTATGAAGTTTAAAAGGTGCCACATTTTTGGTATTATAGTTTCCTTCCCTGAGTTATGAAAGAACTTTAATAAAACATGTCAGTAATCTCAAATCCATTTAAACTTGCTTCCTGGGATGTGCTGATTTACAGACCCATGATCTGCCTGTGATGGATCACAGCTGATCAGGTAATTTGCTGATAAACATATTTCAGAGGATTTTCCTTTCCATTTTCCATCGAAATTCTTATACTGTAATGGAGAGTCTACTCAGTCTCCCAACTTTACTTTTTTCAAGAAAAGTCTATTCCTTAAAAATATATATCATCCTGTAGAACAAACTGCCATTTAAAGACCTGGGCCCTGTCAATAAAAGTGCTAAATTTTGAGATAAAATGTACATTTAATCAAGCAACCGACTCTTTGAGCTCATGGATATTGAGCTTAGTTGTATGTTTAAGGCCATCAACATACTTGGCAGGAACTTTTATCTTTGTTAGAGAGTGGTTTCTCTTTTTTTATTTTTTGGACCTTGGGACTTAACTACAGGTTTTCTGATTTTCTTATGATTTTTATTAATGGCCTCTTTCTAATTCCAATGTTTGGCAATATTGCCAAAATAATTGTGTCTCTCTTGGTAACATCTCATTCAAAAACTTCAGAAGGGATTCACTATCGGTGCATCAAAAGTCCACAGTCTGGATTTATAGGTTCTGGCTCTGGATGGCTGCCTTGCGACTTGACTTTAGTGCTTCTATTGTCTAAAACATCTTCATTGAATTCCCCCTTGCCTAATTTTTACCTATTTTTTTAAGTATACACCTTGCTTCCCACTTTTTCTATGAAAGGTTTCCATGACTCCTTTTTTTCATCTTCATCTCAACCCCATGTCTCAGGTCCAGTTCACATTCTATATCTCTTTAATAAAGAAAATTTGTAACTACCCCTTCTTATCTTCCTCTTAATCTACATTAATTGTAACCAATAATAATAAAATTTCCCATTTGATAAGAAACTGAGATCAAAGGGAGATTAAGAAGATTGCCCAAACTCATAAAGCTGGTATTCATATCTATTTTTTATGCTGTAAAACCTTTACTCAAAATTATAATAAATCTTCTGATTTCCTAAACATTATTCATTTCACCTTCATTAATATGCTATTTTATCATCTAATAAAATGCTGCATATTGTTTTGTAAACTTTGTGCATTAAATGCTGTATATTGTTTTGTAACCCTTGTGCATTAAATGCTTAATATATTTTATGTTTATTTTTGTTTCCTGAAACTTAGGCAGAGAGTAACCATGAGATTTTAATGCATTTCTTATCTTAACTGCATTAAAATCATGTTGAATTAGTGAGAAATGCACCATGAAAAAGAAGTGGGAGAATGTTTGGACTGTCTTATTAATATACCAAAAATTTACTAGGTTTTGTTCATTTTTAAACAATGATGATTTTTAAATTAACAAAAAATTTAACAGTATTTTTGGAGAAAAACTGTGCATTTACAAGAACACTTTAATATTAATATATATTAATATGCATATTTTTATATTTAAAATTTTGAGTATTTGCTACTTAAAAAGTGTTCAAAAAAAATAGAAAGACAGCAATTAAGGGTGAAATTCTCCAATTTTACTTCATTTCTTTTGATATTTGCAGATGGTGTTTTGAAAAATAATAAGCAAAAATATTTCTTCAAAAATTCTGCATATTGTTCACAAATAATATAACCAAATCAAAGTTATCTGATTATTCCTGACATTGGGGATTTAATATAGCCTTACCTGTCATTAAGAGATGCAATAAACACTGGGAAAGAACCAAATGAAGAAACACATCTAACTCATGTTCTTTTCCTTTCTTATAGATAATATTGACTTGCTCTTTCTTTTATGCTTATATGAATGTTACCTTATAGACTGTAGAGGCAAAATTCTAGTATGCCACTAAGCAGCACAAGAAAATGTCATCTGTCCATTTCAGTGCATGTTTCTTTATTATTCTTATTTTTTATTCCTTTATCTGCTGTTTTTTAATTCTTTGTTACAGATGAATTTTACTTTAAAGTAAAATTAAATAATTTTATTTTGTCTTAACTATGATTTTAGAACATGTGATAAACGGTTTTATATTTCTCTTTCAAAAATAATAAATTAGGAGAAAATATTTGCAAACTGTGTATCAGAAAAAAATAGGATCTAGAGTACATCAAGAACCCTCAAAACTCAGCAAAAAACAAATATTCAATTACAAAATGAGCAAAAGACATGAACAGACACTTTGCTGAAGAGGATATACAGATGGAAAATAAGCACATGAAAACGTGCAACATCTTATAATTATCAAGGAAGTGCAAATTAAAACTATAATGAAATATCTTTACATGCCTACCAGAAGAGCCAAAAAAAAAAAAAAAAGTGATGACTATCAAATCCTGGTTAGCATGTGAAGAAAGTGGATCATTCATACTCATTTATACATCACTGGTGATGATCTAAACTGTACAGCTGCTTTTGGAAAACATTTGGCACTTTCTTAAGAAGCTAAACATTCAATTATCATGTGCCCCAGCAACTGTACTCTTGTGCATTTATCCCAGAGAAATGAAAACTTGTGCTCACACAAAAACCTGTACACAAAGGTTCATAGCATGTTTATTCATAATAGCTATAAATTTCAACAGCCCAGATATTGCTAAACAAATGAATAGTTACTGTATTACATAAACACCATGGACTACTACTCAGCAATAAAAAGGAATGAATATTGATACATGTAACAGAGATTTATGTTGGGTAAAACAGCTAATTCTCAAAGTTAGTTGTACTGTATGACACCCTTTATATAATATTTTCAAATGACAAAAGTTTGGAAACATTAATGATTTCCAGGACTTATGGAAGTAGACAGTCTGGGAGGGAGGGAGTTGTGTTAAGAACAGGGCAACAGGAAAGACCGTGTGGTGATGGAACTGTTTAGTATCTTGATCGTGGTGGATACACAGACCTATACATGTGATACAATTGCATAGAATTAAATACACACATTCACATCTACCACACATACATGAGTATATGTAAAATTGGAACATCTGAATAAGATTTGTGGGTTATAGCAGTGTCAATATTTTGGTTGTGGTATTGCTCTACAGTTTTGAAAAATGTTGTCACTGGGAGTAATATTTAATTGGGAGTAAAGGGTTCATGAGGTCTCTATGTATTGCTTTTATATTGCATGTGAATATACAATTATCTCAACAAAAATTCCAATAAAAAGTATTAGGATAATCGTCTATTACTTTATAGACATTGAGGAAATGAAAGTATAATGATTAAGCAAAAACATCAAAGGATTATAATTCTGTTAAGTCATTCTTTTTACGTAAGTATTGATATTTAATTAAAGGAGGACAGGTTCATATATACATTTATGAGTATAGAGTCAGCATCAAAGTGACAGACAAATTTGTAAGTATTGATATGCAAAATCTATGTAGAGTGGAAGTGTATCAAGAGAGAGTGTTTCAGATAAAGAGGCAAAGTATGTAAAATGGAACGTCCAGAAACGTTTAGGACAGTGACTCTGAATGTTGCTATAAATATGCAGATGTCAGGACACAACTCCTAGGCATTTCTGATTCAGTAGATCTGGGATGGAACTCTGGAATCATAGTAGGCGATTTTGACCTTCACAGAGTTCCATTCCATAGGAGAAAATTGTCCTTCACTTTTTTACTAGTAATCAATGATGTGTAAAGCTATTGCTATGTCCTTGACTTTGTCTGTCTGACTGTTCAATTCAATGAGAACTTTTTAGAAACAAGGCTGGATATAAGTCTAGCCACAAAGAATTCCCCTCCATGTATGTTTCCCGGGACTTGTTAAAACAGACCCCAGCTGCTATTCTTTAGACTATAAAGTAAGTTTCTCATTAATTCTGTCCCTTTAGCAGCTGACAGGCAATTTGACTGCTTAGAAAACACACTGGGTTTTTATGACCCACACGTAAGTAATCATAACCAGCCATATGTAAAACCACAAAACATAAATTGATGGAACTAATGCAATTTTAACCAACAACATTAGAGGTTATATTTTAAAACTACAAAGTCCCTTTTAACACTTCAAAATTGTCCTGTAGAGGTGCACTAGATTTTACTTTTCTATTGGAAATATAGTTTTATGAAAATTGTTCATTATTTTCTGTTTAACTTCTATTTTCTTTTTGAAAATGCTTTATTTTTAGCTCACTTCACCTTATATATTGGGATTCTGTGTTAAAAATACAATACTTAATTCACATATAAACATTTTAGGAGCTATTTGAGAGAGCAATATTAGTATATAATTAGTACAGTAATTCACTTTCTTATTTTCTGTCCAGTGATTATGATTTTTCACCTATTATTGTTAGGATAAATAGGTGAAATATTTCATAGATGTTCATCTTGATCTAAAATAAATGTTTTTGAGTACAGTTATTCATCACAGGGCATTGTGCCATGCAAATGGTAATACATATTAGAGACAGAGTTTATTTTCAAAGAATGAAGCATTGTCAGATATGTTAAATATTTAATAGCTGAATGTCAAATCATTTGTGTGATACCTTTTGAATATTAAATATTTGCAAGTTACATTAAAGTCCATTATTTAACAGCTGAGCGAAGTAAAAAGTTAAATTTAGTTATATCTCAAAGAACAAATGAGGAAATTTAATGAGATCTCTAAAATTATCAGACACATAACACTAGGAAATTGCTGATTTTTTTCAGAATAATTGTTACTGAGCAGCTACATGTTCAACACAGCAGAAAATGAAAGCAAAACATAAAATGTAAATTTTATAGAATTTATGTTGCTAGTTTAAATCTGTGATTTGAATAGTATTTAGAATGAACTTCTTCATATACATAGCAGAAAACAGTCCTATAAAAGCAAAGACATTGATGAGAATGGCTAAATCAGCCCTAAAACCTCCATTCCTAATCCCATCTCTAGAAACTTAGAACTTTTACCATCAATCAACTTCAACTTCATGGGTTCTCTGCTCAAATATCACCCACTCAGAGATTATTTGCCTGTCTATCTCATCAAAGTTTTGTATTTATTTACTCTCTACTTCCTTATTATATTTATTTCCATGCAATTTACTTGACAATATATTATGTAATTTTTCATTCATCCTCCACAGTAAAGGAAAACAAAGATTTTATGATTGGCTAACTCATATGCCCCTAGCCTTTAAAACAATGTCTAGCACATGAGAAATGTTCAGTAAGTATGTTGTTTCAGTATGTTTATAACAGTCAAAAAAGTTTCATAACTTAGCTCTACCTAAAACATGAAAATTGCAATATAGTTGGAAAGATGACAGGCTAAATTAAACAGGACAATTCAATTTTATAAAGGTGCGCTATCTACAGCCACTATGGAAAACAGTGTGGAGTTTACTTAAAATATTAAAAATAGAATTACCATATGATTTGAAAATTCCATTTCTTGATATATATATCTGAAATAATTAAAAGCAGAATCTCAAAGAATATTTGCACACTCATGTTCAAAAGAGCATTATTCATAAGAGCCAAAATGTGTAAACAATCCAAATGTCAATTCCACAAATGGATGGATATGGTATACAGATACAATGAAACACTGTTTAGCCTTTAAAAGGAAGAAGATTGCAGCATATTCTGTATAATGGATGAACCTTGGGGACATTATGCTAAGTGAAATTAGCCAGTCACAAAAAGAAAATTACTGTATGGTTCTACTTACATGAGATATCTAAAGTAGTCCAACTCAAAGAAACCAAAAGTAAAACACTGGATTTCATGAGCTGGGGTAGGAAAAAACAGTTACTTAAATCCTAGAATTTCGCTTTTGTAAGAGGATAAAGTTCTGGAGATTGGTTGTACAATAATGTGAGTAGACTTAACACAACTGAACCGTACACTTAAAAATAACTAAGTTGGTATTTTTCATTTTATGCATATTTTACCACAATTAAAAAAAATACGTTCTTGTCAAAAATGAATGTACACAGTTATTAAAAGAGTTAAAAATTCTTTAGGCATCAGTTCTTAAGAAAAAAGTGAAACTAACTTATTATATAAGCATAATACATTCAATCCATTATAACATCTATTTTAAACTCCAAGATTACCACGAGTTTTCATACCAACTCTAGTGGATTATGCTTCATATGCAAAGGAAAGAATGGAGGTGGGTAATTAAAAAGTAATATATTTTGTATCTCCTCAAAATACATATATTTTATAAACTATTAAAAATAAGTTCAGTTTTTTAAAAATGTCATAGAGAAGTAAAACAAAGTCCACGATAGTAAAATAATTTGGGACAGTTCTTAAAACTAGGTCTCCAGATTTATAAATTATTTCGATTACATATTACTTTTTCTTACCATAAAGTAAAAGGAAAGTTAGACGTTCACATCTACAATTTAATTAGTATTTGATATTTAGGCTTCATAGTTCACTTATTAATATTTCTATAATCACCATAAATTTTTTTGCTTTTCAAACTGACTACTAGCCAACATATTAGTTTAACGAGATTGAAGACAAACTACAGTATTTCCAGATATATTATAGTCCTATAATCTCCTATTATGGAGGCTTGAAGTTGAAAGGGTTTTCAAGTCATTGCCTATATAAAATAATAATAATAAAAAGATCTATAAGATAATGTTTATGGCCCAGCGCAGTGGCTCACGCCTGTAATCACAGCACTTTGGGAGGCCGAGGCGGGCGGATCATGAGATTCAGTGATTGAGACCATCCTGGCCAACATGGTGAAACCCCATCTCTACTAAAACAAACACTACAAAAATTAGCTGGGCGTGGTGGTGGGCGCCTGTAGTTCCAGCTACTTGGGAAGCTGAAGTAGAAGCATCGCTTGAATCCGGGAGGCGGTGGTTGCAGTAAGCTGAGACCTCACTACTGCACTCCTGCCTGGTGCGTGGTAACAGAGCAAGACTCTGTCTCCAAAAAAAAAAAAAAAAAAAAAAAAAAAGCTAATGCTTATGCTCATCATTATTAGAGTTTTAAATAATAGAAAACATTTAAATCACATCCACACACAATAATGTATGGATTTCCTCTTCAGTAATAACAAATTTGAACACTATCATCTCATAAAACAAGTGTATCTTATAGATTTTGCTGTTCTACTTCTTTTGAATGAAACTTTTTGTTCATTACCTAAAATCTCCAGAAAGAAAAAGCTAATTTGGACTTCCCTGGAGTAAAAATAAGTGTAAGTATAAATATTATTATTATTGTGAATATATAATAGCATTGCTTATTAAAAGTGACCAAGTCATAGGCTCAGTTTCTGAGCCCCAAATCTGTCCTGTAAGATTATAGAAGTCTCTGACCTAAGATCTATCCGTATGATCTCCTAATTCAAAGGTCTTTGTGTCTGAATTAGGAGACAGAGGAGTCAGTTTCAATTCAGGAAGTCTCCAAGGCTTTCTCTGCCTTTATCTCTTCTCTTGAGAAAATCCATATAGGAACACCGAAGAAGAATTAACCCAATGAGAGTGTGAGTGTGTGTGTGTGTGTGTGTGTGTGTGTGTATTCTCCGAGAAGAATTTGGGTTTGAATAGGTTTCTGTTATCACTATCAAATGTTGCAAAGACTATCTAATGTAAAATTTTTATAACCCTTTGAAAACTGTTAGGTCAAGTGTTAAGTAAAATCTGTACTCAACAAGTGTCAAAGAAACCAGGCATAGTTGATAAGTGAAAATTTTTCTACTCTTGTTAAATATTTAATAAAAATTTTAAATCAAGCCTTATGTTTTCTGATGCCTACAAAAGTTATATTAAATGATTCAAGTAAATTGTGGCAACAGGAGACAAAAATTCAGCCTGCGGGCCATGAATTTTTAAATCTATGCCAGTTCTCATTTATCCAGTTTGGGAAGTATTAAGTCTTAGCTTCTCATGTTTTTGGTTTAATCCATCATGGATAAAGCAACAACAACAGCAATAGTAAAACACTTTAAAAAGACAGAAGATGAGGAAGGAAAACTAGCTGAAGGCAGATGTCAGAATAGAATGGCTCACTCAACAACCTCATCATATGCTCAAAATAAGCATCTGGAATGATGATAGCAAAACTCCAAAATAATAGAAAAGGTTACCCCATACTCCTGGAGCACAGCAATAGAAAGCTTCAAAACAAAGACAATAAGCATCATTACTGAGACATCTTAATGGAAGTATTTTGAATTATTTAAATCTTATGATTTATGTATTAATTTTGGTATAAATATAGATTATAACATATACATATAGTATACATATAGATACTATATATGTAAAGATAAAACATTTGAACATAACAGGAGTACTTTATACAGCGACTCATTATATAGACACATAAACATGCACACACATTAATGAAATAATATTTCATGAATTTTTATGCTACATGGAGGCAATAAACTCTGATGCTTTCTCTTATTAATTTTTTTAAATGTTGATGGAAACCTACTAAATGATTTCACAGTTCATTAATATATTGCCACAGTAGTTAAAAGAGAGTAATGCATGTACATTTACATGAACCAAATATGTTTCCCCCTACTAAATCATGTTTAAATCACTTTCAATGTATTATAAGATTATGAGGAATAAGCTTCTTGATATTGAAATGATATTCAAAATAATTTATCATGTTATTAATTTCATCTTCCAAATTCTACCTAAGTCAAGTTTTTTCTCCCCATGCATGCTTGCATATATCCACAATTGAAAGTACATACTACCTCACTTAAACTCATAAATAGTGCAGTGGACTTCTCTTTCACTCAGAATTTAAAGATGTAGTTTTTAATAAATTAACAGGTGTACCTGCCTCCTTCATTAGGTTTTAAGCCTTTTTGGGACTTTATGCACGTTGTGTGAGTCAATTTTGAATTCCTTATGACGATAACATGATTTCATGTAAGCACTTAACATGTTTAGTGAGAGTTCAATTCTGGAGGGAAGAAAAGAGCAAATAGCAAATGATTGTTCACATATTTCAGAGAGTTGTGATATTGATACAGAAGTGCTAGGCTCCTAGGTCAAATCTCCTCCTTTAAGCCTGGAACCACGGCCCTAAGTGAAAACAGCTGACCCCATCTTTCTGCCCAAATGTTGCCATTTTGGCTTGCCCCATCCCCTATCCTGTACCCATAAAAGACTTTAGCTGGCAGAGACACACAAGTGGCTGAGTGCCCAGGATGCAAATGGTTGAGCATCGGAAACCAGGGGTAGACTTTGCTAACTTCAGATGGTGTGGTTTCAGAGAGGGGCCAGGGCAGAGACGGCGGACCTTCAGGGAAAGATCACTTTCTTATCCACTTTCCAGCCTCTCTTTCTGCAGAGAGCAACCCACCGCCCTATAACGTCTGCATTCATCACCTTTCAAACAGTTAATGTGACCTGATTCTTTCTGGATGCCAGAAAAGAACCTGCACGCTGAGAGGGCAGGGGCTGCCACCCTGACCCTCCACTGAGCTGGTTGGCACTTGGCCATCCCCTGATGGCAGAGCTGAAAAAGCATTGTTTGTAACATACTCAGATGCTGCTGTGGGGCCTGCATAGAGCCCTCTCCCACCAGAGAGGGGCGACTGGCCAGTTTGAGCGTTTGTTGGCTCCAGTTCCCACACTCGCAGGCTCACATGCTCCCTCCCGTGAAAAGTGGCCAGGGGAGGGCTGAGTGAAACGAGCCACTCCTCTTCCAGCCCCTGAAGGGGTCGAGGGACCTATCCCATCTCAATGTGAAAGAAAGAAATTTAAGAAATTAGAATTAGGATTTAATTCTATGTCATTTCCATCCTTCTTCAAGTACCCATAAAAATGTCTTATCTGTGAATAGTTTTTTAAATGGTTTTATGTGTGAAGATAATTTTAAGTTCTTCATTGTAATAAGCCAAAACTTTCTAAGTGCATCATCAGTTCTATTTCTACAGGAGTCACATATAGGCTCACAAAATTCCAATTAAATGTGGCCATCTTTCATCTGCTTCTAATGGATATCTGGCAACTACATTCTTGGTTCCAAGTAGTAACTGGTTAGACAGTTACTGGTTAGGTTGAGCCAGAGAACGGAATTGATGGATCTCTATTTGTTAAAATATTCACATACAATCAGTTTTTTATTTCCCAAACAATTTTATCCTCTTTTATTTTTTTATTTGAGACAAGGTCTTGCTTTGCCATTCAGGCTGGAGTGCAGTGGCACAATTATCTTCTAATTATAGAATATTTTGATACAAACCTCGATACAGCAGAATGGTTTACAGAGTCAAATATGTTTTGAATTTTTTTTTTTTTTTTTTTTTTTTTTGAGATGGTGTCTTGCTCTGTTGCCCAGGCTGGAGTGCAGTGGCATGATCTTGGCTCACTGCAACCTCCGCCTCCCAGGTTCAAGTAATTCTTCTGCCTCAGCCTCCCCAGTAACTGGGATTACAGACACCTGCCACCACGCCCAGCTAATTTTTTTTTTTTTTTTTGCGACGGAGTTTCGCTCTTGTTACCCAGGCTGGAGTGCAATGGTGCGATCTCGGCTCACCGCAACCTCCGTCTCCTGGGCTCAAACAATTCTCCTGCCTCAGCCTCCCGAGTAGCTGGGACTACAGGCGTGCACCACCATGCCCAGCTAATTTTTGTATTTTTAGTAGAGACGGGGTTTCACCATGTTGACCAGGATGGTCTCAAACTCCTGACCTTGTGATCCACCCGCCTTGGCCTCCCAAAGTGCTGGGATTACAGGCATGAGCCACCATGCCTGGCCTGAACTTGAACTTGTTTTGTTCATTTATTTTACTGACCTGCATGTCCAGGCAAAATCCTTGACTATTTTGGTTGAGCATTTGATTGATATGGCTGACTCATTTTGGGAGACAAGCCTAGTTAGGCTCTAAATTCTCAAAGACATAGTGTACTAGTGTGAATTCAGTTGGCAAGCAACCCTAAATGGTTGTAGGTAGGTTAGAAGAGAATTATCTGAGGCATCAAAAAATGAATGAAATGATAGAGGTTAGTATCAAAGAATAGATGAGCCTGTAACTCTGTCCCATGAAAACAGAAACATCTGTTCGGGGAAAAGTCAGACTTATGTGCAAAGTGTTTAGTCAGCAATATGTCATTATTCAAGGATTCATCAGGAAAAGAAATCCCACTCTCTATTTCAAGTAGAAAGGAGTTTAAGGAAAAAAATAAGGGGCCGGGCGCGGTGGCTCAAGCCTGTAATCCCAGCACTTTGGGAGGCCGAGGCGGGTGGATCACGAGGTCAAGAGATAGAGACCATCCTGGTCAACATGGTGAAACCCCGTCTCTACTAAAAATACAAAAAATTAGCTGGGCATGGTGGCGCGTGCCTGTAATCCCAGCTACTCAGGAGGCTGAGGCAGGAGAATTGCCTGAACCCAGGAGGCGGAGGTTGCGGTGAGCCGAGATCGCGCCATTGCACTCCAGCCTGGGTAACAAGAGCGAAACTCCGTCCCAAAAAAAAAAAAAAGGAAAAAAAAAATAAGGTTCTTACCATGCACTGGCAGGAACTGAATAACTGAAAATATTGATGAAATTTGAGTAGAGGTCCAGCTGTGGTCCTAGGAGATTCAAAGTTGCTGTTGTCATATACAGAAAATTGCTGCTTATGTAATAGTATCTAAATCATTCATGATCTTCAGAGGAAATGAAATGAGTCATAAACTAAAACAAGACAAAACAAAAACAAAACAAATATCTGCCACTTCTTCCAGCAGAAGACAAAGTATTCTATCTATCCCTTCCATCTTCTAAATATCACATTTCATGTTTAGCTAAACCTAAAACATATCAAAAGTCCTGCGAAAAATCAGGATTTGTGAGTGATCAAGCAAACAAAAGCCAGTGGTAGACAACACATAGACACACACACCAGAGGCGTATTGGGGAAAACTCACAAGAACAGAGAAGTAGCAGTAAGCAGGCTTGCTGAGCCCCTCTTGTCTTGGAATTCTAGGGATAGCACACAGAAATCAAGCAGGGACAAACACCAGATTTTAAGGAAGAGGCTAAGTAACTTGAATCTTAAGGAGTTTATTAGAGGCTTCTGATTAGAAAGGCAGTGGCAAGATTAATGACAGCAGTCATTTGATGTCAGAATCCTGGCTGTAGCTTCTTCCTTCTAGCTCTGCATACATGGAAAGGAAATAGCAACCCCTTTCCTGACATGATCAAGAGGCTGTGCCTATGCCTTGTGATTGCAGTTACAAAACTTGTTGAGCTAATAGTCTTACTCATTATCTTCAAGTGACTGGGTGATTACCAATGCCCTTCCTGCTGTAACTAGAGGTACTGGAATCCAAATATTATAGTTGACCAAGATTAAATGCTTTAATTATGGGAGAGTAGCTAGTTTCCATAAAACCAATTCTTTATATTTTAGAAAAGTTAACCTTTACTGTTCTCTTTCACTTCCAATTCCATATTCTTTATGTTCTAAGCCAGAATCTCATGACTTGGTATAGCAACAAATTGAAACATTTATTATTTGTGGTGGTATTGAGGGACTGTCTCAAGGAAAACCCAGTCCACAAGGGGCATGGTTTCAAAGGCAAGAGCTTCCCAGCGCCATCAGTCCATCTATGTCCCCATCTGGGAAGGTAAAGTTGTTTGTCTAACTTTCCCACATGCGGGATAGGTAGACATTCCAAGTTAGCCTTTGTTAAAAAGCCCACGAAAACCTGTGGGAGGAAGGGCCTCTGTTGCAGACCTAGCAGCCAATCCAGTATCAAAATAAAAGATCAGTCACTCCAGCAGAAGTTTGAAAGAACTCCTCTCATTGGACAAGAACATGAACGGGGCGGGAATAACTCCAAGGTTCAAAACCCACTGCCCCTTACCTGTGCGGATTCCTCCCTTGGATCCCATTCCACCGCAGTGTGGGAGCTCTGTCCTCTCTTTTCTCTCTCTGTCTAATAAATCACTCTCTCCTAAACTCTATGGGTCCATAATATTTATCCAAACGTAAGCTCCAGTGGCTCCTTCCTCCATTCCTGAAGCAAGAAAGGCCAAGGACCTGGGCACATTGTGGGAAACTGAAAACATCTTTGGACGCCTCTGTTCCCTACCCCCTTTACAGTATCATTAAGTAGAATTGAGTAAGTGTATTATTTCCAAATCTTCACTTCTTTCTGTTATAGATTATGCAGTAACATCCTTTGCCATGTAACTTTGTATAGCCCAAAAAGTCAGGGCATTTTTCTTACTGTACAGGTAGGTATTGAGCTTAGCTGTATGACTTGTTTTAACCTTCAGAATGTTAACCTATGTGATATGAGGAGGGGCCTTAACTGTGATTTGCTCTTCTATGATGTGACATGAGAAAGGCATGTTCCAGGTAGTGTCAGGCTACCTCTTTAGCCTGGCTTTAAAAACTTCTGGAGCAGACCTGAACCCTTTCAGAAACCTGCAATCTAGCTTTGCTCAGCTGAATTTTGCCAAATTCAGCCTAACCTTAGCTGAGTTACACAGCAGCAAGCCTGTGAGTGTGACAATGTATTTTTGTTTGTCACTGAAATTTCAAGTGTTTGTTTTAGTGGTGGTTGTGGTTTTTATCATCATATTGTAAGAGCCAATAGAGTTTCTTTCACTGGCTACTGTAGTCTATTTTTTACCTGCACTCCTCCCCTGGATATAGTAATATTAACGAGTACCCCAGAGCATCCCTGGAATATCTGTCTTAGTTCTTCCTGTTGCCATCATATAGCAGAAGCCTTATTTGTCCTTGATAATCAGTATTAATTACTCAAAAAAATTGAGTAGTAACTTTTCTTCTTTGCCTGTTGGCTCAGTGGCATCAGAAGCCCAAAAGGTGATGGCCTCAATTTGTACTTCCGTAGGAGCATTGCTGTATCTCCTGAAGGAAGCACCAATTTTGTCTTTAAATGTCTGTGGCAGAGAGAATTAGGGATCAACAAATATTAGTGGCCTCCTTACACTTCTTGAAGTTGATGTAGAGTCATGTGATTTGGTTCTGGCTAATGGAAATGTGAATGGAGATGCGCCACGGCAGGTATGTAGCGCTGTAGAGATGACATGTTTTCTTTATCCCTCTTCTTCCAGGTCAGCCAGATCTTGGAAGCCATGTTTTAAGATGGAATTGCTACAAGGTGATTGTAACCACACTCCCTACACACACAGTAGAGGAGAGACTCCACTAAATTTTACATGAGCAAAAAACAAACCTTTGTAGAGTTAAGCCACTAACGTTTTGGAGATTATTTGTTATATGCATAAAATTAATTAGCTTGTTGACTAAAACTCCAACCCAGAAAAGTCCAAATGAAAGCAAACTCCAACTGAAGCAAAACACTACTGAGTTATGTGTTTGAGCTATACTTATTTCAATTATTTTGACTCCCAGACAAATATAGTTTAGTTATAAGAGAGAGAGAGAGCACCATATGTTGGTTACTCCATCAGTCACAATTGGAATAGTACCTGACTCTCCATGTTTTTGTCTCAACTGAGACTGTAACTGAGCCTTAACAGCTTATTTCAATATTTGCTAAGGCCACCTGCTTTGGGTAATGTGATAATCATTAAGACCCCCCCAATACATCATATGAGGTGAGATAACTGCTCTTTTGCTCTAAAATTAGTTCCTTGAGCAGAAATCAATTTTTTTGTGTGTGTGAAAAACTATAATGATGAAGTAAGTATAGACATGTGTTATAACAGGAGCCTTGCAGGAAGACAAAGCAAATGCATATCCAGAGTAAGTGTTTTTCAGTGAAGAAAAGAAATTCTCTCTATAACGGAAGGCATCTGATTAACTTGCCTGCCATGTAGCTGTCTAGTTCTAATGCTTGGTAAAAAAGTAGAATATAATCCAGTACAAATAATGATTAGCCAATGTTATTACCCATTGGCTCTTAGTAGATGAATAGTTAGAAAAACCATCATAAAAGTAATTCCAACTTGATTATTCAGTATTATACTGCATAATCAGGCTTGCTGAGCCTGCGTCCTTAGTGTATTATCTTGTCAACTGAATATGGCAGATATGGGCTAGTGATTCATCAAATCTGTGTCACTGCCTTAGTTACATTTTAGTGGCAACTTGTATTTTCTAAAGATGGTTCCAACATTTTCTCCTGTATCTCCCATGCTCTCATTTAATGTTGCCATTCTCCTAAGACTCAATGTCTATTTCTCTACTCCTTTTAAATAAAGTGAGCTCTACAACCAGTAGAATATGGTAGAAGTGGCACTGTGTCAATCCCAGCATAATTCTGAATTTAACAGGCAGCCTCTTCCTGTTCCTTGGAATGCTTGCTTGTAGGAGCTTTCATTAGGAACGCAGATGTCATCTCATAAGAATCCCGGCCAGGCATGGTGGCTCACGCTTGTAATCCCAGCACTTTGGGAGGCTGAGGCATGTGGATCACAAAGTCAGGAGTTTGAGACCAACCTGAACAACATGATGAAACCTCGTCTACTAAAAACACAAAAATTAGCTATGCTTGGTGGCACATATCTGTAATCCCAGCTACTCAGGAGGCTGAGGCAGGAGAACTGCCTGAACCTGGGAGGTGGAGGTTGCAATGAGCCAAGATCGTGCCACTGCACTCCAGCCTGGGTGAAAGAGTGAGACTTCATCTCAAAAAAATAAAAGAATCCCACATTACTTATAAAGGCTACTCCAGAAGACCAATAGCCCCAGCTGAGGTACCAGTCAGCGAACAGTGTCAATCTTGCCATTTGAGTGAGCCTTCTTGATTTGAAAGCCTTCAGTTAGCCTTCCTATGATTACTGATCCAGCCAATCTCAAAGGGCAACCACAAGGGACCAGAACCATCCAGCTGAGTCCAGTCAACTTCAGAACCATGAGAGAGAACAATTAATTCTTCTTTGAAAGATTAAGATTTGAGGTTTTTAGTTGTGCAGTAGTAAATAATCTAAACAGCTATAGAGCCAACCTCCTTTTTAATGCAATTATGATTCAGGCCACATGACTATTCTGGTCCACAGAATGCTCACTGAACATGTTAAACACTACTCCCATCTTAGCACATTAAAAAAATCCCATGTAATACAATACCCGTTATCTTTCCATTTTTGGAGATTGATGCCCAGGATGACTCTGGAAGTCACAAGGTGAAGAAGTCGGAGAGTAAGTCAGCCGAGGTCCTTGAATGACCATACAGAACTAAGCCTCCACTATCAACACCTCTGAGGCTTGGACTAACTTGAACAAGCAATACATTTTGTGGGCGTTAAACAGCTAATACTTGAGGGGATGTGTTATAGCAGATGGACTTATGTTAATTAATGTGCTATTTCTTGCATGTTCCTTAAACTCTGGATTTTTTAACTTCTTTGCCTTTAAAGTAGGAATAAAAGGCCCTGATATGCATGCTTCACTGAGTTCCTATTCAGAACTGATTCCAGATTGGTTCTTAAAATGTTTTCTAAACTGAATGGTAGAATAAAACCACAAATATTGATCATTTTGTTTCTAGTTTTAGAAACAAGGTAAAATGACAAAAGGAATGGATTTTCAGATCAAATGTATTTACTCCATTAGTCATTATTATGTGACCTGGGGAAGTTATTTGGGCTTTTTGTGAGGATATAATAAGAATATTTGGCCATAATTATAACATAGCAGTCATTCAATATACATTTATTTACTTAATTATGTCAGTTTCTCTGAGAACTCATAAAAAGTAAGAAATATTCACTTTTATCTTTGAGCTCCAAAGGTGTCTAGCAGTGTTTACATGCCATAGACTAAACCATTTTCTGATTTAAATAAATAAATAATGTCCATTCCTAAGATGAAATGCTATGAGCACTCATGAGCCTAGTAGTAGAGATCCCAGTTAAGTATCAGTTTGAGAACTCAAAATTGGTCTGAGAAATTCCCACTTGATTTCAGATTCTCCTTTTTGGGGGGCTTATTGTTTTTATTTTTTATTGGTAGTAATTAGAGAACAAATAAGAGAGTTTGTTTCCTGTTTAACACTTCTGTAAATTGATAAAGATCCAATATTTTTCACTTATTTTAGCAAAAAATAGTTTATTCTTTTTCATCAACCGAACATATAACACATAATTATGCACACATGGAAAAGTCAGGTAGTTTTGAGAGAGTGGTTTTTATGAAAATTACACGGCTGAAGAGATCAACACTGCTTTGTCAGAAAAACATCTATAAAGAAGGAGAGAGTTCTAATTTAGGAAATGGAGTTTAGATATAAGCTGAAAAGAAAGGTTATGTAGAATAATGGCAGTTAGTTAAGAGGATGTATGCAATTAAAGAAGAAGGTTTTAAGATAAGGTACAATTTGGGTGATTTCAAAGATGATAAATGATGAATTATTAGCATTCGTTATAATGACCGTAAGTTCATATTGATACTGCCTTAACAAACAATATGACAAATTTTTCAAACTTAAAAACATTTGACAGCAGTTTAAATGATCATTTAAGGACTGTTGACAATGAAAAGTACTGTAGACCCTGTATAATACTGAATTATGCAAGTTTTTTGTTTCCATTTGAAGTAATGGTGCATTACCAATGGTTTGTGACTTCATCTGAATAAAACATTTTAGCAGTTTGTGTCATTTTACATGTAATTAGAGAAAGAAACACTTGTTCTTGAGGTATAGAACGTGTAGAAACCATTTTCTATGGGGTGGTCTCCTAAAATATTTTTAATTGGAAAGATACTTCACAAATTTAATGTGTCTTCATCTCTGTTTCATAGTTAACTTCAAAATGGGAGTCCATATGGCAGATGAGCAACATTTAATAAAAATAGCTGACTAGCTTGCCAGAAACGGTGATGTTATAGTGGAAAAATTTGAACATTACATAATTCATTATTTTTATGGAAGACATAGCGTTAGTCATAAGAACTGCTTTGAATTTAGAGTCTAACCAAGATATATCACTGTTTCAATAATAAATAACACAGATAACATCTACCTTCCATGAACTACAGAGAAGAGACAGTGGCTATCAAAAACATCTCATTAGAAAAACAATTAAATTTCAGCAACATCCAGTATCTTGATGGAGAATCCTAACAGTTATTTTTTGTTCTTGATAAATTTATAAAATCAAGTTTACACATTTTCTATTTCCTAAAGTTTTAGCAAATGCATAAAATATTTTCTTCTGAGTTTCACATCGTGCAAGTGACACAGACCATCAACATGTGATAAGACTTTACAAAATACAAATAAATTAAAAGTCCATGCCTTGGGGGACATGAGGAGCCCCACTCATTACAGTTCAGAACTAGAGTTTGCATGATGTCAGCACTTCAGCAACTCTTGCTTCTGTTGATTCCAAGAATGAAATTAGAAAGGTTTATTTCAGATTTCAATTTGGAATTCAATAAGCAAACCATGCTTTTTAAGGCTAGCTTTCTGAGAAAATTGAAAAAGTGAAGTATTCTCCTTTTATAATAAATTTGAGAGAGTATGTTCTCTCAGACTGTAAAAAGAAAGGATTCTTTCACCTAGCTACAGTCTCAGGAAGTCAAAATTTATTTTTTCCCTTCGGGATTTTTTTTTTTTTTTTGCAAAACATTTTAGCATTTAATATTAATTATATAAGGGATACATTTTTAAATGGTTTCATTAATCTCTGTTGATATTGTTTGGACACGATTTAAAAATTCAGACAATACAGGCAGATATAAAATCAATAGAAAACTGTCTTCCTCATCCTATCTCTTTCCATAAAAAGGTAATTCTCTTTCCAAAAAAGATGCAAATTTCTGTGTGAATCTTTAAAAGAAATACTTTTTATAGATAAAGACATCATACTATTAATACATGCACTATTCCACATCCTGCTTTGTTTTTAAAGTGTGCATTATTTCCATTTTTATGTATGTCCACAAGGTTCTTTTCAATGGTTACCTAATATTCTTTTGGGTAGATATGTCAACATTTAACTAACAAGTGCTCTGCTGATTCAATGACCACCTTTTCACATCTCACCAGCTTCTAACCAGGATGTTAACTCCTCAGTTAGTGACATTTATTGTGTTCAAGGACCTTATCTTCCTTTCTTACCGCATTCTCATCAGCCTCAAGAATAGTTATTGTCCCATAGCTATAATTTAACAAATATTGTATGTTGGTGGTCAATATATTGATATAATTTGTGTGCATTCTAGTGGAGTAATTTTCTAGCAATGGGATCTAGGTCTGTTGATATATGCATCTTTAATTTTGAGACATATTGCCAAATTTTCTTTCAAATAGTTGGCAGCACTTGTATTTGAAACTGTGTATTTCTCCCATCCTTCACAAACTATGAATATTACCAAACATTTGCATGTTTCACTATCTGATGATTTTTTAAAATCTTATATTTATTTGCATTGCTTATAACCGAGATGGAAATTTTTCTAATATTTGCTGAATATTTGTAATTTTTAAAATTCAACTTGTCCGTTTCTCTGGAAGGCAACTTTTTTTTAATTGCTTTATGAGCACATGGTAAATTAAAGAAATTCACTCTTTCTCAATCTTTTTATTAGTGAGCTATTTTTGTTCTGTTCTTCTCATTCCAATACTTTGTGCAAGTATCACCCACATAGAAGTATGTTATATAAATTCTTTTTTTCTCCCACAGATTTTAAGATTCCTTTTCATGAAACGTGGTCATTTATGAAACATGTTTATACATCACTGAATAAACAAGAGATGGATGTTCTTGTGGGAAAATATTCGTGTTTTGATACAAAATATAACAGGAAATACAACTTAATGTTTCCCCCCAATCGGGTAGTCTGTCTTTCAAAATAAATCTACAAAATTCTTTCCATTGACTAGAAGTACTCTCTTTATCTTAAACTGATTGCAATTTGATCTTTTATAACTCTCTAATCTGTGTTTCAATTTGTTCATCAGTGGTACGAAATCTAGTAAATTCAAAATACATTTCAATAAGTGGAGGTGTTGGTCTTCCTTAATTATGAATCTTATTTTTAAAAATAACCTTGTCTATATTTACATTTGTTTTCTAAGTAACCTGGATATAATTTTCTTCATTTCCCTCCAAACATAAAACAGTCAATTTGCTATTTCTACTTCCATCACATTTAATTTATAAGGTTGATTTAGAGAGAATAAACTCTTGTTTTAATTGCAACTTCCTGACCAAAACCAAGTTATAGCTTTATGGCTATTCAAGGATTGCATATTCCTCTCAGTAAGGTGTTTTAAAATTTTATTCAAATATGTATATCTAAGCAGGGTGAATTCTTAATTTGAACTTTCACGTCTGTATTTTTTTGTGAATGATATGCCCTCTTATATTTTCTACCTGATTATTATGTATTTATGTATGAGTATCATTGATTTTTATATTTCACATTCTAACCAGTTGCATTACTTCCTTCGGGCTGCTGTAACAAATTACCAAAAACCAAGAACTTAAAACAGCTAAAATTTATTCTCTCAAATAATTTAGGAAGGTAGAAGATCAACATTAATGTTGCAGCTGGATTGATTCTTCCTGGAGACTCTAAGGGAGCATCTGTTCCCTGAATTCCTGCTAGCTTATGGCGGTTGCCTGTAATAGAAGGCATTGCTTGGCTTGTAGCTGCATTACTTCAATCTCTGCTTCCCTCATCACATAGCTTTGTTCTGTGTGTGTCTGTGCCTTCCCATGGTCTTTTTATAAGGACACTAGCTGTTGGAGTTGGGGCTTATCCTAATCCATCATGGCTTATCTTGACAAATTACGTCTGCAAAGACCCTACTTGCAAATAAAGTCACATTCTGAAGTATCATACGCTCACAAACTTTGGGGAAAACTATACAGCCAAATGCATCAGGAATTTTACTCACGCTTCTCTTTATTTCCTATAGTTTGTAATTTTTTAGTTTCTTTCTTTTATTTTCTGGACATACAATCATATAAGCAAAAAAAAAAAAATGGTAATTTTGCTTCCTGATTTCCAGTATTTGCATAGGGTAGAACATTCAGAAGATTGTAAAACAAGAGATACATATAGTAATCATCCATGTCTTGATGTCCTGTAATTTACCTTTAATATGTATCTTTTGTGGATGTTTTGGGGGAAAAAAAATGAAGCTGGATTTTCTATGTCATGCTTTGTGTCAAACATAGCCCAAGTATTTTTCCATAAGGATAGGCATCTCTGTTTTATTCCATGATGTATTCTAAAAGCCAAGAAGGGTGCCTGGCACATAGCAGGCAATCAGTGTTTTTCATAAGTTTTAATATAGGTTTTAAACTGTCTTCATTTTACTATTAATCTCTGAACATGTTCAGTAATTTCTTTCAGCTCTATTTCTCAAAACTAGATATCTGTCCTTGCCTTTCCTAACCATGTCTCTTTCTCCAACCCTTCTTATTATAATTTATGTCTTAAACTATCAATTTTATCAACCATAAAATGCTTAACATAATGATAAATGTGTTTGAGGGTGTGCATAAATCTATTCACAAATTTTATGTTTGTAATTAGTGTGTACATAAGTATATTGTTTATATCCATATAAGTAACATGTCTGTATATACATATAGGGAATACGTGAACTTATACTAAGTTTGTATAACTATCTAAGCATTGACACATATATATATAGGTGTGTATATAGGTTCATATGTAATGACTTAGCCGAAAACATATATATATATATATAATATTGTATTTATGTATATGTTTGTGTGTGTATGTGTATATATAAATTGTGTATCTCTGTAACTATACTTAAGTATACTTATGCATGTATAGAAAAATATTCCATTCATTCCAAACTCATGTTTTTTAATTGAAGATAGATGCTATATTTTTTCAATGTTGTTAATCAGTTCACAAAAATACATGCATTTTTCTCCTTTAACATTTAATATAGTATATCATGTAAATAATTCCTAATATTAGACTACCCTTGAGCTCCTAGGATGAACCTCATTTGATGGTAGCATATTATTCTTATAATGCTACTGGATTATATTTGTTAATTTTTATTTAGGATTCATAAGTTAGATTGCAATAGAGTATTACTATATTTGTAGTTTGCAAATGTGTATAAATATACTGTGTATGCATAATGCCTGTCAGGTGTTACTATATTGTGTCCAGATATGCAATTTCTAACATGCTTAGATATTTTAAGTTTAGAAAATAAAAAAGGGCTTCTACATACATTGCATAAGCATTCAAGAGAGAGATGGTATAGAATGGTTGATAAAAATTGATAGTTTAAGACATAAATTATAAAAAGAAGGGATGGAAAAAGAGACGTAGTTAGGAAAGGCAAGGACAGACATCCAGTTTTGAGGAATAGAGCTGAAAGGAATTACTGAACTTGTTCAGATATACATAGGACCCCCAGCTTTTCTAAAACATTACTTATTTATTGAGTCGTGGGGATAAATCATATGAGAAAGGTAGGTTGGTGCTATAACATGGACATCACTGAATGCCAGGCTGTGATCTTAGCCTGAGTTGTAAGAGGAGGCTATTGGGTAGACACATGCAGTTATTGACTAAAACCTACTAAATGTATTATAGTATACCACAGGCAGCTCACTCTCAAAAAGACAAGACAAATACTGCATGAACTCACTTACATGTGGAATCTTTATAAAGTTGAACTTACAGATGCAGAGAGTAGAATGGTGGCTACCAGAAACTGGTGAGTAGGGAGAGGGAATGGACAGATAGATGTTGAAAGAATACAAAATTTCAGTTAGATCAAAGAAATAAGTTTTTGAGATTTATGGCACAGCATAGTGGCTATAAATTAGTGTTTTGTATATTTCAAAACAAATTCTACGACAATAGATTTTAAATGTTTGTACAACAAAAAATGGTAAATATGTGAGGTGGTGGATATGATAATTAGCTTGGTTTATTTAGTCCATAATATATACATATATCAAAACATCACATTGCATCCCACAAATATATACAATTATTTGCCAATTAAAAATGATTTTCGATCGAGAGAGATCCAAGATGGCTGATCACTAGCAGCTCGGGATTGCAGCTCCCACTGAAAGAGCAGAGAACGAGAGGACGCCACACTTTCAGATCAATTTTTGTTGCTCACACACCAGGAGATTCCCAGCGGAGGAGCCCCACCTGTCGCCAGCGTGACTCTTGAGGCCGGTGAGGCGGTTTTGCCGCTGCCTTGGTGTGGCGGTTCTTGGCGCAGAGTCAGAAAAGCACCATCAATCTTAAAGCCGCTGTTTTGGCCGGAGCAGTGGGTTGCTCAGATTCTAGTGCCGGGAATCAACAAGTTGGACGTCCATTCAGAAACCCAACTATAAAGACGGTAATTATAAAGACCACAGATGGATAAATTTATAACGAAGGGAAGAAAACAGCCTAAAAAGGCTGAGAATACCCAAACTCAGAACGCCTCTCCCTCTACAGGGGATCACAGTTCCTCATCAGAAACAGAACAAGGCCTGATGGAGAAAGACTGTGTTCCATTAGCAGAAGCTGGCTTTAAAAAGTGGATGATAAGAAACTTCTGGGAATTAAAAGAACTTGTTCTAACCCAATTCAAAGAAACTAAGAACTTTGAAAAAAGGTTTGACGAAATGTTAACAAGAACACACAATTTAGAGAGGAATATAAGTGAATTAATGGAGCTGAAAAATACAACACGAGAATTTTGCGAACTATGCACAAGTTTTAACAGCCGAATTGATCAAGTAGAAGAAAAGATATCAGAGGTCGAAGACCAACTTCATGAAATAAAACAAAAAGACAAGATTAGAGAAAAAAGGATAAAAAAGAACGAGCAAAGTCTCCAAGAAATATGGGACTATGTGAAAAGACCTAATCTACGTTTGATAGGTGTACCTGAATGTGACGAAGAGAATCAATCCAAGCTGGAAAATACGCTTCAGGATATTATTCAGGAAAACTTTCCCAACCTAGCAAGGCAGGACAATATTCAACTCCAGGAAATACAGAGAACACCACAAAAATATTCCTCAAGAAGGCCAACCTCAAGGCACATAATTGCCAGATTCACCAGGGTTGAAATGAAAGAGAAAATACTGAGGGCAGCCAGAGAGAAAGGTCAGGTTACCCATAAAGGGAAGCCCATCAGACTCACAGCAGATCTCTCAGTAGAAACCCTACAAGCCAGAAGAGAGTGGGGGCCAATATTCAACATCCTTAAAGAAAAGAACTTTCAACCCAGAATTTTACATCCAGCCAAACTAAGCTTCATAAGCGAAGGAAAAATAAAATCTTTTGTGAACAAGCAAGCACTCAGAGATTTCATCACCACCAGGCCTGCTTTACAAGAGCTTTTGAAAGAACCACTACAAATAGAAAGGAACAACTAGTATCAGCCTTTCTAAAAAATACCAAAAAATAAAGAACATCAACATATTTAAGAAATTGCATCAACTAACGGGCAAAACAGCCAGCTAACATTAAATGACAGTATCAAACACACATATATTGTTATTAATTTTAAATTTAAATCGACTAAATCCCCCAATCCAAAGACACAGACAGGCAAAAAAAAGCCAAGACCCATTGGTATGCTACATCCAGATCCATCTCACATGCAAGGATACATAAAGACTCAAAACAAAGGGATGGTGAAAAATTTACCAACCAAATGGAGAGCTAAAATAAATAAATAGAAAGCAGGAGTTGCAATTTTTGCTGATAAAATAGATTTCAAACCAATAAAGATCAAAAGCAAAGAAGGATATTACATAAAGATAAAAGGATCAATGTAACAAGAAGAGCTAAAGATCCTAAACATATATGCTCCCAATACAGAAATACCCAGATATATAAGACTTACAAAGAGACTTGGACCCCCACATAATAATAGCGGGAGACTTCAACATCAATATTAGATAGATCAATGAGACAGAATGTTAACATCGATATCCAGGACTTGAACTCAGATCTGGAACAAGTAGACTTAATTAACATTCATAGAACTCTCCACTTTAAATACACAAAATATACACTCTTATCAGTACTACATCACACGTATTTACAGGTTTAAATGAAATATTGGTTGGCTGCTTGTTAATTATTTTATTCCCTCATTTTTTTTTATGTCTCTATTATTAAACACAATTACAGGCATACCCAGTTTTAGACTGCATTCTAGCCCGGGCAATAAAGCAACACCCCTGTTCTCTCTCCCTCTTCCTCTTCCTCTTTCTTCCTTTCCTGTATTCTTTTTTT